>NW_022109767.1:17844740-17848099 GCF_000313985.2 Echinops telfairi
GGAGTGGTTTTGCCACCACGACAATGCACCTGCTCATGCAGCCATCTCAGTGCACCAGTTTTTGACAGAAAACCAGCATGCCTCTCTTGCCTCATGCTTCTTACTCACCTGACCTAGCTTCATGCAACTTCTTTTTATTTCTGTGAATGAAGAGGGACATGAAAGGACAGCAATTTGACAATATAGAAGACGTGAAGAAAAAAATGAGGGAGGTGCTGTCAGCCATCCAAACAGATGAGTTTGAAAAGGGTTTTGAAGAACAGAATCACAAATTTGACAAATATAGTAAGTGTAATAGAGAGTACTTTGAAGGGGATAAGACAAACAATTTTAAATACATAGCTTTGGGGGAAAAAAATCCATTTTCTTCTTTGGGTACCACCTCGTGTACACTGCAATCCCCTCAATATACCATCACTTATCCCACTTCTTCTGTTTCATATTTCCATTCCTCCTTCTTGCCTTCCCTGCTGAACTTTGTCCTTAGGGAAATGCTGCCCTTCTGATCTCCAATGGTTATTTATTCTAACATGGAGGAAGGTTGGCCCCAGATCTGAAGGGTGGAGAAGCGCTGAGTCTTGCTCCCATTTTGATCTATTTTTTAAAAATAGAACATTTATTTTCTTAATCAGGGCAGAGGTGGGACAATGTGAGAATTATCATCTGGATGATGGAGACCATTGGCATGAGGGTAATATGGCACCAAAGGGTTTGCTGCTATACATAGCTTTAAAAACACATGAGTGGTCAGAGAAAACTGTTACATAAACATGACCGGTGGCAGATCAATACAACAACATTACTAGTGGGACTGCCAGATCAGGATCGAGCCGTTGATTGGGACGAGTGCACTATGGAAGGCAGACAGCTTAAACTACTTGTCCAGAGCTTCCCAGGGGCAGGCAGGGCATGACGCACCACTGCGGGACCCCAGTGTGGTGCCCTCCATCAAGACACACCGAGGCTATAATCCTTAAGGGGGCAGAGGCCTCATCTTTCTCTTGAGGTGCAGCTGGTGGACATGAACTGCTGACCTGCGGTTAATAGTTACCAGGGCTCCGTCATTTCTTAGCAATGACCCGTAATGTACCCTGTATTTAGGTTTATCCTTTATTTATCCTCTCAGGTTACACAGGAGAGATGTCTTTTCCTTCCTAAAGTGAATCCTGTGGCCCACCTGGATGCTGAGCATTAGCCTTCCTGTTTATCGAGGGGCCTTTCCCCTCTATTTCAGGCTCTGATATCCTCTCTTCCTCCTGTATCAATTCCTGACTGCCTTCTCTGCTGTTCCTCTCCTCAGTGGTCCTTATCATCCCCCAAAGGGGGGGATGTAGTCTACCCCTTACACATATCAAAACTTGTACTTTCAGTTAAAATAATTAAGTCTGCTCTAGAAGAGGAAGAGAATAATCAAAGAAACAGAAAAATGAGTTCATCAACAGGCAAAATGCAGATAGGGATTTGGCTCATGATAAAGATGCTATTCCGAATCTGAAAGAAGAGATGGGTACTCATTAGGTGGTGTGCAGAAAGTTAGAAGGCTATTTGAAGAAAAGTATAGTTGGATCCCCAAGGAGTCTTGGTGGCAATAATAGGTGATGTATTGACCTGAGACTGCAAGGTCGGCAGTTCAAAACCAGCTGCTCCATGGGAGAAGGTAGGCCTCAGAAACCCAAAGGGACAGTTTTACTCTGCCCTATCTGGACACTAAGTCAGAACTGACTCAACGGCTGCGAGTTTTAGGGAGTTGGGTTCCCACCTTACATCACAATGAATTCTATATGGTGGAGATTTTAAAAGAGGAACGCTATGGAAACATGGATCTAGGAGACTGGAATTTTTTCCACACACTTTTTGAAGCCCCCTTGTATTGATCAACCATAAAAATAAAATTTTGATATAGTTTATGACACAGATGAACCCTGAAAACATTATGCTGAGGGGAACTAGTTATATCCAAAAGGGCAAATATTCTATGACTCCATATTGTATATGGAATAACTAGTAGAGATGCTAAAGGTCATCAGTGGTTTCTGACGGGCTGAGACAGAAAATAGGAGTTACAGTACGGTCAGAGGGGTACTGAGTTTATGTTTGGAGTTATGAAATACCTTTAAACATGAACACTGGTTACGGTAATTATGAATATAATTAATGCCACTGCATTGTACACTTCAAAATGGCTAAAACAGCAAACATTTTGTTACTCAGGCAGACCCGGGGTGGCTAATGAAATCTGGTCTAGTCAGTTCAAGTGCATTTAATTATAATTTAACCTTACTTTAGAGCCCAAGGGGGCACAGTGGTTAGGAGTTGGGATGCTAACTGTAAGGTCAGCAGGACTTTCTACTCCCACAGAATTAGTCTCAGAAACATCACCGGGTCACTTCTACCCCGTCCTAGAGGGTTGCTATGAGTCAGAACTGACTCAACGGCAGTGAGTTTGGGTTTTTGTTGTTAGTGCAAGAGGAGCCCTGGTGGCTTAGTTTCTGATTGGGCTGCTAACAGTTAGCTGCTAACCACAAGGTCCGCAGTTGAAAAGTACAAGCAACTACCTCCCAAGACGAGGCTTTCTACTCCAGTATAGTCTTGAAAACACACAGGGGCAGTTCTACCTTGTCCTAGAAGGGTGCTATGAGTCAAAATGGGCATCGATGGCAGTGAGTTGGTGTTTTTTTTTGGGGGTGGTGGTAAAGAGGTTGTTTAGTGCAAGCAGTCCTGGGAGTGCAGAGTTAACCTCAAGGTCAGCAGCTTGAATCCACCACCCACTCTAAATGAGAAAGATGAAGCATTCTACTCCTATAAAGATTTCCAGTCTTAGAAACCCATGGGGGCAGATCAATTGTTGCCCTGTAGCATTGCTATGTGTCAGAGTCAATTCTATGGCAGGGAGTGAGTTAGTGAAATATTTTTGAAGCTGCACACGGGGCAAGTGAAGGAGACTGCGATGAAAAATTACTGCCCGTTGGAGTTGTCGATTGCTTCAGTGCGGGCAAGCTGACAAGATCCTGAAATGGATTTTGAGCCACATTGTGCTGTCCTGCTCAGAAGGGGAGGCTGAGGGTGACACTGGGAATGTGTGCAGCTTCCAAGAGTCCTGGCAGCACTCCAAGCTCACAAGTTTGGCTCCTGGCAGGGTTCACCAGGACTCTCCTGATGCTCCCCACCATCCAGGACTTCAACCTGTGACTTCCTTGTTTTGGTTACTCTGGTGACTCACCCATCAGACTGTTCTCGTTTTGCTGGCAGTCAAGAAAGATCAGTTTGGAGGGAGGGGAAAAATGAGGACCTAATGTCGGGGGTTTAAATGGAGAGAAAATGTTTTGAGAAACGATGTACAAATGCGCTTTACACAATTG
>NW_022109767.1:17848460-17855224 GCF_000313985.2 Echinops telfairi
AAAAAAAAAAAAAAAAAGAAGGGGTAAAGAAACCAAACTCAATGCCAACAGAGTTGATACCAACTCATAGCGACCTTAGAGGGCAGAACGGAACTGTTTCTATGGGTATCTGAGACTACATATTTATGGAAGCAGAAAGCCCTGTCTTTCTTCTGCAGAAGGGCTGGTGGTTTCAAAACACTGATCTTGTGGTTAGCAGCCTGGCCCTCATTGAGCATAACGCACTCCGTGACCAAGGGTTCTCTCTCTTTCTTTTTTTTGGTGTGACCAATACTTTTACTAGAGACCAGAGCTGGGACTCCAGGCTCAGGGGAAAGAGGCAGCTGTCACTTGGGGCTGCCACGGCCCTTTCCTGCCCGGGGGCTGCCTGTGACTGGGTCACAGGTGACAAGGTTTCTCCTGTACAGGAGGTAGAGTTTAACTCTTCTCCCCTTCAGTGTGGGCTGGGCTTAGAAATAGCAGCTATCACTGTAATTATGGCTAACATTACTGGTGGTCAGAGAGAGTGATACCATGACCACCACAGGATGATTCCAGTAGAAGGCTTCTTCACCTCTGTAACATACTTCCTTCCAGAAAATGTGTAACCTTAGTCATATAATGAGAAATTGTCCAACTCAGATTGGGGAGCTTCTTACAAAATACCTGACCAGGAATTATCCAGAGTGTTAAGGTGAAGAGAAAGAAGAGCCCAAAGGGCTGTGACATACTGAAATGGGCACGACAACTGAAAGCAACGTGGGCCCCAGTCTGGAAACGCAAACAAATACATGAACTCCAAATGAAGTCTGTACTTTAGCCAGTATGTACATCAGCTAGAATGGCATCGATGGGAATTTACTGACTTTGATAACTATACTATGGTTATGCCAAATGCTTACGCTGGATGAAGGGCACGTGAAAACTCTACTATCTTTGCATATCATCTCCTGTAAATCTAAAATGATTTCAAAAGAAAAAGTTAAAAAATATATGGGAATACAAAATTAACTCAAAATGGATCAAGAGATAAGGTAAGAAAAAAAAATTATAAAACTCCTTGAAGAAATTACAGGTCTAAATCTTTGTGACTAAGGATTAGGCAATGCTTTCGTAAATAGTACTTCAAAAGCAAAAGCAATGAAACAAAAAATAAACTGGATGTCATCGAAATTAAAAGCATTTGTGATTTACAGGATACTACCAAAAAAGTGAAACGATACTTACAGAATCAGACAAAATATTTGCAAATTATGTATCTGACAAGGAACTTGTATCTGGACTATGTAAAGACTATATTCAATATATAAAGACAAACAACTGCCTCCCAGTTTCGGATTAGCTATTACAGAGCTTGGGAGTCGTCACTCTGACCTTCATTAAGAATAAAGCTGGCCAAACTGAAAAACAAAAATTCAGGTCACAGAGCAAGCTGCTGCCTTGCAGTTAGAAGGGAGGGCAGAGACTCACAAAGGAGCCCCAGTGGCACTGAGGTTACACCCTGGGTGACTGACTGAAAGGCTGGCTCACACCCACCCAACTGGTCTGTGGTAGAAATGAACCACCTGCTTGCTGAGCTAGGCCTGGAAAACCCTCTGAGGCAGTTCTACTCAGATCATGAGCTAGATCCAGTGAACACAGAAAATCACAGCTTACTGGTTCAGGGGTAGAATTCTGCTAATGAAGCCAAGAACAGCAGCAGATGGAAAATAAGAGATTGCTTAAGGCTCCCTTTGGACTTGTTAGCAGGAAGAGGGGTTGTGAAAAAGAGGAAGGTGCTGGAGGGGATGCAGTACCACAGTGGCTCCAATAACAGGCTCAAGAATAGTTGTGGGAATTCCCCAATCGTTGCAATGTGAGTTGGAACCGACTACAAAACAATTGACAATAACACCCTAACTATGGATGAACTGGAGTTAAGAACTTTGGGAGGTAATCTTAGTGGGGCTCTACACTCTGGGGAGTTTTACCGCCAGGATCCTCATCAGATGCTCAGGGTGAAGATTTGAGAAAAATCTCCTGGGATTCCAGCAGACGGAGGGGAAAAGTAGTCATTTTGAAAGAGGTCCAGAATATTCGGTTATTTTCAAAAGCCTGCCTTGAAGGGAAATTATTCCTCCAGAACCTATTCTCTCAGAGCCTGAATAACTAGGATTTTACCAAGGAGGCACAGATGTGGGGATGGGAGTTCTAGCCCCTCTAACGGGTTTCACCTACAGTTGAAAAAAGCTGAGCAGTGCTCGGGACGATCAGAGCCCAGAAGACTGAGACCCGTACCCGCCCCACTCACACACCTGACTACATCAGTCACTCTTGCACAGCAGCACGGACGACAGCCCAAAGGACTGCAAACCTCCGGCCTCACATAAGGAGTCTTTAGGGAAATTAGAAGACGCTCTTGTAGTGCAGTGATTAGGCCCTGGCTGCTAAATGGAAGGTCAGGGGTTCAAACCCACCAGTGGCTCCATGGGAGCCAGATGCCCAGCCTGCTTCTCTAAAGATTTATAGCCTTAGAAACCTTATAGGTCACTGTGAGTTGGAATTAGCTCAATGGCAATGGGTTGAGAAACCCAAACCAAATCCACTCTCATTGGGTCAATTCTGACTCACAGCAACCCTACAGAGAATTCACAAGACTGAAAGTCTTTATGCCAGCAGATCATTCCATCTCTTACTCATGAAGGTGCTGGTGGGTCTGAACCAATGGAGTCCAGCATCCAGACAACAGCACCACCAAAGAAGCCAAACCACTGCCTTCGGGTTGATTCCGGCTCCTGGCGACCCTGTACAGGACAGAGCTCTTTACGGCTTCTGAGACGTTAATCTTGATGAGAGCACACAGCCTCATCTTTTTACTGCAGGAAAGTTGGGTGGATGTGAACAGCCAACCTTGTGGTTCACAACCAAGTATTTAGCCTACAGTGCCACCAGGTAGGACAAAAACAGGCAAGAGATTAAAGTTTAGCCTGGGATACCAACAGCTACAGTAAACTTAGCCTAACTCCTAGCCGGAAAAATATAAAACCTCACACATGTCTTGCACATTAGTTCTTTTTACCTCATGTGTGCCTCTCAACAAAAAAATTATATATTGTGGTAAAAGTAAAAATTAAACCAGAAAGGAGAAAAAAGAAACTACCTGAAGAGACAAACCAAACATCAGAACTAGACTCAGGTATTGCAGAGGATTTGGACTGATCAAACCTAGAATTTAAAATCATTATGGTGCTGTCAAGGTGACATACTGGGTTAGGTGTTAGGCTGCTAATTCTAAGGTCAGTTGATCAAAACCACCAGCTACTCCAAGGGAGAAAGAGGAGGCTTTGTACTCATGTACAGAGTTATAGTCTTAGAAGTATACAGGGAAGTTCTATTGTTCTGTAGGGTTCGTATGAGTAGGAATAAACTCAATGGCAGGGAGCCTGATTTGTGTGTGTGTGTGTGTGTGATTTTTAAGTAAGTGTGGGCTACTAACCACAAGGTCTGTAGTTCAAACCAATTACCACCTCTGCCAGAGAATACCGAGGCTGCTTGCTCCCACAAAGTCTTACAGACACCTTACATATGGTCGCTATGAGTTAGGATTCACTAGATGGCAGTGGATGATTAATATGCCTGACCCAAGTTATGGTACTTTTCAATCACCTGTTATGCATTGACAATAAATAGGGGAGACTGGAGCTCTTTGAATTATGATATAGAATATGCCAATGACTGCCAGAAGAAGAAACAAATTTATGTTGGAAGAAGTGATGGTGAGATTTCATCTAATGTACTTTAGACCCGCTTTCAGGAGAGGCTAGTCTCTATAGAAGTGCATCATCTTTTGTAAAACAGAGGACCACTGGCAAAGAGGATGATCATCCATGACATGGATTTACACAGTGGTTACAACAATGGAGTCAAACAACAATTGTGAGGATGTTGTGCTTTGAGTTGGAACGGACGCTACAGCTCTGATGACGACAACATGATTAAGATGTAAAGCGCTCTGGTGCGAAAGGTGGGTCACATACAAGATAAGTAATGCAGGCAGAGATTTAAGAACACTTGTCAGAAATGAAGAATGCCTTTGCGTGCTCATCATTAGATGATGGGCTTGGCTCATCGCCCAAAAAAGGAAAACATCTCAGTTGGAAAATATGTTCGTAGAAACTCCTCAACTGAAATGGCTGTAGGGGGGCGGGGTAGAGGGGAAAATAAGAATCTATATAAAAAATTGCAAGAAATTATAAAATGTGTAAAATACCTACAATTACTGGTAAGACACTGAACTACAGATGCAGGAAACTCAGAGAATATCCACGTCAGAGAAATTCTAAAAAATCTACACCTACCCATATCCAAACAATAGGAAATCAAAGATAAAGAAATACTAGTCTTGAAAAAAGCTAGAGGTGGAGAAATGCCTTACTTTCAGAGGAATAAGTTGCATCAGATTCCTCTTCAAGAAACCCTATTAGAAGGATGGGAATGAAAGGAAATAGAGTGCTGTTTCTAGTGATGCTTGTATCTGCAAAGAAACATGTTTCTAGCCCTGCAGGACCAGTGGTGTGAGTAGCAAAACAGGGAGGGTAAAGGGAGAGTGGGTAGGAAAGAGGGAACCGATTACCAAGAACTATATGTGACCTCCTCCCTGGGGGACAGACAACCGAAAAGTGGGTGAAGGGCGACGTCAGACAGGGCATGATATGACAAAATACCAATTATGAACTATCAAGGGCTCATGAGTGAGAGGGGATCGGGAAGGGCGGGAGGAAAAATGAGGACCTAATGTCGGGGGTTTGAGTGGAGAGAAAATGTTTTGAGAATGATGTACAAATGCACTTTACACAATTGATGTGTGTATGGATTGCAATAACAGTTGTATGAGCCCCTAATGAAATGTTAAAAAAAAAAAAAGAATAATATCAGTACAAAACTTGAAAAAAAAAAAAAAAAGAAACATGTTTCTAAACATGGGGTATAATGAACAAATAACAATGATCGTTAAAGACTTTTGAAGTATATAATAAAAAGAACATATGGAACAATGAAGACTTTAAACAAGTTTAATACCACATCTTTCATGACCTTTTAGGTATGGGACAGCTACAATCCACATTTGTAGTAGACAGAAGTCCAGAGAACCAGTCTCAGTCCTTGCAACATGCTATCATATGTTAAGACGCTAATTTCATTGGAATATTTCTCTGAAGTCATGGAAGCTGTGGTTGTAGTAAAATCAACTCATTTACTTTCTTACTCTTTTTTTCCATTCCAATGTTTTGTTTTGTTTTAAAGGACAAAACCTGCCATCAGATGATTAACAATTATAACGAATGAAGAATGGGAAAAGAGTATGACTAATTTCTAAAACCTTTAAACAGTAAAAAAAAAATTGGATTTTGATAATTAATCTGGGGGGGAGATGGAATAAGGAAATCTATTTTTTCTTCTTGCAAAAGCATACAAAGCCTTCCTGCCCATTAGAGTTGGGAATACTTTTATAGGCACTAGATAACTCCTTCCCCTAAACCTTAAAAAGTAATGTATATAAGATACACATGAATGCTAACATTTAATAAAAAAACTCAGTTCCAAAGTCCAAATATTTAAAGCTCATTTAAAAGGAAAAAAAACTGGAATGGTATAGTACTGTCCCGGGCGTAAAAACATAAAAGTCAAGGCCTTTACCCCCGTTTTCTGAAAACAGTGTCTCTCCACAGAAGTTTGATGACTTAAGAACTTTGTCCCAATTTTACCAGCCTGTGTGATCCCGAGGTGTCGATGGGTTAGGATATCAGGCATCAGAAGATCCCAAATAAACAAATATATCGATGCAAATGATGGAGGTTGGAGGGGAGACCCAAAGCTCATCTGTAGACAATTGGACATTCCCTCACAGAAGGGTCAAAAGGAAAGAACAAGACAGCCAGGGTGCAGCATAGCACTGTCGGAACACACAACACAATTCCTCTAGTCCTTTAATGTTTCCTCCCCCCGACTATCATGACCCCAGTACTACCTTACAAATCCGGCTAGACCATAGCATGTACACTGGTAGAGACACTCAGAATCCAGGACAGATAACCCCCTTAGGTACAGTAATGGGAGTAGCAATACCATCAGGGTAGGGGGAAGGTGGGGGAAGAAGGGGGAGAAACCGGGAACTGACAATGATGGATGCATAACTCCACCCCACTCCCTACCCAGGGGGACGAACAACAGTAATGTGGGCTAAGGGAGATATGAAAATAATAATTTTTCAGGGGTCCATGAGGGTGGGAAGGTGGGGAGGGAAGTTAAAAAGAGGAGCTGATACCAAGGGCTCAAACAGAAAATATTTTGAAAATTATGAAGGCAACATATGTACTAATGTGTTTCATACAATTGATATATGGATTGTTATAAGAGCTGTGAGTACCCAATAAAATGATTTATTAAAATTAAAAAAAGAAAAACAATATGTTTACCTTTTGATACTTTCCTTTAATAGAGTTTATGATTTAGAAAAAAAACAACACAAGACCCACTCACTGCCATTAAGTTGATTCTGATTCATAACAACCCTATAGCACAGGGTAGAATTGACCCTGTGGGTTTCTGAGACTGTAAGTCTTTACAAGGTATTGAAAAAGCCTCAGCTGGTGGTTTCAAACTGCTGACCTTTGGGATCACAGCCCTACATTTAACCACTAAACCATTTGAGCTTCACAGCGCCTTGAGTTAGCAACAAGTCTGTTTGTTTAAGTACTACATAAAGACAATAAACCTCAATAAACTAAAAACAACAACAACAACAA
>NW_022109767.1:17855906-17856920 GCF_000313985.2 Echinops telfairi
AAAAAAAAAAAGAAAAAAGAAAAGCTCTAACAACTGCTTCATTTACTTTTTTTTTACGTGACAAGGGAGGTAATGTGGTATTTCCACGTGTTTCATAACCCAGAGACCCCTAAAGTTAACTTTCGACAATGGTTGAGATGCAAAAACACAGGTCACGACCAAGGCGACAACCCGTGCAAATATTCCTCCCCCAGCCCCCCTTCCAACAAGACAACAGACAAAGCTTGAGCTTCGGGATAAGGGTGAGGACCCAGGGGTGCACCGACTCGGGTCAGGTCTTTGTTGACAGGTTCCAGCGGCCATGACCTTTGCCCTAGTTGGCACTGTTCTCGCACAGACGACCCGCGCGGGGATTCGGGGTCCGCCGACAACGCGGGCTTGGTCCCCGTGGGGTCGGAGAGACCCGAGGGGTGCAGGGCCCGCGGCTGCACGCGGGGTCCGTCCCTGTCGCCCTCACTCCGCGACCTTCCTCCCCTCTTCCCGCCCGAAGTTCCCGCTCACCCGGGCAGGACAGCTTGGCCAGCGGCAGCAGCATGTTCCTAAAACCAGGGCTCCCACGGTCTGACACAAATGCGGGCGTCTTGTGCCAAGCCGGCCGCTGGCGCTGGACCTCTAAGCCTCGGGGGGCGCCATCGCCAGTCGAGGCACACCAGCCCAAATCCTGACGTTCGTTTCCCGGGTCAGCCTACAGCCCCGCCCACTCCACCTCCCCAATGCTCTGCGCCGGCGCGATGACGACCGGATGGCTGGAAATACTTCCGGGTCCCGACAGAGGAAGAGGAAAACCCAAACAAAACTGCCATCCGGTTGACTCAGACACATCGCGCTTGATTGGGTCTCCGGCCTACCACTCGCGGAGGCGTGGCAAGCTACTTGGCCGTCCGCCAATCCTATACCAGAAGGCGCCTCAGCTTAAAGGGGGAGGAGCCCAGGGACACGCACTGCCTCCTGGGACTTGTAGTTTGCACTCCTGCGCCTTCTGAGCCGGCGCGCATGGGCGGAGAGAGGCCACAG
>NW_022109767.1:17857020-17861757 GCF_000313985.2 Echinops telfairi
CCGGGGGAGGAGGTGGGGTTTCTGGGCTTCGAGCGCGAGCGGTTGAAAGGTTGGTGCTTGGTTCGGTTGCTGCAGTCAGGTCTTGCATTCCCGGCTCTTCTCCATGGCGGAGCATGAAGAGATGCGGATGTCTCCGCCCCCCCCGCCGCCTCCCTCCTCTCCCTCATCTTCAGACACCCCTGAGTCTTCCTCCCCCGGCGTTCCAGGGAGTCTGGCTTGGCATCTCCCGCGGAGGAGCAGCTGCAGTGTGATGGACCCGCTGGAGGAAGTGGAGCTGCAGATTGGAGACGTGAGTGTCCCCTCTCGAAGCAGAGCCCGGCGTCCGCGCACTGACCTTCCCGGTGTCTCCCACCTGGGGATTCCCTCGAGTCGTCCCGGGAGGGGGTGAAGGGGTTCGCCCGCCGCCCTCCCACGCCTTTGCTTTTCCTTCTGGTTTCCATCATCCTTGGTAACTCAAAACCCTGTCGCTCTCTTGCAGTGCCTGGTGCCAACTCTGTACGCTCCGCCCCCAGCACCGATCAGTTTCTTCTTTGCAGACGGTTAGCCTCGCTGCCGTGTTATTTAGATTTTTCTTCCCTGGGCTTAGAGGCCCAAGTGCTGGTTGGCGACCTGCCCAGAGTTAGCTGATGATGCTCTTGTCTGCCGTTGGCAGGCTTTGTGGGATTCCGCTTGGAGAGGTTAGCCAGGACTGCTTTATCCTAGAATGGTGCCATTTAGTGAAGGATTCCTCCTTATAATTGCACAATTAGCCTGGCTGGTAGAAATCTCCGGAGACTGCTGGCACCATCCTTTGTCCGCTCCCTATCACCCATCATCCCCTCCCCGGAGGAAATCACAGTGTATTTACCGACTCTGTGATTGGTCAAATGGAATAAAGCGTGCTGGTATAACCTTCCTGAGAGCTTTTGTGGAATAGACTGTGCGAACACCCTCCTGAACGAGTTGGAAATTGGGGAATTAACTCATGATCTCATTGCTCACGAAGTACACCAGTATTTGGTTTCTTTAAGGCAGGACTATACGTTGCCGATCCAACTTTTATATTTATTTTCAGGAACAACACTAGTTATTAATTACAAGTGAACATGTAGAATTAAGTGCTCACATTTTGTCCATGAACAGTGTGATACCAATTGAAGAAACATTGTCTTAAGAAGAGAGTTGCCCGCTAAGAGTTGCATATTTTCCGTATTCATATGTGTGTGTGCGCATGCGCGCGCGCACGTGTGATTTTGTTGTATTTGTCAGAGGTCAGAGAATCTTTTCTGATGCCATTTTCATGGTCTAACATGTTCATGGTAAAATAATGCTCCTATAGTATCAGTAAGAGTTATGATGAAACCCTTTGTCTAAGTACTCTTGTTGAGCTAAATGAGATGCACGTGTTTTCAGTTAAAAATAAAACAAAACTGATTTTTGCCATGCTTCATACACAATAAAAGCCCGGGTGGCATAGAGGTTATGCGTTGGGCTGCCAACTGAAAGGTCAACAGTTTGAAACCACCAGCTGCACCGCAGGAGAAAGACAGGGCTTTCTACTCCCATAAAGAGAGTCAAAGAAACCCACTGGAGGACTTCTACCCTGTTCTGCAGGGTTGCTATGAGTTGGCATCAACTCTGTGGTAGTGACTTTTTTGTTTGTGTTGTTTCGCCATACATAGTATTTTCCCACCAGGGATAACTCCTTAGAGCTTACTACATATTACCTCCCAGGTTCCCTGAAAGAACCTGTTTTCATATAAAAGAGTGTACTTTAAAAGAGACTACGAAGCATTGGATTCAAGAGCTAAAGCTATTTTTTAGACAACTTATAAAATGGGAAAATAATTTAAGAAATAAACTTTGGTTCTCTGATTTTCTTTCTCTCGGTTTGCAATTTTAGGCAGCATTTTCTTTAACCCAACTTCTAGAAGCCACATCTGCAGTGTCAGCACAAGTGGAAGAGCTTGCCGTGAAATGTACAGAAAATGCACGTTTCCTTAAAACATGGCGGAACCTCTTGAAAGAAGGCTACGATTCTCTGAAACCTGACAACTGATTTGACACGATGAATTAGTTGTTTAAGTAATGATTGTGTTTTATATATGATATCTGCACATGTTTTTGTATACTCTGAATTTTTTTTCTGGGTTTTAAACACTTATGAAAGTAGAGTACTGATATTATTTTTGATGTTGAACAATATTTGATTACCCTTAAATATTTTTTCTCTCCTAAACTTTCATAGCATTTTCTATAAAAATTAATTCCATCCCTAAATGAATAATATTAATGCCACAGTACTACCAAAAGGAAACTAGGTAAAGCATCATTCATTCTGTAAGGAGATTTCAAGAATGGCAGGGATTGGAGGACTAAAATTCTATTTTATGCACTTAAGTGGGACATAACTGATTGTTTTTTTTCAAACTGGTTTATTCACCTTCATATTCCTAGCACATAGAACAGTATTATGCAACATTCACTAAATGTTGAATAAAACAGTTCACAAATGCATTGAAAAACTATTTTTCTCCCCATTTTTAGCGTGAAGTTGTAATTGTTTTTATACTTAGAGAAAATAATATGAAGCAGAACTTTATTGATTTGGTGGAAAACTGAAAATCAAACAATAATTGAACTTTATTGGTTTTTTAAAGTATCTATCTGTTCTTTTACGATGCTTTTTCTTCAAAGGCCTTTACTTCAGAACATGGCTGGAAAGAAGGTTATTTTTTTTTCTTTTTATGGTTAACTGCTTTTGCAGGTAGTATTTCCTGTTGTACTTTTAGATACTTGATTACCATCTTTGAAGTACCTTATCCGATTTATGGCTTTGTTCTCCTGCTCCGAGAGCTTCACAAGTTGTTTACGCTATAATTCTAAAGAAGTTTGTTTTCCGTGCATGTGATTTAAAGTGTGATTGTTTTTATAGTATGTACCCTTAGTGGCAGTGCTTTATTTTCCTTGTCTTGTATATTATGTTTTTCCTTTTGTTTGCTTGTTTTGTGATTAAGCCAGTTAGTTATGTACTAAATAATTCCTATGACATCTTTGATCCTTTTTTGTTTATAGAGATGTGTATAAACCTATGTTTTAAAGTTCCATAAGGAGGCTAAGAAAGGGGGCAAATGGATATGCAAAGAATAATTTTATTTAGCATATTAGGTCATAGCTATGGATTAATTTTTTTTTAACTTAAAGATCACACATGTGATTTCTATACCAAAGAAATGCCTGCTTTAATATTAGAAAAGTATTTTTCTCATCTATTTTGAAAATAGCAACTTTTCAATGTGTAAAAATAAACTTATTACAAACAAATCTTATATACATTTTCTCCTGGTTCATTGTTTTTAATTAAAATATTTCAGTCATATAGAAAAAGGGAGTAATTTAAAGAACACATATATTTTCACTATGCAGATTTAATAAGTTTTAGTATTGGCCATCTTTTCTCTGGCTGGCTCTCTCTATATATACATTTGACACTTCTTTTGTTACCTCTTATAATTTCTCATATAATTGACCTAATATAATTTCTCTCTGTAGGTAACTACTACCCTAGAGTTGCTTTATAATCAAGTTTTAGTTTTTAATTTATATACATACATAGGCATTTTCATAACCTTATAAAATGCTGTTTTTTGTATGTAGTAGGTAGCCTCCAAGGTGTCCCTGGGTGGCCAAAGTGGTTAACTGATTACTCAAAGGATGATAATTTAGACTTCCAAGAGGCACCTCAGAAGAAGTCTGTTCTGCTTTGAACCACAGCCATGTAAACATAATGGTGCAGAGTTCTATTCTGTTCGAGAACCATGAGTCGGAATCAGTAACTGGTGTGTGTGTGTATTTGGGTTTTAAGCTGGCCTCCAAGCTGAATGAATGCCCATTGCCTTTTGGTATTCAGACCCTGGATAGTCTCCTCCCACATTCAATATGGCTGACCTCTGTAACCACTAGCTGATTGAGGAAATGCATTGTGATTTGTCTTGAAGTTTTAAATTATACAATCTCATATTTTTATGGGTTTACATAGGAATTGTAATACTCCTTTACAACTAAAAGGTTTTTAATTTTGTTAACATTTAACTTATATTTAACTAGAATTTATTTTTGTTTTTATAGTGTGATCTTGGGATCTTTATACTTTTGCATATAGTTAACTACTTCAGGAATCAATGCTTCAATTGCTACCTCTGTCGTTGATTGACCACTATAGCTGGAAGAGCAAATACAAAGGGGAACCAGTGAGACAGAAGCTCTAATTTATCAGAAACCATGCAGGCAAGAATGCAATGGAATGGCGTAAAATTCTGGGGGGAAAAATTTGCCAAACAAGAATTGTATACCTGGCAAAATAGTCCCTCAAATATTAAAATTAGAACATTTCTAGATATACAAAAGGAATCTGTGAAAACAATACTGACCTTATAAGAAGTCGTAAAGGGAGTCCATTTTGGACTGAGAATCAACAATGGCAACAACCTGAGAATTGGTGTACAAGGCGCTACCACTCAGGAGTTAACCCAGCGACAGAGCTACCTAAAGCAAAACAAACAATACAAGACTAAAAATAGGCAACCAGAGATTGCAAGTTGTAGTGTTGACAATTCCAAAGTAAAAAAAAGACAAGAGTGTAACTACAGAATTTCCAAATGGAGAAGTCAAGTAGATTTCAAACACTTGGGTGAATGGGAGGCAGTACACAATTAGAGGAAGGGAGTTATAGAAGTGGGGAGGACAAGGGTAGGAGTG
>NW_022109767.1:17867051-17868348 GCF_000313985.2 Echinops telfairi
TTAACTCACAGCATCATCAGCACTTCTTTAGAATTACTATCTGACCCACATTGCTACTTCTAGGTATATCCCCCAAAGAGTTCACAACAGATGTTCAGACAGAAATTTATACATGAATATTCATAGCATAACTATCCACAATAGGCAAAAGATTAAAACAAACAAACACGCGACTGAGTCAGTTCTTACAGCAACCCTATACAGTAGACCTGTCCTTGTGGGTTTGTCAAGTTGTAAATCTTTATGAGAGCACAAGCGTCATCTATCGACTTCAGAGTGGCTGGTGTGTTTGAATAGCTAACCTTGCAGTTAACAGCCCAATGCGTCACCCCCTAACAGCACTCCTAGGTAAAGCATATCCATCAGTTGAAAATTGGATAAGTAAAATGTGGCATATATAATAGAATATTATTTAGCTGTAAAAAGTAATGACACACTGGGATACCGATGAACTTTGAAAGCATGCTAGGTGAAAGAAGCTAAACATAATAGCTAGACTTTGTATGGTTACATTTACATGAAATATTTAGAATAGCCAGATGCATCAGCAAAAAAAGCAGGTGAGTGATTTTCAGGGGCTAGGAAGAAGGGCAATCAGAGACAGTGGCTGCTAAATGGAAAGGGGGTTTCCTTTGGGCATGAGTAAAAATGTTCTGACACTAGATTGCACAACGTTGTAAATGCACTAAGTGTCACTGCTTGCTCTTAGAAATGGGGAATTTTATGTGTATTTTACCACAATAAAAAGTTATTTATGTGATGATGGCAACAAATGTACAAATGTGCTTGACACAATGGATGTATGGATGGATTGTGATAAGAGCTGTATGAACCCCCAATAATTGATTTTAAAATAAATAAAAAATATATATAACAAAATAAAAAAAGTTATTTATGAGGATGGTTAAAAAAAGGAGAGAAAAACATCTTTACTGATATCCAGTTGTATTGAATGGTAACCATCCGTTTAGGCAAACCCATTCTTTCAGGCAGTGAGGCTTACCTCCTGTGGGACATTTTTAGTTTATTCTTCAAAACCCCAATTGACAGCTGCTCGTATCTGTAGTTCAGTGGACCCACTGCTTACAATTTGTGTTGCTACGACTATGCCAGAGAAATTCATCTTATTTTGAAGAGTAGCAGTTTTAAAATATATTTCCCTTTGCTCGCTCATCTATGCCAAGAAACATGGAGGACGCAGCTAACCAACTAGAAGAGATTCATATTTGTGCCCATTTCAATGAAATATGACCTAACAGAATGGGGAAATCATCAAACAAGAGCATTAATATCACAT
>NW_022109767.1:17868470-17869450 GCF_000313985.2 Echinops telfairi
TGAAAGCAGAGATACTAGGAAGATATTGTCTTAGGTTGGGTTCTTTCAAGAAGCAAAACCAGTGAAGCTTACTGCCACCGGGCTGATGCCGACTCATTGCAACCTTGTAAGACAGGAAAGGTTATGCCATGGAAATGGTTCACACAATTGATTGGGCAATGTAAGTCCATGGGTCATGTATCAGCTTGGAGGCTTCTCCTGACTCAGGTAGCTGCAGGTGTTGGAGAACTCAAGATTGGGAGGTCAGATGACAGGTTTCTGGCTGCAAAGGCCAATGGAACTAAGGTCAGCAAGCAGTATGGCAAATCACTGGCTGAAGTCCAAATTACTGGAGGTCAATGAACCAGATGCAACAAAAAGCAAGCAGTCTTTCCCACGTAGTCTACTTACATTGGAAGCAGGCCACAACTCCAAAGAGATCTCATGAGGGATGCAAAACTCACCAAACTCAGCCATTGAATCGATTCTGACCCATAGTGACCCTATATGTCATAAATGTTTATATGTATTTATTGATTTGCAAGGGCATTTATGTGAATCATAACACATTGTTAGTAACATTGAGAAGAATGGGAATTCCAGAACACTTAGTTGTGCTCATGAAGAATCTGTACTAAGAGGCAGTCTTTGGAACAGAATAAGGGGAAGGTACATGGTTTCAAATCAGCAAAGATGTTCATCAGGGTTGTATTTTTCTACTGCATGTATTCAATATGTAAGCAAATCATCTGGGAAGATATGAAGAACATGACATCAGAATTGGAGAAAGTTTCATTAACAAGGTTTGATATGCAGATGACAGATCCTTGCTCGCTGAAAGTAGAGAGGACTTGAAACACTTATTGATGAAGATCAGAGAAGACAGTCTTTAATATAGGTCACACCTCATCAAGCGGCCATCAAGCTCAGAAGCAGCAAAGCCCACATGGAAGAAGCACACCAGCCTATGCAACCACGAGGTGTCGAAGGGATCAGGTATA
>NW_022109767.1:17870396-17872076 GCF_000313985.2 Echinops telfairi
GACTGAAGAGAATAACGCTTCCCTAAAAGACTGCCATCAAGAAAGCCCCATAGAGTACTTTTACATATGGGGTTGTCATCAGGTTTGGGATGGGTTTTAAGTAGTTAAAAGTATTGAATATTGTATGCCAAATTATATTTTACATTATTTTCTGATTTTTTAATTTAAAGTGTACCACTTTCTTCATGTAGAAAACATTGTGGGGATCGTTCCAAATAAGAACAAAAATGACTCCAAGGAATGCATGTTTGCAATATAATTAAAGCTTCCAATAATTTATTTTCAAAAGCAGTATTTACAATTATATACTCGACAAAAGCATTGTTTTTGATTCCACTATTTTCATGTCTCAAAAATTTTGGTATATTCAAAGCTACCTGAAACACTTTATTCCTAAAAGTTTTAAGTTATGAACACAAAAATACCATTAGCTTAGTTAGATGAGTAAGAAAATTAGCTGAAAATAGTACTTTATGAACTGGTGGTATGAACAGGAGGTAAAATTACCTTTCGATGACAACTATTTTCTCCTTAGAGTGAGACAGATACACGTAGATTTTCATTCCTGAAGTATAGGTCCTGAATCTTTGCATTCTAGCTTTTCTGTTTATTAAACCACTTAAGACGTACGATTGAGACACAATGTCTCGAGTTTACCAACTTAAAGTACAGTTTAATGTCTTTTGGCACAAGGAGGCTTCAAAAGCTGTGGAGTTTCCATGATCTTATCATTCCAGCTTTCCATGAATCTTCTGAAGCCCCCTCTAATTCAGGATGGTCCCAGCCATTAAAGCTCTATAGAGCGCGGTTCTACTCTGAAACATCTGGAGTGGCTATAAGTCAAAATTGATTGGGGAGAAACTCTTTTAGGTTTGGGATTTTTTTATCGGGTCACATGTTAACACATTGAACCTTTTGAATAACTATCAGATTGCTTTCAAAATGGCTTTACCAGTTTACACTTCCACCAACCATGCAGAACTCCAATATCTCCACATCCAGGCCCAAACTTGAATTAGCCTTGTACTGATCTCTTTCCCTGGTTATAAGTGGCATTTCTATTATGACTAATGATTGGCCATTTGTGTATTGTCCTTGGAAAAATGTCAGTCAGATCTTTTGCCCATTTTAAAATTTGGTTGTCTTTTTACATATAGTTAAGTAAAAAAATTTCTTTATATATTCTAGATACACATCTATGATCAGATATGTGATTTGTAGTATTTACAAAAATTTCTCATATTCTTCTCAGTGGTCTTTATTTTGTTGGTGATGTCCGTAGAAGCCCAAGTTCAAAATTTGGAAGATTTCCAGTTTGCCTAATTTTTCTTTGGATTGCTTGTGCTTTAGGTGTCCTATCTAAGAATTCATTGCTTAAACCAAAGTCCCAACATGTACTCCTATGTTTTCTCTAATTTTATATTTTGGACCAATTTAGATTTAATTGTATATATGCTTTAAACTCAACCCATTTCCTACTCACAATGGCCCTACATAGGATTTCTGAGTCTGTAAATCCTACAGGAGCAGATAGCTTCAGCTTTCTCCCTTTGAGGTTGGTTTGCAATGCTGACATGATGGTTAGCAGCCCCACACTTACCCATCAGGCCACAGGGCTCGTAATATGGTGTGAAGGAAGGGTCGGACTTCATTCTTTTGCTTGTGGCTATCCATTGGTCC
>NW_022109767.1:17872890-17874378 GCF_000313985.2 Echinops telfairi
ATTATATACCAGTAAATCCATGATAAAAACACCCTAGAGCAGTTCTGTGAAGAGTCGGTTTTCCTATGAAGAGTAATTGAGTCTATTCGATCATGAAATTAATGACATTTCACAGGGGTCTGTGAAAAGAGTTGGCTTCATTAATGTAGATGGATCCTCACTTGACCGCCACATCTCCACCCACATGAACGATGGAGGATATCTTTTCTCAACATTTTTGCTGCCAACAGACCTTTTTTGTCTGTAGTTGTACCAAACTTGATGCATCATTTCTTTGAAGGGTCTAGTGGTCAGAGTGTAGAGAATTGGATTCAAAGCACTGTTGATAGGTAGAATAAAAATAACTACCCAAGAATTTATGGTCCCTGAAAGAGACAAATGAAATCACGTTAGCACTTATGTGTATCCTTATTGATGAAGTCTAGAAATGTCCTTTCCTTGCTTTTCTCCATATGCTTCTTTAATTGTTCTGATTGTTGTCTCCCTTTGATTTCACAGATAGTTAGTAAGTCTGTATGTCTTTCCAGGTATCTTTGCAGTAAGAGGGCTCGTGTTTGTGGGGAAAGGTGGTGGGGTGGGAAACCAGGATTCTTTGTTGTGAAACATATCAACAGAAGCATATCAGGAGAAATATTTTCCACAAAGTGATTATATATTACTTTGACATGATTCAATTTTTAAGTATATGATTACTAGATAGCACATGTGGTGTTTCTCAGAATATGAATATTTATTAATAGAAGTCTGTTGAATGTTTCTTTTTGGCTACTTGCTATTTTAAAAATAGGTAGGGCACTTTAGGTTTTTGACCAGCTATTCATTTTAGCAAAACATCTTCAGTTAGCCCTAACTAAAAAATCATTGTAGTATACATGCAACTGCCAAATTTTCAGTGGAATTTTGTTGGTGATGCCTTCTTGTTGCTCAGAAAGTTAAAGTACTACCAACAACCTCTATGGGATAAAAACAATTAAAATTATGTTGCTAAATTTGAGAATATGTATTGTAAATAAACATAGCATGATGTCTACACAGTATTTTAAAATGCTGAGTATTTTCTTCTATCACATTGCACATTGTAGGGTAATAGTCTCTAAATCAGTATGTTTCTAGAAAGAAATCTAGTCATTTTCATGAGCGTCTCAGAACACGGGCACCCCCCCCACGCTCTCCCAGGACATGAACAGCTGAGGGGCATGAGGGCTGTACTTTCATCAGAGTGTGAATCAGATACACTGAGCTTTTCTTCTAGCTGTTCGTAGAACTAGCTTTCAGTTTTGTTGATGTTCTCTCTTAATTTTTGATTCTCTATTTCAATGATTCCTGCTCTTTCAAAAATTTTTTCTTCAGATTACTTTAGTATGAATTTACATTTCTTTTTCTAGTTTCTTAAGGTATAATCTTAAACTACCGATTTAATATTTTTTCAATTTTCATTTTTTTTCTTTATGAAAGACAAAACAACAAGGAGAGGAGCGGAGAGGGGGA
>NW_022109767.1:17875985-17876905 GCF_000313985.2 Echinops telfairi
GAGTGAAAGAAATTTCAGTATAAAAATGGGTATCCAGCATAATGCATCAGTAAATACAATGAAAAAAAACCGTTTGGCAAGCATCATCTCTTTTTTAACTTTACTCTGTATTTTACTGGTTGGAATGGCACTTTGATGAATGCTGTGAAACATGCTTCCATAGGAGAAGACTATGATGATAAATGCTGCCAAGTTGATACCTGTTTGGAACACAAGAAATATTGTTAATTATATAATGTTCTTTCAAAAAATACCATTAGGTGTTATTTAAAAAGAACAAAAAAAGATAAGACCACTACATGTGTTTGTTGTTTTTCAAAAATTATTATTAAGATGCACAGAAATCATGTTTTTTGAGCTGGGGTTTTATTGCTAGGAATGATGAAATGTTCAATTTAAAAATGAAACGATAGTGATTCAATGAATAGGCTCAGCCTTTTCAACTTTCTAGTACGTCTTTTATATCAACTACTTGGTGCTGTACTTTGAGAATCTTTTTACATTACTGGTTTAAAATACTTGTAAACCTACTTTCTTTGCAAACCTTTGTTTGGCTGCTTTGGCTTTGAAAGGATAGCAAATACTATTAAGTTTCAATTAAAAAGCAAAGAGTCCCAAACCATTTTGCTTAGTGTTATTTAGGGCAAATTAACGAAACACCAATACTTGGTGCTTTATCTTTTATTAGGCTGCATCAATTTGAAATGTAAATGATATAGGGATCATTTGGAAAAAAGAATTCCTTGAAGGGACGGATTCTGGTAGGATCACTCTCACTGATAAAAGCTGCCTAGAAGATCTGAAATAAAAATTTATAAATGATAGGAAGTATGAGTTACATATTCCAATTCATAGTACAGTTTGAATGAAAGGACTTTTTTTTGTGTGTGTGAGTGAGTCAGTGAGTGAGTGAGAGTGAG
>NW_022109767.1:17877614-17882268 GCF_000313985.2 Echinops telfairi
TGAGACAGTGAGAGAGTCTGAAAGGACTTTTAATATGAGATTTCTTACCAAGAAAAATGACTAGTGAGTAAATTTGGGCTCCAGAACTTTCTGTATCTTCTGCATGAAGTGGAAAACACACTCCGTTGGTGCCATAGTAGTTTTTGAAAAGTCCCTTGTTGCTCAGTGGGAGGAAAGCCACTATAAACCCAAGAGTCCAAATGAGAATCAGAGCTATAATCGTTCTGTATTTTCCAGGTCTTAACGATCTAAAAGGATATACAATGCAGATATATTTTTCCAATGTCAGAAAGGTTAAAAGTAAAACAGATACTTCTGTGGACAGAATGGCCAAAGAACCCACAAGCTGGCAGTCAGCACTCTCCATCCACAGCTGTGCATGCTTATTGTATTCTCCACGAAATTTTAGGTCGAAGGATCCAATCACAAGTAAATAGATTCCCATTAAGCAGTCAGCACCTACGTGGATCGGAAAGTTTCACAAACTTAGAGAATATGTAGGTACAAAGGAATTATCAGCAATATTTTAAATGATATTAGCAGTAAATAGCCAAATTGCTTCTGTTTGGGGGGAGGGGTCATCTTATACTTCTAAAAATGTGCTTATGGAAAAGGCTCACTTGGTCAATTTCTATTTCATAGCCACATTTACATTATCCTTTACAGCTAATTAAGTAATAAATTGTTAATGTGCATTTTCCTCAAAACAAATCTCTGAGGATAGGGATTTTATCTATCTCATACAGTCCCATCACCTAAAAGTGTTGAGTAGATAAATAAAATGCTACTACATTGAGGCTCCACCCAGTTAGGGCCTAGAGACATCATTATTTGGAACAGCCTTTCCATGGAAATTCTCCCAGTGTAGGGAATGAGGACCATGATTTAAACTGCAACTGAAAAGAATTCAGCAGTTACTGAGAGGGTCATGGGTATGGTGTTTGAAGTCTGTAACTTAGAAGATAGGAGTAACTCTGAAGTCAACTAGAGTCAGAACAATTTGGGGGAATAAAATCATTTGCCTAGAAGTGTCCAGGGAACAATTGCTCTCCTAGTTTCCACAGCTTTTCACCTACACTTCTTTGTGGCACATTTTCAGGTTTTTTCACCCCAAAGAGCCAACTCTAAGTGAGATACACTACGAGGTGCATTTGCTTTAATCACCTATCAGAGGGTGAGCGAGGTTTTTTTAACTGCACAGCATTCCACCCTAAGTTTCTCAAAGGGCATCACTATATGGGTCTTAAGGTTAATTCTAAATGCTACAGTTATACGCTAGCCTTCACCAGAGAAATTGAGATTGTTAAATTTTTGTTAGCAATACAGAATTATAAACAATTTCTAAACTCTCTTCCTATGTACTGAAAAATAATCAGATAACTGAGTAATGATGAGGAAGAGGCATGAGACAGCACACATTTTAAAAACAGCATAATCATAGTAGACTATCATTTAATTTTTCGAAAGGAGTATGAGTGTATTTTGCCCCCTTGACAGAGATTATATATTCTATGGATTGGGTTCTAGTTTATTTTTCTTTGTAGTTCTCATTTAACACAACACTTTGCAGTCATAATTCAAAATTTAAATCCCCCCAAATATTCTCTTCCTATGAAAAGCTGCAAACTATGGTAGCAAAAGGTTTAGTTGCTTGGAGTTCAGAAAAACAACTGCCATCAACTCAATATCCAGGGACTAGCCATGAAAATGAAACCAGAAAACCCCCAACCAAAAAATCTTTTGGTGTAGAGACCACTAAAGAAGGCTGACATTTTACTTTGAATGCAAGACTGCTGGTGTTTTATCAACAAAATATTATACCTTTAGGGGCTCTGTATGGAAGAAAAACTAATGAATGAGATCATCGTTTATTCTATATGTGTGGAATTTACTTACTTAAAAAACATTTTGTGTTCTTTCTTAAAGTTATTGTATTTTCGTTGCAAGAAATGTGGAAGAACATTTTAAATCTCATCATCCTACCAATCAGTTTGATTTACCCATTTCTTAATAGTAAATGCTTTCATGTGTTTAAAAGCCTTAATTACTCTTCAACCAGGATATACTCACAGCACAGAGAAATGATTGACATGGCATGCAGTCTGTTCTCAGACCTGATATAAGGTCGCATACAAATAACAAAGATGTTTCCAATGCAGGTAGTTGCAGATACAACCCAGACAAATATTCTCTGAATAATGCTTGCCAAGAGATTCTCTACAGATGAAATCCCATCAGTGTTTGGTTTACAGCTGCGAACATGTGGTGCATATCCACAGTACTGGAATTTCTTAAAATACCTAGGGTACAAATAGAAGACAAAATAAAATTCTCATTTTGTGTCACGGTCACTATACATTATTATTTGAGACCCAGAGAAGAGTAAAACACTAGGGATAATACTAAAGCTTTAGACTTAAGGTTACTTCTTTTTTTTCCCCCTTATTGATTTAACTTTCCTGTAACAGAATGTGTGGGTGAGAACTGCGAATTGCCATAGCGGATATCTTAGAATATAAATAAACTGTTAAGCTGCATTCAAGAGATTTCATTTCTCTAAGGAAACTTACAGTGGGTTTTCCGTGTTTAAGATATATACATGCATTATAACTTAATTCTTCTAATTGCTGCAACTGATTATCATTTTCCCCTCAGGTGAAGATAAGAGTCATGTTTTCTCTTCTTGCATTTCCATAGCTTTGCTACTACAGGATTCATTATGCTATCTTCCAGTTCTGCACTGTAGTTGGCTTACATTTTGCTTTGATACTCAAAGCTGTGCCACTGGTAGTTCAAATATCAGCAGGGAGTAAAGGCAAGGCTTTACTCCCATAAAGAGTTACAGTCTTGGAAACCCACAGGGGCAATCCTACCCTCTCCTATGGGGTCATTTTGTGTCAGAATTGACTCCATAGCAGTGAGTGAGTTCTAGGTATCAGCAGTAAATCTCCACAACTCCAAGACATAGCTCTAGCATTACCATATGAGACTATAATTTTCAGTGGAGCCAAATTATTTGGTAGGAAATTTTCTAATAAATGCAGAAAATGGAATTAAAGTTAGATTTGTATTTAAAGCCATGTGCTCTAGTAAAAAGAAAATATTTTTATATTAAAAAGAACTACAGTAATAAAAGCTTAATGATTACAATATACAACCCCTTTAAATTCAAGTTCAATTGCTGTGTATTCATCCTGTTCCATCCCAATCTGCACATTATTTCCTCTGTAAGTTCAAAATAAGTCTCTATGAGATTCTTTCAAATTACAGAACATGATATAGCAACTGTAACTGGATTAATAACTACCTAGAGAAATGGCAGGCAGAGTTGGGGGGAAATGGGGAGCTAACAACGAGTACAAGAAAAAGGAAAGTGTTCTAAAGTTTACTGTGGTGATGACTGCACAACGCATCTTAATATGATTGGACTATTGAATTGTATGATATGTGAAGTCTATGCCAACAAAAATTGTGGACAATGAAAAAGCACCCTCTTGTAAAATCAAAGTAAAAGTTAATTATTTTAGAGTTGTTTTATTTAGGCAAATTACTCAGTATAGGTTAACAGCACTGTGGTACAGAAATACATGTAGATACATAAATATATTAAATCACGATGAAGAACCTGAAAAGCATCTACTTACATGTGGGAAAGGTTCACAAGAGGTTGAAACATCCTTCGTTGGATATTGGAAATTTCAATCCCTTCTAAGCTGCTAAAAATGTCGAATTAATAATGAAAGAAAATAATACATATGTTAAATTTGGTATCATAGAAATGGAAAGCTAAAAGCCATGCAATAAAAATGCTTTTAATTCACACATAAGCTGAATGAAAAGATGATATTCTGCACATGCTAGTCACTGCCCCCATTCCTCCTCTTTTTGATTCAGTTATTTATAAGCATATCTCTTCACTATTTGATAAAAAAAATCTTTACAGATCATGGTACATGCTATGTACATAGTAACTGCTGTTATTGCTGTCCAGTCTGCTTCAACTCGTGGGGATCGTATAACAACATGAAACACTACAGGCATTGTGGCATCACCATCATCATTGATATATTTGAGCCCTTTGTCGTGGCTATTGTGCTAATCACGGAACGTTTCTGTTATTTTCAACTTTACAAAACATGATATTCATCTGAAGCAATTGGTCTTTCCTGATATGTCCAAAGTAAGCAAGAGAAGTCATGTCACTCTTGCTTTCAGGGAACACTTGGGCTGTATGTTGCCAAAGGCTTATGTGCTCATTCTTGTGGCAATTGGAAAGACCATGGCTTGGGTTAGGCACACTTTAATGATTCGGCACAGCTAATGATCAAAGTGATCATCTTAGCTTTGTACAATCTCAAAGAAGTCTAGCAGCAAATCTGCCCACTGCCTGGGGTTTTGATTTCTTGACTGCAGCTTCAGTGGACATTGATCCAAGAAGAATGAAATCATTGACAATTTCAACTTTTTCTCCATTTATAGTATTATTTATCAGTTCAGTGGTTAGGATTTTTTTTTTCATGCTCACATGCAATCCATACTGAAAACTGCAGTCTTTTCCACTATCAGTAAATGCTTCAGGTTGTCTTCATTTCAGCAAACAAGTCATTTACATAGTGTTATTGATGAGTCTTCTTACAATCCTGATGGCACAACA
>NW_022109767.1:17882640-17883740 GCF_000313985.2 Echinops telfairi
ACATTGGAATTATGTTCTTGGCAAAAATATTGACTGTGCCATGGGCTGGCAGAGAGTGAACAAATGTGTCTTGGAACAAGTATAGCCAGATGCCCCTTGGAAGTGATGTTGCGGAGACTTGATGTCATGTACTTTGGAAGTGTTATCAGGCTCTGGAGAAAGGGCATTCTTCCTGGAAAACGAGGGTCCTCCTTCAGTAGGACGGAATAGCACAGAGGCTGCAACAGCGGGCTCAAGCTAGCAATGAGTATGAGGGTGGGGCCAACTGAATGCTACCTGACAACAAAAACCTACCTCAACGAGAAAACTACCTCCTGCAAGGTATACTTACAGTGACTTGAGTTTGACGAGATAATCAAATTGGTTTTCTTCTATTTTCTGGATTGGATTATAGGAAAGATTCCTGTTTTTAAAAAAAAGTCAGCAATTAGGGTATTTACTAGAAATTGCCTGAGTGCAAAGAAAGTGTACCCGTTGGCTCTGGGTTTCTTCTTTCAAAATTACCAAGAAAGTACAATAATAGCACTTTTTCCCATGGGTCTGATTGGGTATTTAAAGGATTAGATAAAACAAAATGATGATGGCTCTTAGTTCATACTCTATGATTTGTGTTTATGATGGAGGGGAGCTGAGACAACATGAGCAACAAGGCAGAAATACTACTAGCTTCCACTAGATACTGTACATACTCTAGTATAAGCTGAGTTTTTCTGCACATTTTTAATGCAGTTCTTTGGTAAAATTAGGTGCCTTGAAAAAAAAAAATTAGGTGCGTTGGCTGATATTCGGATCGGCTTATACTCTAGTATATACGGTAAGTGGTAGGGTACCAAGAAGCCACACTCACTTCACATTTATTCCTAGAATTAGGTTTAAATGGAATAAAGGTGAAAGGGAAGAATTTTTGTTAGCTAATATTTGAAGCAATAGAATCATGCTAATTTAAAAAAATAATAAATCTCATTTCAAAGAATGACATATTACACTAGTGATTTGTGAGGTGTGCAATAAAAAGGAAAAGGCTTTAATTAGGGACAAAAAAATCATAAATCAGAGTGAATGTACAGTTGAAGTTAAAGAGAGACAATTTCAGAGTCTGA
>NW_022109767.1:17884762-17886597 GCF_000313985.2 Echinops telfairi
TTTCGTGTTCAGGGAGTTTACATGTTCTATCCTGTTTTACACACTTCTATTATAATGTATATAACATATAGCATATCCTTGTACAGCATGTTAAAACTGCTTCTGTATGTATGTAATTTGCTTAGTTTAGGACTAGCTATTTTTTCCGCTTCTAATTAGAAGACTATTAATAGCCTAAATCTGCTGTGTAATTAGATAAAAGTTGGGCACAATTCTAATTCCTCATATGAAAAAAGAAATAAAATATTGATCATGTTACTACAAACCAGATTTAGAGTAGCCCATCAAAATACTAAAATTAAAAATATCATGTTAAAAAGTTTCTGGTTCAATAGACTTGGTTTTGGCTATCCGTGTGAATTCTGGAATACATATCTTGACGCATGAATCAAGAAATACAACAATATTGGTGTTCATGTGTTAGTTGTTCTAAGCTTAGACCATTTCCGGGCAGGCTCATGAAGAATACGGTGAACTTGCTGTAAGGTGATCCTGAGTGGCTTTCTGACTCGCGGTGACCGCATTTGATAGCCTGTGTGCTTCACAGGGTATTCTTCCTATTCTTTTTTCATTTCAGAAATGTGGTTTTATTTTTATT
This sequence comes from Echinops telfairi, assembly GCF_000313985.2. Lineage (NCBI taxonomy): Eukaryota > Metazoa > Chordata > Mammalia > Afrosoricida > Tenrecidae > Echinops > Echinops telfairi. The sequence continues at coordinate 17,885,361 of NW_022109767.1, forward strand.
TGGTAACAACTTAAAATCTTAGACGTGCGATTTTAGTATATACATTTGATTTTGTTCTTTGCACAGAATATAAAGATGTCCATTTGGAATCTTCCATGTGGAAGAAAGATGTGGTTTGCATACAAGAATGCCTTTTATGTGGGCAGTAGTGGGAACCAGCCCCTACACAGCAATGAGCCCAAGGAACATCCTGGAATAAAAAGAGGGGTAAGAGGAACATCCCAGTTAGTCAGGTTCAAGACGCGAACATGACCCAAAATCTGTGCATAGCAGACCCAGGCGTCACTTAGTGAGGACACTGAAGATGACACTGGAATGACAGCTTGGCGGGGTCGTCAGTTAGTGTCCACCACACTAACAGTGAGAGAGAGCTGCTGACAGAAAGGCTGCAATGAGGGGTTTTCGCTAAAGCAGATGAACTTCTTGTCAACAGCCAAAGCAAACTAAATCGAGCATCACCATGAGAGCCAGCGCATGGCGGGCATGGTCTACCAGTCTCTGTGCCGTTGTGCACCCAAGATGAGAACTTCTCCACTGGCACATACGGATCATTAAGTCACGGAGAGTTGGTTTTCTTTTTCTTTCTTCTTTTGCCTCCTTCTTGCCAAATGTCAGGCATCTTATTTTGGACGAAGTAAAGTTTTAATTTATTATTTCATACTGTAAAAACATGTGAAGACAGCGCTCGTTCTGTGCCAGAGTGTGACCTTGTTTATAAAGTTCTCCAGCCCTTGCTTCCTTTCCTTAACAAAACTCATCAAAGATCCCATCAGCTCGCAAAGGATTCGGATGTAAAATGCTCTTCCAGGGGTTGGGGGAACTGCAACCTTGCCCTCTCTAATGCACGCCGCAGCCATTCAGAGCCACCGTGTCTTCTTCTAACAGTGGAGTCTTTCAGCTTGGCAGCAGGAAGATTTGTTTTGACCCTGATTTCACAGGTGGCGGAGCAGCCCCAGTGAGCCCTCTGGGGGTTGCTCACCTCCATCTCAAGGAAGTTGCTGGGCGGCTTGCAGGCATCCTTCAGGTTCTGCTGCCCTGGTGATCTGCAGCCAAGAGTCCACCAGCATCTCCGCGGTGTTCCTGTTGCAGCCGAGGGCCTCACAGGGTGTTCTTTTTATTTTTTTAAAAAAATCATTTTATTGGGGACTTGTACAACTCTTATCACAATCCATCCATCCATCCATCCATTGTCAAGCACATTTGTACATTTGTTGCCATCATCATTCTCAAAACATTT
>NW_022109767.1:17896329-17897593 GCF_000313985.2 Echinops telfairi
AAAGAATGTGTTGGCATGACTAAATTCCCAGTTCCATAGGTATGGTCTAAGTGGTATCATCCCTTACCGAACTGTCTTGATCTTGATGGAGCTTATTAATTTTAAATTTACTAATGTTTTTCTATGAACTTTTAAAAGCCATCTTATGTAGGAGCTATATTAGAATAAAATATATGGAGGATCATGAATGGAGAGCATATCTTTCAGACACTATTTATTCTTAATATTATTCTGAATTGTGCCTTTGCTAAAGTGTGACTAGTAATTAGTTTAACTTTGTGTTCCTCAGAAAAACTCTGAGGCATGAGTAGAGCCATATATTTTGACAATTCAATATATGGAGCATTGATTTGTTAGAAATCTTCCCATAAAAATTAAAGACTATAACAACAGTGCTTCCTTAGGTACACCGGACACTGAAGCAGGTGGAGAGAATACATGTGCCATAGCAGGAGCATTTTTCTGGAAAAGTTATCCTACAAAGCACCAATGGATTAAGTACATCTGGCACTAGATTTGTGAAGTCATCATTTGAATTGACTTCTGAAGGCCCTGCCGAAGTTTCCGTCTACTAAACCCTTGGAAAGTTGGAGTCTACAATCCCAAATTCAAGGAATCTGTTTGAACAGCTTGTACAACAGGTGGAGATTCTCAAGGAAGGAAATGAATTCCAATTCACCCAGTCGGCAAAGGACTTTGAAGACTGCTGTAAAATAAAATGGCAGAAAACAGACCAAGCGCCGGGGAAATGCAGGGATCTTCTGATGAAAATGGAGCCCTGGTGGTACAGTGGTTATACATTGGATTGCTATTTGAGAGTTTGGCCGATTGAAACCACCCCTTGGGAGAAAGACAAGGCTTTCCACTCCTGTAAATAGCTAGTCTCAGGAACCCACAAGGACAGGTCTACCCCATTCTATAGGGTTGCTATGGGTCAGGATTGACTGAATGGCAGTGTTGTGGGTTTTTTTTGGGAGGGGGCATGGGTTCAGCGATTGAGCATAGCACTCTGGATGCTAAGTTGAGGCATGCACGCAATCAGGTAAATGTAGAGATCAAAGGGAGGCATCAAGCTGAGTCTGACTGTGAAAAGCTGGAGCAACAGTTTCAGTGGATGCAACAGATGCTCGTATGGCATACATCTGGCAGCACTCAACTAAATAAGGAGCAAAAATCAGCTCTGGCTTTTCTTCACAGGGACCCACCATGCAGTGCCAATGCTGGGAACGAAGATTATGGACCACTGGTGAATCTGGTTCCATTT
>NW_022109767.1:17899320-17900492 GCF_000313985.2 Echinops telfairi
AAACAAGAACACTTTGTTCTGATAACCTGGCACTCTTTGATACTCACCTTCCCTACTTGGTTGCTGAAGATAAAATGGGTATATAAGTAATTGTGGTGAAGAGGGCGGATGGGGCCCGGCTCTCAAAAGATATAAAGTCTGGGGTCTTAAAGGCTTGAAGTCAAACAAATGGCCATCTAGCAGGGAAGCAAGTAAGCCCACATGGAAGAAGCACACCAGCCTGTATGATCATGAGGTGTCGACAGGATCAGGCAACAGGTATCAAAAGAACCAAAACAAACAACTATATCATTGCAAAAGAGGTGGGTTGGAGTGGAGACCCAAAGCCCATAATTGGCTATCCCCCACAGAAGTGTTATAAAGAAGGGATTATTCAATCAAGGTATAGTATGGCACCAACAAAACACACATCATTCCACTAGTTCCTGAATACTTCCTCCTCCCCCACTACCATGACCCAGTTTTACTGTACAAATCTGGGTAGAATGGAGGACACACACTGGTACAGATAAGAGCTCTCAACATAGGGAATTCAGGAAAGATAAACCTCTCAGGAACAGTAATGGGAGTAGCAATATCATGAGGGTAGGAGGATTGTCAGGGAGGGGAAGGGTGAACCCTTCACAAGATTGGATTTATGGCCTCCCCACCCCACAAAGGGGATGAATTGCAGAAATGTGGGTGAAGGGAGACAAAGGGCATCATAAGATATGAAATAATAATAGCAATATATAATTGATCAAGGATATAGGCAGGCGGGTGGGTAGAGGAGGGAGGGGGAAAAAGGAGCTTATACCAAGCGCTCAAGCAGAAAATGTCTTGGAAATGATGATGGCAACATATGTACAGATATGCTTGATACAATTGATGTATGGAATGTTATAAGAGCTATAAGAGCCTCTGGTAAAATGATGGTAAAAAATAGCAAAAAGGAAAAAAATAAAATCAAGGATGTTACTTTGAAGACTAAAGTGAGCTTGCCCCAAGCTGTGATATTTTCCATTGCCTCATGTGCATGTGAAAGTTGGGCATTGAATAGCAAGACCGTAGAAGAAACAATGCATTTGAATTGTGGTGCTGGGGAAGAATACTGAAAGTACCATGGACATAAAAAGGACAATCTGATCCGTCTTGGAAGAAGTATCACCAGAGTGTTTCTTGGCGATGAGGAC
>NW_022109767.1:17901427-17903116 GCF_000313985.2 Echinops telfairi
TGGATTATTCCCCTGAAGGAGATCCCAAAGACAAGGTCAAGCCAACTCAAGGAGGGTCAAGGTTAGGCTGCCATCTTGACTTTAGAGTCTGCCCATCTTGTCACATGTGCATCCCTAGCGCCTCCCCTTCCTATTGTGTGTACACCCCTAGCTTGTCCCCCTCCTATTGCATGTATGTCTGTGGTACAAATCCTTCCTGTTATGATGTAATCAGGTGTGCTTGCACGTCCCCTAAATGTATATAAGCCATGATTGGAAATATATTCGCTTTATCTGGCAGCTGAGATCATGACCGTCTGGGTGGTGAGCATTTGCATGCCTTATCTTGTCTGATGTCTCTTTTTAATTTTACCCCTCAATTACACAACTACCCCTTGGACTCCTATGATTAAGCACCCCTATGATTAAGTGTGGGGGCTGGTACCCCACACTTCCTAGGATTTCTGAGACAATAAACATTTACCGGTGAAGCCAATCTCGCCTTTGTCCCCCAAATAGTGGTGGATTCCAACTGCTGGCCTTCTGGTTAGCTGCCCAATGTATAACCAGCTACATGGCAAAGGCTCTTTCAAGCTGTAAATATTTAGAAAATCTGACTGTCAGCATTCTCCCACAGAGCAGCTGGCTGTTTTGAACCACTATCCTTCTCGTTAACAGCCCATCTCTTAACCATGGAGCCACTAAGGTTCTTTAACCCTTATTAAATACTGGCCTGAAAAAGTCAACTTACAAGGACAAAAATGGCATGCTTTCTAAGATCCAGAAAAAAGATGATCGTTCTTTGAGAGAGCGTTTGATCTCACCAGTAGAATTAAGGAGAGCAAAATTGTAAACAATCAGGATCTACTTGGCACAGCAGACCTTAAGTAGTTATGGTGGCATAAAATCTTTTCATGTATTTAATTTAAGTTGTACTTTTCAAATAGATTGCTGTCGTTGATTACGAGGAGCTTTGGTAGTACAAATGGGTAAGCTCTTGACTGCTAATAGCAAGGCTTGTGGTTTGAACCACCCAGAGATTCCCCAGAAAAGTGACCTAGCAATTTGTTTTTGTTAAGATGACAGTCAAGAGTCTGCCACATGTTTGTCAGTTTGTTGTACGGTGTAGTTTGAGTGTTGCTGTGTTGCTGAAAGCTACATCACTGGTATTTCAAATAACAGCAGAGTCACCAAGTGAACAGGTTTCTGCAGTTTCTATGCTAATAAGAGATTATGAAAAAAGATTGGCTGTCCACTTCAGAGGAATTAGCCACGGAAAACTGTGTGGATAATATCAAACCATTGCCAGTTACTGAAAAGTAATGAACAGAAGTAGAGTATTATCAGAAATAGTGCCAAAAAGCGAGCCCCTCTGGGCAGAAGGCACTCAGAATAGGACCGAGGAAGAACTGCCTTCTTAATGTAGACTCCACCACAGTGATGCTGATGGAGAAAATCCTACGGAAGCACGCTTTCAGAACCTTGATTTGCTGATGGGGCAGGACTCAAAATGATAAAAAAACAAAATAAGAAAATAGCTGCCAACATAGCTAAATCATAGTAAAATCAGGTCAGGGCCAACTGGAGACAGACTATCAATTTAAACTATCACATTTAAATTGAGGTTGAAGTTGAAGAAAATGAAAATTAGTCCATGAAAGCCAAAATATGACCCTGAATATATCCCACCTTAATTTTTGAGAATATCTC
>NW_022109767.1:17903673-17905707 GCF_000313985.2 Echinops telfairi
CAATCACTGAACCAAAAAGAACTAGTCGGCAGTCCACCATTTCTAGGGATAGCACATGAGCAAGAACCAATGGTACTGAAGGAAGGGGTTTAAGTTGCACTGAAAGCATTAGCCAAAAATAAGACACCAGGATTGATGGGATCTCAATTTAAATGTCTCAGCAAGCTGATGAAGCACTGGAAATACTCAGTCATCTATACTAAGAAATTTGGAAGACTGTTCCTTAGCCAACTGACTGGAAGAGATCCATATTTGTATCCATTTCAAAGAAACGTAATACAACAGAATACTCAAACTATAGAATATCATTGATATCACACGCAAGTAAAATTTTGCTGACAATCGTTAACAAAAATTGCAGCACTGCATTGGCAGGGATCTGCCAGAGGTTCAGACTGGATTCATTAGAGGACACGGAACAAAGAATATCATACAGATCTTGGCTGAAAGCAGAACATGCCAGACAGATGTTGACTTGTGCTTCATTGCCTATGCCACGGCATTTGATTGTGTGGACTGTACAAGTTAGGGATAGCCTTGAGAAAAGACTTCATTATGCTCACGCAGAACTTGTACCAGGATCAAGAGGTGCTGATGTGAACAGAGCCAGAGAGTACTGCATGTTTTAAGATCAGGAAAGGTGTGTGTCAGGGCTGTATCTTCTCACCATATCTATTCAATCTGTATGCTGAACAAATAATCAAAGGAGTTGGATTATATGAAGAACAATGTGGCATCAGGATTGGGGGAAGGCTTATTAACAACTTGAAATATGCAGACAACACAACCTTGTTTGTTGAAAGTAAAGAGGACTTGAAGCACTTGCTGATGAAGATCAAGGGTTGCCATCTTCAGCGTGTATTACAACTCGACATAAAGAAAAATCAAGATATAAGAAGCACATGAGTGAATGTATAGACAATAGCTGATGCAATGGTTTATCTGGAAAGGGCAAGGGGGAGGGCAGGTGAGCAGGTGAAGGAAATTGGGGAATGATCAATGAATGCAGGATTGGGGAGGAAGCATTAGAATTGACTGTGATGATGCATATATAACTTTTGAAATGCGATTTGACTATGAAAGTGTATGTTATGTGAATATTATTTCAAGAAAATTACTAAAAAAAAAGAGAGACCGAACTTGACCAATAAAACGTGGTGTTTGTTCTTGCTTCCACTTGCGCAGAATTCCTGTTGTTTTGATAGGGCTCTTCTCTGATGTATGCTTGACCCTCCCGTGCCTCAAACCAGACCCTATTCAGACTTGTTGTAACAAGGTAGTACAAGTTTATTTTACTACAAAAACAATTAAAAATCTATACATAGTTTTTATAATATGCACATATATTTATAAATCGTTTTACTGGGGGCTCTTACAGCTCTTATAACATTCCATACGTCGATTATAATAGGCGTTTTCCATATACACGGTCACGGTTCTTCTTACCGTTGTTTTAATGCCCTTTGGAATTGTGTGTCTGACTTTAAAATGGAGATATTTTGAAAAGAATTGTTAGAGTGATCTAACATGTTTTATGGGGAGGGTTTTAACCTAGGACTAATTTACGTGAGGCTCCAGAGGAAAGGTTACCCTTTGGTTTCAGAATCAGCATGTTAGTGCCTGTTCATCTTATCTTCCCCAAATTCTAAGCTTCTAGGATGATTAGGAAGCCCTAATGGCATAGTGGTTACATGTTAGGCCGTGATCCACAAGGTTAACAGCTCAAAACCACCAGCCTCCCGAAGGGAGAATGATGAGGCTTTCTACTCTGGTAGAGGGTTTACAGTGTTGGAATCCCACAGGGTCAGTTCTACCCTGTCCTATAGGGTTGTCATTGACTGAATGGTAGTGAGTTCTGTTTGCTTTGGAGGATGCTAAAGGACCGATATGCTAACCCTCTCTAGGAGTAGGACAGAGTGGCGTGGTATGCATTTTATATATTAATTTTCCCTACGTTTGTTTTCTGTTACCCAACTTCCTTCAAATCTTAATTGTATTTATCTTTTGTGATATTTTGTAAGTTGTCTGAATTTC
>NW_022109767.1:17906743-17908928 GCF_000313985.2 Echinops telfairi
TATATTGCTCCTGACAAATACATATCTATGAAAAGATATTGAAATATGTACATGTAAAACACAGATGTTTTTTCCATACAAAAGTTTTCTTTTGAACAAATGCAAATAGAACACAAAATAAATTCTAAAAAGAAAAAAAAAAAGAAAAAAAATTCTAATGTTTTTCCAGATTTATTTCTTAAGGCGCAATTTGGCTTCCTTTTGGCAATTAGCGTTAAGTACCTTTAAAAAATTGTGCTAAACATATAAGAAACCAAACACTTGTCATTTTAATAAGCTTCACAAGTACAATTTGGGGACATTCATTGTGTCCATCATGTTGTTCATGGACTATTCTGCATTGCTAATAGAAAGCACCTTGCATCTGAATATTGCTAAACTCACTCAGCAGAAGAGTTCAAACTTTCCAGTAGCTTTGAACTCACTAGAAGTGTGTGTGTGGGTGCATATTAAAGAAAATACATTGCCGCAGCAGTGGAAGCTATTATACTGCTAAAACACAGGGGCCTTATGTACTCCATGGATGATGGTTTCCAAACATTTTCAAAGGCAACCCACAGTAAAAAATTCATTTTACATTGAGACATAAAATATTTACACGTATACGATCTTATATTATTTGCTCTGCACTCCTGATATATTGTACTCCATTCAGTTCTATTCTATTTAATTTCTTAAAATGCTGGTCAGGACATACTAAATTGATCTTGCATCAATGCTTTCAGCATTCACTTGTGAGCTGCAACCCACAGCTTAAAAAAATTGTTGTCGGAAAATAAATGGGGTGAGACAGTTGTCTTTTCATATCGAAGGAAGGAGGCCCCAGCTTCTTTCATAGACATGGAAGAGGCAATGGGCATTTGAAAGGTGCCAAGCAGGCAAAAGAGGGAATTATAATCCATACTCTAAGGTTTATACTACTGTTCACAATTATGCCTTTAGAGGCTTGATAATTGTGCAGAATTTATTTTAAAATTTGACTAGAATTAATTTTGTAGAGTGACAAAGAAAACTGTCTTTGTAGTAATCATTTGCAAATGACAAATGCTCTTAAAGACTAACACTTTAGTTTTTCTCAAACAGATTCTTGGCATTTGACAAGAATATTTTCCCCCTTTAAAATGAATCTTAGGTAACCATGTCCTGCTGTAATAATTTGTGTATATTGTGAGTTTGCGCTTGCACTTGGTCTGAACTTCAGGAATTTTGACCATGTACTTCATGTTCTAGAAACCTCAAGTTGAGTGTAAATTTTTATCAGAATTACTATGCAGGTTTAGGCTAGTTTCTGTCCATATAAATGACTCATTTTGTGAGTAAAGGGATGTCACTTTATTTTAAAAGGATAAAACATTACTTACAAAACAGTTAAATTTTTGCAGGAAGTAAAAGTCAAATTTCTTAAAGTATGGATATGGTTGCCTTCAAAGTCCCTGGAACACGAGAGAAAGAAAACAAAAACAAAACCTAAACATGACAGAGCTACTTTTAATCACAAACGGAAATAAATGCAGTGAGAATGACTTGCTTTTCTAGTAACCTATCTTTTAATAAAATACGCTATTTATTTTATATAGATTTTCACTTATAATCACCTACACTTTAGCTAAAATAGCACATGTACTTAGCGTTTCCTTTTCTCCCTTGATAGGAAAAATATTTTGAGAACCATCTGTATCATTTGTTCATAAGGGTCTGTAAGTTACCCTGAGCAATGCAAAGAGAATAAGAAGTTAAAATTAATTTCTTTAGGATAGTAAATACCCATTTTACTAACATATTTATGAGCTGGATTTACAACATACCATATCAAACAATTGGTCAGTTAAATTTCCCTAAATAGCATGCCCTTTTGTTGACCCAGCTGATTCTATTCCTGCTGTGGCCCCAGACAACAGGTAGCTCTCACCTCCCCACACTTCCCAGAGAAAAGCCTCAATCACCTTTTGTTAGTGAGAAAACTCTCGTTTCCTTTTCCAAACTATACAATCGCCTCTGGTTTAAACTCACTGTCTCCTAAGTTTGGCATCTAAACTTTCAATTTGTTGTTGTCAATTTGATCTCACATAGATTATTCCTTGAAAGAACACAGTGCAAAGCAGACACACTTTACTTATTAAAATAAGCTACTTTTTGGTTCAAAGAAGATGCGAAGTTAATCTTTTCTTGCTCCTCAACCCTCACC
>NW_022109767.1:17909631-17911044 GCF_000313985.2 Echinops telfairi
GTGCTGTACACCACACACGGCAGCTGGGATAGACATCTACACCACGCTGCGCTGCTGAGGAAACCTCTATCGGACCTCTAAGGCGATCTCGTCAACTAGGGCAATTCTGCCCAGCACCACTGGCTCCTTGCATTAAAAGGGCACACCAAACTGCCATTGTGGGGCAGGGTCTAAACCCCTCTGGCCCCACATCCAAGCAATCAGGGATCAGCTATCTCTTTATTCTTTATTTCCTCCTTCTCTCGCTCCTCCCCCTTTACCATCACAGACCATCTAAGTGAACACAGTTGGGTTTTTCCCCCTTCTTTCTCTTTCTTTCTTTGTTCTCTTCGCCTCTCTCTCTCTGCTCGTATGATTCTCTCTTCTCCCTCTCATTCCTTTCACATGCCACTGCTGTTTCCCAGACCCCTACACTCTGCCTAGGGCAGCCATGTCCTCCCAGTGGGCAGCCTGACCCCTAAGACAGTGCTGCACACAGGACGAGTCAGTGCTCCACACAGCACAGCACGGGGCCAGCTATTTCGTCTATTTTTAAAATTATCTCTCCTCTTTCTTTTTTACCTTCTTGTTCTTTCTTTGTGTTCTTCTGTCACCTTTTCTTCTTTTCTCCTCTTCTAGCTCTTCTCTTTCCTACCGCAGCCTCAGCTCTCCTTATTTTCTTGTTTTCTTTTCTTTCTGTCTGTCTTTTTTTAAATTACGGTTTTCACTTTTGTTTACTCTGTGCATTTTAGTTGTGTGTGGGTGAGGGGGTGTCAGTTTGCTTGGCATTGTTGCTCCAGTCTGTGTCTTCTTTTTTCTCTCTTCCCTCTCTTTTCTGTCACAAGCCACGGCGGCCTCCAGGCCACTCCCCTCTGCCTGGGGCAACTCTGAAGGTCCAAAGGGGGGGGGAGCTCCCACCCGAATTTATTGGCTTGGCAAGCAGCTGGGGAATTCAAGCTGGTCCTCTTCCACACACCAGGGGGTTCTCCCCTACAAACAGTGAGGGCATCCCCAGCCTAAATCCTGAAGCTCTACAAGTGACTGGGGGAAACGCCTGACCACTACTGGTGGGGCTCCATGCTACTGCAGAGCATCCACCCAATCTCCAAGGCAATCTCTCTGTCTACGGTAATTCCCCTGCCAGCTACAGAACTCTACACCAATGAGGGTATACCCACACGCCCTCCTCAGCACTCCAGTTGCAGAGGAAAACACCACAGGTCAGCCGACGTGCTCCAAGAACCGTGAAGCCAACTTAGAGATCGCCAGGGAAGCAACGCCCTCGGGGGCCACAACAACCCGACCAGTGTCACATGAGAGGAATATCCAACACACATTCCAAATAATGGAATACTGGATGGCTAGGATAAGAGTGAAACCACAGGAAGATACAGCGATAGCCTGACCCCTCAGTACAGCTACCTATCAGTGGAA
>NW_022109767.1:17913066-17915275 GCF_000313985.2 Echinops telfairi
ACCTAGAAGATAGGGTTAAGGGATTTGGCAATCAAGTCAGTAGGAGACAATGAAGTGTTTAAAATGGAAAAGATCCAAACGAAGATATATATTTGAGGTCAAGGTTCAGAAGATACATGCTTTTCTATGCTTTATTAGATAATAAAATGAGATTTCTTGGTTGGAAGACACATTTTAAATTTAAGCTATGAATTTCTAGCAATCTATAGTACCAGAGAATAAACTTCTTGATTCTAGAAATATTGGCAGTAGCAATATGCTATATCTCAACAATTTTATAGACAGCACTTCTATACTGTATAGGATATTATATTACACTCCTAAATCTTAAATCTAGATCATATTTCTAAAGAACCTTTTCTATTATTCTTGTTTTAAAATAAGCTTAAATTTTTTTCTTTGGTATTCAACATCCCCACTTCCATCCCCCATCCCACCCTCCGCCCCCACTATCAAGTTCATTCCACCTCATAGTGACAATTAGTAGAACTGCCCCATTGCGTTTCTACGGCTGTAATCTTTGTGGAAGCAGTCCGCTACATAGTTCACCCACAGAACGGCTGGTGGGTTTGAACCAACAATCTCACAATGAGCAGCTGAATATTTTAACCGGTGTACTAGCAGGACTCCCTTTTGATGCCATCAAGTTTATTCCAACTCATAGAGCCCTGGTTGTTTAATGGTTTGGGGCTACTAAACACAAAGCCAGTGGTTTGAAACCAGCAGCCACCCTTTGGGAGAAAGATGAGACTTTCTACTCTTGTGAAGAATTGCAGTCTCCGAAACCTTGTCCTATAGGGTTGCTGTGAGCTTTGGTTATTAGGGTTGGCCAAATCTCTTGAGTCCTTTTAGAATGGATGATGTTAATGACAGACGGGCAGGTGTTTATTTTATTGCTGTTACAGGCCATCTACCACCAGGTGGCAGATGTTCCTTTCAAGCTCACAATCTACAGTTCAGGTTAAATTAGCAAAAGGTGGTACCAATCTGAGAAAATTCGATAAGAGTCACACATGTAAGCACAAATTAGAGGATTTTGAAAATTTTACCTATTTAACTTAATAACAAGTTGAACCATGGGTTGGAAATTTGCTTTGGCTTCCCCCTAGAATTAACACGTTTTGTTCCCTGATGTGTCAGGGAGCCCTAGTGGTGCAGTGGTCACATGTTGGGCCAATAGTCACAAAGTGAGCCATTCAAAACCATCATTTACAGTTCTACCTTGTAGGGTTACTGTGAGTTAACGTAATTGAAATTAAATGAAAATTTGGTTCTTTGATACGAAGTAAAACAACAACAAAACCCCAGCATCAATCATCTTTCCTGTTCCTCTTAACCACCTCTGTGGTCCCACCGTGACTGCCAAAGCAGAAAAACCTCACATTCGACTTTGTCTTTTGAACGTTCTGGTGTCTATTTCATGGAAACAATTGAGGTCACAGTTAAAGGAGACGTTCTTACGTGCTCCCTGTGTATGCAGCTCATGTCTTTCTAGCCTGAAGAAGGGGTGAGCTTTCATTTCTTTGCCGAGTTTGGTTTGTGTATGTGTGTCTTGAAGCACATGTTCACGTTTGGGGATTGCCCTTCGGGCACTCTTTCCTCTTATGTGTACATATATTCAGATTAGGTACCGATGCATTGATGAACATACTATAATATATATAAGGTTTTTGGTTTTCTTTCCAATATAAAAAATTAAACTGTGGAGTCAGGCATTCCAAGTTGGAATAGTCATTTCACAGTGTTAGAAAACCAAGATCTTTCACATTCACTGTTCATATGTCCTAGTTTCATTACCCAACACGATACTGAAATCATCCTATACAGTTCTGTTTTGGTTTTCTGTCTGAGGAAGTTTAGGAAAGAGTCTGTCACTCTTCAGGGAGATTTCCCAGAAATATCTACTTCTATGTACATCTCATTGTTAGAACTCAATCACCTGGTCATCTTTAGATGCCACTCAAATTCACTGCCATCGAGTTGATTTTGACTCCTAGCACCCTGTAGGGCAGAATAGAACGACCTCTGTGAGTTTCTGAAGCCGTAAATCTTTTCCCTCAGAGTGTCTGGTGGGTTATAACTGCTGATCTTGCAGTTGGCGGTCCAACTCTTTTTCCCCCTCAGGGGAGAGCATGAACGCAGTCCCCCACTACCACAAATTATGCAGTCGAGTTTCCCACATTTGGGGAAATCACAGGGTCAGCACACC
>NW_022109767.1:17916427-17918089 GCF_000313985.2 Echinops telfairi
TGTTGGTGACCCGCCTTACTGTTTGCTGCCTGTGCCCGGATAGCCTGAATTGCTCTACAGAGGACTATCCGGTGGCCCTCAATACTTGAAGGACTGCCAGCTGTCTGTTGCACTGAGCCATTTGTACTGCTTTATAATTTAGTTGACTGTTTATTTCTTATGTTATCTCTCTATATAGATGTATATAAAATTATTAGCGTTCTGGATTTGTTTCCCTAGAGAACCCTGTCTGACACTGCTGTATATAAGGCCACTCTGACTGGAACCAACTTGACAGCATCTACCAACACCATATCTACTTTTCTGTGCTCTGGGTTGTTGTAGGAATTCTATTTGATGCCTACGCAATCCTATCTTTTCTTGGAAAATGTATTGCTGAATATCTTCCTCTCCGTGGTTCCAAACTGGGGTATATGTTAAGTGACTACATCTAGTTCTCAGAGCATGTATGTCTCTTGCCTTCCTGTCAGATTGATTTTGTCAGTTACCGCTGCCACGGAGTCCAGTCAGTTCGCTCACGGCAGCTCCGGGTGGTGCAGACCAGAACGGGACTCCATCGAGTGTTCAATGGCCACGAGCTCTCAGATCAGGCCAGGTCACCAGGTCCATCCTCTGACATGCCCATGGGGAGATTTGAGCCACGAACTTCTCAGCTCATAATCGAACACTTAACAGTTTATGTCACCCAAGGACTCCTATGAGACCATTAGTAGTCACGTAATCTATGAGCTGAGAAATCAGACAATTGACCTTTTGAAAATTTCCTACAAAATAAGAGATTGAGTTTTCATAAAATGATGTATATATAATTTATTGATTGTGTTTTTAAAGCGTTATTTTGGTTTTTTATTTCTTCAGTGTCTTCTGTATTCTAAAATAGGCAATGATGGAGATTTGAAGTTTGAATAGGTAGATCATACTACCAACCAGAAAGCTACGTTGTAAAATATTCTATGCAACATATTCTATTGTAAAGATATTTAAATAAATACTAAATATTATATTCTTATTATTAAAAATTTAGGAAACGGGATTAGTCTTTCTATAATAAATGAATAGGAAAAAAAAATGAATAGATGAGTAGGGAAAGGAAGGCTATCAATACTGATATTGATCTTCTTTCTGACTACAAAGTAATTGTTTTTTTTTGTTGAGTTCTTTTATTTTGATGAGAGTTTAGAAGAGTTAGTCTGCATATTAGGGATGTTTAATATAAAAGCTATGCTAAAGTAACTTGAGAACATGTAATATGATATTAACATCTTATCCTCCTAAATTTTTTTTATATTCAAGATTATCTAGGCAAAATGGAAAAAGTCAATGACTTTAAAAAGAAACATGGTAACTTACAGCCAACGGAGTCGTGGCATGTGCTGGCAAAGCGATTTATCAGGCAAATGGGTGAGGGCATTATTCATCAACCCTCTGAAAAAGGAAGAAACAAAAGAAGTCACATTTATCTCCTTTTCCCCTCTGAAGTCAAGTATGGTGTTTCTATTATTATAAAACCATGAAAATAGATTAAGTTGGCTGTTTCTACTTCTAAATCTTCCCTGTAAGTCCTTTCATATCTACATACCTTTCAGTAATAACATCTGGACACGTCTAAGTCACAATCTGGGAGGTATAACCCCATATATAACCTTTCAGTGGTAACATTTG
>NW_022109767.1:17918947-17927345 GCF_000313985.2 Echinops telfairi
GCATTCTCCTGCCACAGAAGCTCATAAATTTTCTTATCATTTACTTTGTGATACTTAGTTTACAATTTCTCCATAACTAATTAATTAACCTATTTATTCATTTATTTATTCATGTACTCATGAAATTGTTCTGAGTACCCTCAGTAAGGTTCTAGATGTTTCATAGCTTTCTTCGGGGGGCTTGGAGTCTGGCGTCGAGACTGCCAGTGACCAGGTTAGGAAAGTAACATGGAAGAAAGAGACACGTATAAGTGATAGCCCCTGTCACCGCAGAGGATGACAAATAGCCAGTATCTGATGATTATGTAAGAAAAACTAGAAGTATGTGACCACCCAAACAATGTTCCAGTGCTATGGACAAAGAGAGGAAGGCATTTAAAAATTTACAAAGCTTCTGAGTGGTGATCCAAGATTTTATGATTGGTTCTCCCCTTCTGGAATAAACAAGAGTGAAGAAAATCAAAAACTTATAGAAACAATTAGTCCAAAGAAGCGAGGGATCGCATGCACCTCAGTTTCCACTATCCTCAGAGCAGAAGCTGTAGGTTGTTCCTGGTGACTACTACTGACTTCTCTGAAAGGGATCACGGTAGGAAGGCCTGGATAAACTGGGAGAAAAATGTGGACTGAAACTCCAAACCATGAAAAAATTGAGTAACAAGTTTATTGAAGAGCCTGTGGAATCCCTGAGACTACAGCTTTCAGACACCCTTCCAGACTTAAGGCGAACTCATTCCTTGGGATCAACTTTCAGTCAAGCAGTAGACAGACTTATAAGGTGAAAATTAACACTAAAGCCTTACCCATTCCTTAAAATAATCAACTGTCTGAGACTGAAAGGAGCATTTTTGCCAAGGGGTACAGTTCAGAACGCAGGAAGGGACAGGCAAGAAAGATGAATGGAGGAAGTGGGAAGCGTGTTGTTAGGTTATGATCACTGCAATCAATGTCAAGAGACCAAAGACGTATGAATTGTTGAATGGAAAATTAATTTTCTTTGTGAACTTTCACCCCAAGTACAATAATTTTTTAAAAATTACTATTCAGTTTTGTACTACCTTCACATGGCTTGCATATTAAACAAAGGAGATACCATTTAGTGAGATTTGAATAGGTTTGGCGGAGGTGAGGATGGTTACAAAGAAAGGTAGTTGGGATCCTGATGAGAATACTTCAACACTAATGTTGGGCAACTTTTGAAGATATACAGAGTAGGGATGTGAGAGAAGTGAGGGGTGTGTGGGGAGGACTATTGTTAAGGCTATAAGTCTCCTTGTGACCCCTTCCATTTTGATAATTAAAGATTAGGTGATCCTCTTAACTGAATTCTGAACTCTGATACCACAGTCTAATTGGAATGAGCTTTTTGAGTTAGGTTAAAAAGTGATGTTTAAGAAAAAAGTACAGAAATGGAAATACAAGAAACTGTTTATGTGCTTTTGAGTTGTTTCTATGAAGTTACTTCTGGAGACTGTTTCAATACTTGACAGAACTCAGTGACACGTAACTTGGAGAAAATCTATTTTTAAAAGCTTTGCTCTTTTTAGTCAGTAATTTACATATTATATGTTGCTAAAAGTAGGAATAATGAAATAATATCTGGGGAAATCTGAGTTTTCTCCTATATAATATTAACATAAGGCTTTTTTGTTTTAAGATTATTCAATGATTATACCTGTCACCAAGGCTAATGTATGTTGACCTCTTACTATGTACTACTCACAATATCTGAGGTATAGACATGTAAGCTCCTCTTTTTATTTGGCCCTTAAAATAGCCCCTGAGGTAGGGACTATTATAATTTGGGTTTTACTGTGGAGGGAACGATGCACAAGCTCACTATATTTTATTATATTATACTTATAGTCTTAGTGTCATTTGGATTAGGTCTTATGAATTGATTCTATAAGTGATGAGGTCAGGACTCAGATACCCATAGCTAGCTGACTGAAAATCTGTTGCTCCAACCCACCATGCAGAAGTACTCGTGGGCTGAGTCAGGCTGACCGATTACTGTGGAATGGGCAAGTGGATAGGCTTGATACTTACAGTTTATTGAGATTGTGCAGCCCTCTGAAAGCATGTATGTGTACAGTTTGAATTTTATTGTTTTGCAGATACCTGTGAAGATGATTATTAAAAATGTAAGCATCATGAAATAAATTCCTGAAGCTGGAAATTCTTGTCGGTTCATTTTGATAAAAATAAACACGTGATTGACTAATTATTTAGAAATTCTAGTTATGAAGGCAAGCCTATAGACCAGCTAAAATGAACATTTGAATTTTGGAGGAATAAAATTTTAATGCATAAGAAAACACTCACTAACCAGATAGTTCTAGAAGCCAGCCTTAACACTCCTGTGCTGTAATTTTTCAAACTTAAAAGTGCTCAATACAGTGTTACCAAAATTACACGCCTGTGATATCATTAATCCCCCAAACACATGTTAATTACATGTCAATGACAAATTATTACAAATGCTAATTAAAAATCATGTGAATTACAAATCTGATAATCAATCATATTTATCTTATTAATCTTACATGCTCAACTTTATTCCAAAAATTAGCCTTTAAAGCAGCTTATCAAAAAAACAAAAACACAACCACACTCTCTACCATTGAGTTGATTCTGCTTCATAGTGACCCTATTTATAGGACGTATCCATGAAAACGAAAGCCAGAAAAATAAAATATGTAATTAAAATGTATCAGGGCTACAAAAATGTGCATTAGACTGCCAACACAATGTCCATACAAGATGCAGACTTGGAAGTTTGACCTTGAGTTCCCTGGAGGTCAAAGGCTATAGTGATAGGAGTGCAGAAAGTCGTATCCATTGTAGCCAAATGAAGGCTTGTTTGTGCTTCTGCATGTACTTTGTGTTCCCCAGGTGGTGGGAATCAGTAAAGAATCCTGCCTGACTTCTTTTTAATAAATCGAGGGCTCTAACAGCTCTCATAACAATCCATACATCCATTGTATCAGCACATTTGTACATATGTTGCCATCATCATTTTCAAAACATTTTCTTTCTCCTTGAGCCCATGGTATCAGCTCCTCTTTTTACCCCTCCCTGCCCCTGCCCCTTTTAAGCCCTTGATAAATGATAAATGATTATTATTTTCATATCTTACACCAACTGCTGTCTCCCTTCACCCACGTTTCTTTTGTTCGTACTCATGTGTGTTGTATGTCGATCCCTGCAATCAGTTCCCTCTTTCTCCCCCGCACCATTCCCCCTACCCTCATCGTATCACTACTCCAATTACTGTTCCTAAAGGGTTTGTCTTTCCTGAATTTCCTATGTTAAGAGCTCTTTTCTGTTCCAGTGTACATGCTCTGGTCTAGCGGGATTTGTAAGGTAGAACTGCACTCATGATAGTTGGGGGAGGAAGCATTAAAGAACCAGAGGAATGTTGTATATATCGTTGGTGCTATACTGCACCCTGGCTGACTTGTCCCTTCCTTGTGACCCTTCTGTGAAGGGATGTCCAATTGTCTACATTTGGGCTTTGGTCTCCACTCCGGCCTCTCTCTTTCATATAGATATGATTGTTTTGGGTCTTCTGATGCCTGATACCTGATCCTGTTGACACCTTGTGATCACACAGGCTGGTGTGCTTCCAGCCTAACTTCTTATTCTGACTGAGGGACACAAACCTCTTTTAGGGTGTCCTGAATTTATATGCAGGTGCCTTGTGGTGTAGCGGGTTAACTATTGTTGTTAACCACAAGGCGATTAGTTCAAACCCACTATGAGCTCCTCAGGAGAAAGATGAGGCTGTTTGCTCTAGTAAAGATATACAGTATTGGGCCAGAGACTAAGAGTCAAAACCAACACTATGGCATCGTGTTGTTGTTGTTGTTTTTTTAGTTTATATGCAATCTATTGCACATTTTAGGAGAATCAAGAGAAAAATCAACACAAATGAACTCTGAGGTAATCAGCAATTTTGACTATAAGAGAGTACCTCTTTTCCCAGCATGCAGATAGACTTTGATTTTAAATGTTTACTTAAATTAAATTTACCATGCATCTAACAATTTCACCCAATATGTTCTGGATCCAACCATGGTGTAGGTAATTCATCTTTTTTACCAATGTACAGAAAGACTTTACCATGCATTTGTTTATTTGTTTTTGACTGTAGTAAAGATCTACTAAGTAACAGACTGCACTGACCAGAGGTTGAGCCAAGCTGTACCTTAGAAAACAAAATTAGAAAAAAGATTCTGATTAGGTTATTTTAATCATTTAATATTTGGCTGTGCAGAATTTATTTTAGTATTTACTATGCAAAGTGCAAAATTCCCTTGTTATTTAAAACTGAATTTTGGAATTCCGATTCATGCTTGTAACTCCTTTGAAACACATGGACACGAGGTGGTGCTACAGATTAGGAAAATTCTTCCTACTCCAGAAATCAGAACACAGAATAAGAATGTATGTTCTTGAAGTGTTTGTATTAGACTTAATTTTTGAAAAGCCTATCGTTGATAATATTCAGAATTCAATTCTGGGAAATAATTCTCATTAGAATTTTTATTTTCGTATGTGAAAACACTTAAGCTTTTCTGTTGATTTAGGAGCCTGGGTGACCACTGGTTTAAGTGTTGGATTGTTTACCTAAAGGTCGATGGTTCAAGTCATTTGCTGTTCCCTAGGAGAAAGATGAGGCAGCCTGCTCCCTTTAAGAGTTTCAGTCACAGAAACTCTATGGAGCAGTTCGCCGTTCTACACTGTCTTATAGGACTACTATGTGTCAGAATATATTCACTGGCAGTGTTTGTGTTTGGTTTCTGTTGATTATCTAAGTTTTTATGACATTTCAATGAATGAAATGGATTTATTATTCCTCTGGTTCTATAGCAGATACTTCTCTTGTCAATAAGAAAACTTTGAAGTCATTATTGAGATACCAAATTTTCCTGGCATAAAACCAATACAGGAATGAAAAACAAAACTAGATTTAGGCACGAATAGCTAAACCCAACAGCTGAACCATATGATTTAGTGCAAAGTGGTCCCGAATACCAGGTTTTCATCACCCAGGCCATTGAAAGTGAATACCAGCAGATGCGTATGACCCTAAACTGAAAGGAAGCTCCTCGGGGCCAAACTAAAATGCATCAGGCATAATTGTTGAAAAGCTCATCTCTGTTGGTTATGTTCAGAATCCAATTCTGAAAAGCCATTTTCATTAGAATTTTTTTTTTTGGTAGCTAGTTCAAGTATTGTTGGTTGGCCTTTAGGTGTGTTTTCCGGTAGAGTCTGATGGGGCGCCAAGCCCAGGGCCCAAAGTCTATTTTTGGTATTCCCCGGGGACTTCCTTGCTCTGTTCCCTTGCTGTTCTGTTGCACACCCTTAGTGTTTTGCCTAGGTGTGGTGGGATCAGATCGGGCGGAATTCCCACACTGTGTCTCCAGTGTTGCCCCTGTAGGGCTATGGGTCAGTGATGGGTGTCGTGTCTCATAGTGGGGCTGGCCATGTGGTTTTCTCTGTGCATTGGCTGCTCTGAGCGGGAATATCATTCTCAAGGGTTGGTGGGCCAGGATGTGCTCCACTCTCTCTTCCTCCTCCTTCATTTGCTCCCGTGTGCTCTGATCAGACATGTCCCTCTCCCGGAGCTGCAGATTCAGTGCTGTCATCTGAAATAAATTCTTCTGGGGGGAGGGGGAGGTGTCCACGTAGTTGGGATTGGAGCCGGCCCCTCGGAACTCTCCACTGGTTCCCTAACTCCACGCCAGCATGTTGCATTCACATCTTGGTAGAATTTTAATTTTTATTGTTGTTCTTGTTGGTCAGTACCATCGAGTTGTTTCTGACTCGTAATGACCCTATGTTCAACAGAATGCAACACTGCCCCATCCCATCCCATGTTATGTTTTAATCTATTTGATCCACTGTGTCAATCTCATTGAGGGCTTCCTCTTTTCTAGCTGGCCCTCTGCTTCACCACGGGTGATGTCCTTTGCAAGGGACTGGTCTCTCCTCTTAACATGTCCAAAGTGTGTGAGTGAAGTCTTACCAACCTTACTTCTAAGGCCCATCCTACCTATATCACTTCCAGGAGAGTTTTGCTTGTTTTTTTTTTGGGCAGTCTATGGTACTTTTAAAATTCCTCACCATCACCGTGATTCAAATGCATCAATTCTTCTGTAGTGTTCTTATTTGTCTAACTTCACACATGTATGAAGTGATTGAAAATACTACAGCTTGGATCAGGTACACCTTAGTCTTCAAAGTATAATATCCTTGCTCTTCACCATTTCAAAGAGGTTTCTTTCTTTTCTTTTCTTTTTTCTCTCTCCCTTTAAGAGGTCTTGTTCAGATTTATCCAATTCAGAATGCCATTGAATTTCTTGACTAGGGCATCCATGACCACTGACTGTGGAGCCAAGCAAAGTGGAATCTTTGGCAGCTTCAATCTTTCCTCCATTTTCCATGTCTTTTTGTGATGATATTTTGTTTTTAAATTGAGTTATAATCCATATTGAAGGCTTCAATCCTTGATCCTATCGGCAAGTGCTTCAAGTTCTTTTCACTTTCAGTTAAGAAAGGATATTTCATAAAGTCGGTAATAAGCCTTCCACCAATATTGATACATTCATTTTCAGAGTTCAGCATCTCAGATTATTTGCTCAGCATACAGATTGAAAAAGTAGAGTGAAGGGAAATATCACGAGCACACCCCTTTCCTGAATTTAAACCATGCAGCATTTCCTTGTCCATTTAAACAGCTGCCACCTGGTCCATGTACAGGTTCTGCATGTGCTCAATGAAGTGCTCTGGAATTCCCATTCTTTTGAATCTTTTCTATAGCTTTTAGTCATCCACACAGTTGAATGCCTTTGCACAGTCAATGAAACACAAGTAAACATTTTTCTGGTATTCTCTGCTTTCAGGCAAGATCCATCTGACATCAACAATGGTGCCTCTCATTCCATGTCCAGCTTGAATTTCTGACAGCTCCCTGAAAATCCATTGCTGCAACCATTTAAAAATTATCTTCAGCAATTTTTTTACTTGGATAGTGATATTAATGTTATTGTTCCATAATTTTTGCATTCTACTGGGTTTTGCATCTACAATGCATATCTGAAAATGAAGTCAAGTCCCAAAGTAACATGTGTTCCAAGGTTTCAAACCACGACTTCCTGTCTTAATTGATGAACAAATTTGCAACATAGCATAGAAAGGAATGTTCTTCAGGATCTAAAATCCAGAGTCTAGTGGACAAAAGATTGTCAACTTTGTCTTAATTTGGGCATTGAAGCAACTCATGTTAAAATAATGTAAGAATAAAAAGTTCCCTGGGGATTTCCTTTTGGTAAATGTAGTGGGAGGATTCATGGTGCATATCTTCCAGTTTGCTTAGAGAAGAAGGTAACTGAGATTTTTCTAGAACAGCTTCTAGCAACTACTCACAGAATAATGTTACCTGCAGTCCTAAACTAGCAGCTAAACAATTATCTGAAGCAATGAGATTAGGTTTGAACAGTGATAGAGTGTTGGTTTTCTACCTCCAAATAGTAGTTAATTATTTCATACCAGGAATTATAATTTTTTTCTTACAGTTTCCGAAGATCCTGGTTCTTCTTGAAGTCATCAGGAAAAAGCTTTTTTATTAAATTCCACTGAAGTGACCTAAAATAAATGTAAAATATTCTTCTTACTTAAGGTTTTTTGTCTTTTTCTTTCATTATTTAGAAACTATAATGGATATATTGATAATTACAAACTGCATCTACTTTACCTCTCAGAAGTCAATAACCATTTTATTTTATTGTATCAGGTTCATTTATGTAACATCACTTGATCTAGGTCTAATGAATTGACTATATTATGAAAATATTCATTTTTTCTGAAAATATATGAATGCATTATAATTCTGATAATTTTTCAAAATATAAAAAGAAATTAATTGATTTTTATAGCTATGTTTTCCTTTTCTATGTTATTAAGCATTAGAAAATATGTGTTTTTGAGTAATAATAAAAATGAAGGTTTTCATGGCTACACACCTGTGCTCCAATGTTCATCTCAGTACAGTTCACAATTGCAAGGAGTTTGAAACAAACCAAATTTCCATCAATGGATGAATGGATTAAAAAACTGTGTACATACATACAATGGAGTACTACGCATCGCTAAAAAGCAGTGATGAACACATGAAGCACATCGGCATATGGGAAGAACTGGAGGAAATTATGCTAAGCGAAGTAAGCCAAGCACAAAAGGGCAAGTACAACATGAGTGCACTGAGGTAAGCTTAAAAAAATGCAAAAGGAACATAGAGAAAAAGCTATTGTATACAAATATTCCTGGGGTGAGGTCCAGGTACTATGGCAGGGGCCAGATAAAATCCAGGGATACTTATGGTAGCCAACTA
>NW_022109767.1:17928334-17942357 GCF_000313985.2 Echinops telfairi
GAGGAATTACTGAAACCCAAATAAAGGCATGATTGTGGGAGAAGAGGAAAGTAAAAGAAAGTAGAGGAAAGAACTAAGAGGCAAAGGGCATTTATAGAGGTCTAAATACAGGCATGCACATCTGTAAATATATTTATATATGATTTATATATGATGATGGGGAAATAGATCTATGTACATATATTTATAGGTTTAGTATTAAGGTGGCAGATGGACATTCAACTGATGGGATCTTTGGTTTAAGAAAAATATGATGATCGAGCATTATTGTGAGGTATTAGATAAGTTCATGTATTTAATAATTTAGAATAGGGCTAGACTTGAATAAACACTAAAAAAACCAAGCAAACAGCAGTCCTTATAATAAACCAAAAACCAGTGATATCACCTTTAAATAAAAATGTATTGTCAATAATGACAAGCCTTAATTATGGTACAATTTACAAGTAGTATTCTTTTCTACTTACATCATAGTCACATTTGAAGAAACTGATGGGACAACTTTCAAGTTGGCTTCATCGCATCTCAGCTCTCGTCCTTGGCAAAGACATTGCACAGGCACAGAAGCAACCACTGCATGAAGAAGGGGGAGTAGAAAGGACACAGGAAGAGGGCAACAAGAAGAAAAAATGAAAGGGCACAAGAAAATTATTTAGTACAAAATTGTGGTGTGGTCTCACCTAAGAAATTTGGGCAATACTTTTCATAATGGCTTTAAAGTTTGATCTTGACTTTACCTTAAAATAACGCTAGAGAATTAAGATTTGGAAGCAGACTTTTACCAGGGCATGCTTTTTTGTTGTTTCCTTTTTTAAAGCACAGGCCACTCCTCTCCATTTGTTTAAAAACGAATGACTCATTTCTTGTAGTTATGTCCAAGGCTGACCTGACACTGTGTGATGAAGTTTTATGTTCACATTAAGGAAAGTTTTATTAACAGCATAATTCAAAACAGTAATGGCTAATTATTTTTAACTAATGAGAGTTAGAAAAGACCCAAACTCTATTGTTTTAGTAAAGTTTCTTTCCCTCTTGTTACTTAATACAGAAGAGTTCTTCAAAAGAACTTTAATGGACTTATAACTTTCTGATTTTATTTTATTTGGCTTATGGAGGGGCGTAAGGATATATGAAACTTGATTTACGGGGTGATCGTTTTTCTGCATACTCTTGGGTTCTAGAGCAAGATGTATGCCTTTGTTTATTTTGTGGGGAGTCTTAGAGAATGGATATATTCTTGGAGAATTGGTTCCAGGATCTTGGCCCCAGCCCCAAATTAGTGGATACTTTTTGGCATGTATTTGCAGAATATCTATACATAATTTCCCATGTATTTAAATCGTTTTTAGTTACTTATAATACCTAGTACAATTCAAATGATATGCAAATAGCATTATATTTTCCCTCTTAGTCTTTAAAGGATTACTTTGGCCATTAACTGATTTTTAGTTGCTCCCCCCCACCCACACACATATTTTCAACCAACATTGGTTGAATCCAGGAATGTGGAACCAATAAGGAGAGTCAACTATGTATTAGAGAACATCAGGGATGTATTTATTAATTGAGTTAAAGAGTGTAACTCAAATAAACTGACCGCCATCGAGTCAATTCCAACTCATAGTGACCCTGTAGGGCAGGGTAGGACTGCCCCTGTGAGTTTGAGACTATAACTCTTTACAGGAGAAGCTCATCTTTCTCCTCGAAACTGGGTAAAGGGATGATTAATTACCCAACAAGGAATGCTTCCCCCTTACATTTACTTCTGGAGTCTAAACTATGTACATTTAAATATCTACAGGAGTTAGGCAGATAGAACAAAAGAGACATGAAATGGCTTCAGATATGAATCTCAACCTCCTACTAACTGTTGCACATAGAGTAGAGACATTTGTGGCCAAGCCTACCAACTTTTTAAAAGCCAGAAATATAGAAAAAAGTACTTATTTATTTAAAGAATAACAATAGCTAATTAAAATAGTTGAAAACTTTATACAACAAGCAAACCTTTCGGTGAGAATGCTGTGCATGATAGACTTCCAGTTTTTACCTTGACACTAAAACCTTCCAAGAGTAACCACTTGCCTCCATGGTGAAATAGAGACCCTACTGACCTACTGGAGGCATGCTCGTTAATGAGCAAGAGCGATTACAGCTATGAGCTAATAACATGCCCCTTTGCTCCTATGGTGGGTAACAGGTGTGTTTTCTTGCCTCTTATGGTGTTCTGCACACTCCTCACCAGGCTTATAAAAGATCAAGAGCAGGTTTTATGTTTTATGTGGACAGAGTATCTGCCAAGAACTTTTAAATAGTTTTGTAGTTGTTACGTATCCATTTGGCACTGTAATTTTCAGCACTGATTGTGTCCCTTTAAATTTAGTTCATGTCTAATATGCTAACGTATGTCTATGCTGTGGTCATAGTATGGTGGGTACTGGGAAGGAAGAGGAAGACCGGGAGTGCAGTGATAGGAAGAGTAGGAATGACACTGACGTTAGAGTGCACTGTCCATTTAGCTAGGCTGCATTCACATAATTCATACATGTCCAGGATGGGTGGATCTATAGAGACAGTAACTGGATTCATGGTTTATTGGGACTATGGCAGGGGAGGTTGGGAGGAAATTCGGCGCTAATAACAAGGAGTATGAGAAAGAAGAAAATGTTCTAAAATTGATGGTGGTAATGATCATACAACTCTTATCGGTATGATTGCATTACTGAATTGTATGATATGTAGAACATGTCCCAAATTGTTTTAATAAAAAGCAATTTAAGTGAACAAGTGAATACAAATGCATGGGGATAGCAGTGGGGGTAAGGTAAAGATAGATAACCTGCTTCCTGTGCATATCTCCAAGGGACTCAGGAAGAGAAGCTGAAGAGCTATGGAATCATTCCCTATAGCCATCAGAGGGCGAAAGACTTCCCCTAAAGCCAATGCCTAGAATTCAGACTTCTAGACTCCAAACTACGACAAAAATAACATTTCATTTGTTAAATCACTCTCTTCTAATATTTCTGTTATGGAAGTACTAGATAACTAAGACAGTGAACAATCCATCAATTAATGTTGGTGGCCGCTGGTGGTGAAATGATGAGCAATAATTCTTTCCAAATTTGTGTATTTTCAAAATTCTCCCATTTTAAGCATTAATAATGTTTGTTACTACAAGATATTACATTTCCATGTTTCTGTTCTTGAGAAGAGATTTGATAAGTGTGAACTCACATTCTTTTACCTAGTCAAAAATGATTGTAGGCCATCCTCATTAATTAAATTTAAACCCCTATAATAATTTGATTTAAATAGCATAGCAAGAATAGAAACTTTAAGTTTAATCCCGAGTCTTACACTACACTTTCTAGTAATTTTTGCACTGATAGTAAGTTTGAAAACTGTATTAAATTATATATTACACTTCATCACTTTGAAAAACTGTATTTAAAATTATGCAATTTGTTCTTTAGTAAATCTGATAAGTTACGACTACATATTTTGATATACAATCTACCCTGTAGCTTGACTCTTACATAAATATCCCTGGGAAAAATTCCTTCCATAGCATGGCACCAGGCAGTTTGATGATTTCATCTGTTTTCTCTCTTATACCCATTTACTTGTTTCTGCTTTTATAAACCAGAGTTTAAAAATTAAGTAGCCCATTATGCTTCATTTTGAATGAATGATTACAAGGTTCAAAAGCTCATCACATAGATGCTGGATTTTCTCAGTGAGGATTTCCTTTATATTTGTGTGTGTATCTATATTTATGATTATACATATTTTCCCCTCAATTTGCCTTCTTATCCATCAGTTGGCTTTGGCCTTTTGTATCATATTAATGGTGAAAGTTGATTAGCAGCCAAAATGTATCTAGAATCCTTTTGGGAATAAGACAGTTTATAAAAACTTTAATTAATATTTTAGATATAAACAGAACATGATATATACTAAAAAAAAGGACTACTTTTTGAGAGAATGCATCTTAATCCATTTCATTTTAAATTTTACATTAGCAGTTAGATTATATCACCTAACTTTGTTTTCCTCAAGAGTTTTTGATTTTTCAATGATCACATAATCTGATCACCAGGATCTTGGCGATAGGTAAAATAGAGACTCATGAGAAGTCTGTATTATTTCCTTAAACTGGGGATTATTAATAGTTTTACTTATTTAAAAATCTCATTTATGTAGTAAAGACAAAAATATTTACAAAAACTGGGCTTTACATAGTTGGTAGGAAAATATGGAGCAATGTTTCCTCCCCCTACTTCCTGCTTTTATACAAGAGTTTGAGTAGCTAGGGTCCAAAATTTAAGTCCAAGGCACTGATTCATGTTTGAGTATTTTATAGGAATTGGTAAAATTCATTTAAAAGAAGTTCCTTTTCACAGCTTTCAAAATAGAATAGCGTTAACACACAGGTTATGGTCAACCAATCTCCCCCAGGCAAGCCCATCAGTCATTTAGAAAAATAAGTTGTAGCTGTATGCCTAAGGACAGCAGGTTATGATAAACAAGGCTTTTGTGGTTCTCAAATACAGCTCAGTTCCCTGAGGAGTTTTCCTTGGGAAATATTATGAGCTGAAAACATTAAAAGTTAAGTTAAAGTTTCTGCCCGCTTCTATTTTTGCAGTTTTCTGGACATCAGAATGTACAAGTGTAGCAGTGATTGTGCCAAGGGGGATCAATACAGCAACCCTGACTGACATTACTTTGCTCACTGGAAGACTTGAGTGACTTGGTTCTTTTACACTTTCAGTCTCTAAGTCATTTAAAACTAAACTTCCTATATTATGTAATGATTCTCATCATTACTGAGATTTGCAACTAGAAAGCTATAATAATCTTTAAAAAAATGGAATTGAACGTCCAAAACTCTGATGCCTATTTATGACCTCCTGGAGAAGGTAGTTCATGTGTCTGGTTACTTACAACAGTCAAATAGGTTTTCCTCTGTGGAATGAACCTTGTAGACCATTGCAAAATATTTGTCAAATCGCTCAGACCATCCATTGTTGTCTCCTGAAATAAAAACCATGATAAGAGAAAATGAAAAGAAGCATTCTGAGGTTAGGGTGAAAACAGAACTTTGACTGAAAAAGGAACCAGTGATCCTCAAACTCACAAAGAGAAAAATCACCTGAGCACTTGTCACAAATATGAATTACTGAGTTATCCACCTAGACTCTGATTCCATAAACGTAGAATGGGAACTCCTCTTGTTTCTAACAATTTTTTCAGTAAGTAGAATTTGGAATACACTTTGAGAAACAGTACTGTAGACATACTAAAATACATGGCATCATTTAAAGCATGACACTTTTTGTTTAATATATATTTCTAAAATTTTATAGCAGTACGTTTGGACTTACCTTCATAATTCATAAAGGTTATTTTCTATATTTAATGCATGCTGGTGGTGCCGCTAGGTAAGCATGAGATTGCTAACCTCAGGGTTGGCGGTTCAAAACCACGAGCTGTTCTGCAGGAGAAAGGTGATATGTACAACCTCAGGAACCCTAAGAGTTCCTGACTTCTGACTGCTATGAGCCAGAAGTGACTTTATAGTAGAGGTGTGTGTTATGTTCTACGTTCCTAATTTGGCGAATAGTCTTTGACAGCTAGTGTGCAGCCACCTAAGATATTATTATTGGCCTCTACTCCCGAGGCAACAAAGACAGAGACCAAAGACTCAGAAAAATATGTCCGGCAAGACTGAAAGCCTGTAGGGACGATGGGCTGAGATGAGAAGATCTAGATCCTGCTGAACTACCGCCATCCAATGCTCTGATTGGCACTGCAGTAGATGGATGATGAATGGAAGGGAGAAAAACATACAATGGACGGTTCTCAGGTGCCATCGAGTCAGTCCAATCCATAGCAACCCTATGCACAACAGAACCAAACACTGCATGGTCCTGCGCCTGCCTTACAATGGCTCCTATGCTGGACCTCGTGGTTGCAGCCCTGGTGTCAATCCATCTCATGGAGCTCCTTCCTCTTTCCCACTGCTTCCCCTTTACAAGCATGATGTCCTTCTGCAGCGACCGGTCTCTTCTGACAATGTGTCCAAAGTACGCATGACAAAGTCTTGCCATCCTTGTCTCTAGAAGCACTCTGGCCATACTTCTTTCAAGACAGGTCAGTGTGTCTTTTTAGCAGTTAATGGTACTTTCAATATTTTCCAACTCCACTATTCAAATATATCAACCCTTCTTTGGTCTTCCTTATTCAGTGTCCAACTTTCACAAGCATATGAACAATGGAAAGTACCAGGCTTGCGTTAGGTGCACCCTAGTCCTCAATGTTTTGAAGCTATGCTTAGAACATGCCTTATTTAACAGCTCAAAAGGATCTAGACTAGAGGGTCCCTAAGACTATCTTCCTGAGGTACTCTTTAAAGTTTGAATGAAACTCCTTCTTAGGCTAGTAACCTTTACCTTTCAGCCAACAGATTGGCTCATACACTATCAGTCTATCACCCATGTCTACTGTGCTCTTTCGAAAACTCACCGACAGGAGACCAAATGGTCAACATTTACGTGAACATGGATGGAAAGAGAAGGTGGGCGGGAGGGAAACTGGTGACTGGAAATGGAAC
The DNA here is from genome assembly GCF_000313985.2 of Echinops telfairi. Taxonomy (NCBI): domain Eukaryota; kingdom Metazoa; phylum Chordata; class Mammalia; order Afrosoricida; family Tenrecidae; genus Echinops; species Echinops telfairi. The sequence goes on from NW_022109767.1 coordinate 17,934,948, forward strand.
AATTAGAATGAAAATAATGCAAATGTTGACATATTGTAAATTATGTAACCAATGTCACTCAAAAATTTTAGAAAATTTTAAGTGGGAACCTAATTTGTGGAGTAAACGTTCACCAAAAATGTGATAAAATGGTATAAACATGAATGGAATCAGTAAATAGAATGGACTAGTAAATGGGTATGTAGGATCAGCTTCTTTGGAAGTAGCTCCCAAAGGGGGCAGGTTTGAACTTGATCCTCTCTGGGAGTGTTAAAGCGTTCAGAGTGGTGCTAGGCCTCTTTAAGGCTGCGTGCGTATTTAAATGGAGGGTGAAAATGAAAAATGTTCACCCTATTTCTGTAAGTTACTATCAAATACAATCTAGCATTGGTTTTATATGTATTGTCATGTATATATAATCTACATCTGAAATTTGAGTTCAGATGCATGGATTTGGAGACACTGACTTTAACTATACCTGTGGCTTCAACTCTTGAAGAAGTTCCTAATTATCCCTCTCATGCATAATTTTTCTATTATGTACTGTGATTCAGCTTCTTATAGGTACTTCAAAACCAACATTTCCTAATTAGAATCCACTATCCTCCCCTATATAAATCTGCTACTATGACTAAAGCCTCTGGATTGTGGGATGGCCTCTCTAAATGTCAAACTGCCCACAGCAGAAGGCTAACCTGATTGGAGTACCTGATAAAGGATACCTGATAAAGCATAATCTGGGCAATTTCCCTCCCTTCTCTATGTTATTTTATTTTTCTTCCGCTCATTACTCCTCCATGATGATACATTTGGGAAAGGAAAGGTAATTCAATGTAAATATATACATACTTGTAAAATTGAATTCCTTTTGAAGCCCCACTAAAAAATGAAATATTGCAAAGAATATGATTTAAATATTGTATTTATAACACTATCCCTCCTTCAGAATTTTTCATCTGTTTCAAAGATTTTTTTATTATTAAAGAGGATTGAAAAATTAACAAAAGTAGCAAAGTAGTATAGCAATATCCCAGTTCAGAAGGTGAGGGCTGAATTTTACCAACCACAGACTATTCCATGAGACAGCAGGAAGGCACTTAATAATGCATGGACAAGACACATCACTGCAGAGACGGCCAATACTAGTGTCTTTTTTTACGCAGCACCTGGAAACACTCCTGTGTTTTGGTTGGTAGAAGAGAGGTAGAGGCCATTTTTCTGCTGCCCTGTCTAAAACAGAGATAGAAATGTTAAGAAGCCATGGAGGCAGTGGTAGAGAGCAACTTCGTATTGCAGATATTGCCAGCTTTGTAGGTATCAAGAGGCAGTTGTGAATGAAACATGAAGACTTTGGCAGTAGGGGCAGCAACAACTGTCTCAATTTCCAGAGTGAAGTGGTGGTGGTGTGCTCTTGGATTCAATAGCTCTACTGGAGACCCTGCTGATTTCCACTCTTTCACCTCTTCTGTCTGATCCCTCTGATAACATACATGGAATACTTTCTGTTTTGCTAAGCCCCAATAAGCATACGGATAATTTGAATTACTTGATTAAAATGTGATTTCAATATGGAAGGACATTTGATTAATTTTAGGAGCTCGGAAAGAAGCCCACCAAAGCAATGCCTTTTTCCTGAGCACATGAGTTTCCACTTTTGTGATCCTGTTTCAAGAATGTCAGGGACACATTTGGCGTTTTTTCCTGCATCCATCCAGGTTCTGGTGATAGCGTCAGACATCTTACAAGATGTCCTGCTCTACTGGGCTCCAGATCCTTTTGTGTTTCCTTGCCTATCAGGGTTTGTAGTTTGTGGCCATAGATTTCCTTCCTTCATTGGTTTGACTGATTTGTTGACTTTTGTCCCCTCAAATTCTTACTTTAACAAATGGACTCATGAGGGGAGAATTCTATGAGGGATACTGATTTGCCTGTTTTAACAGAGTAGTATATTTTACAAGTCCCTACTATACTAAAAACAAACAAACAAAAACCCAAACTCATACCATTGAGCCAATTCCAATTCATAGCAACCTTACAGGGCAGAGTAGAAAACTGCCCTTTAGGATTTCTGAGACTTATTTTTTTCTTCAGGTTTTATAGAATGTATTAAAATTATTTTATTTATGTAATTTTTTTATTGTGGCAAAATATGCACAACAAAACATTCTCCAATTAAACAACTTCTACATGTGTAGTTCAGTGCCATTGATTGTAAATCTTTACAGGAGCAGAAAGTCTCATCTTTCTCCCAGAGCTGCTGGTGGTGTCTAACTGCTGACCTTGTGGTTAGACTGAAGCGTGTGGGTATAGGGTAAGCTTGTGTGTCAACTTGAATGGGCTGTGATTCTCAGTGGTCTGGCAGCTATTAAGTGATGTGATCATTCTTCATGATGTGATCTGATTTGTAAGGGGAGTGCTTATGGCTGTATTGCCTACATCCAATATATATGGGTGTTCAGGCAAAGCTTGCTCAGTCTAGCTCACCACATTTCGACATCAGATTCTTGGGATCAGCCTCGGTAGCCTGTGAGACTGCTATCTTACTCCTCTGTCTTGGATGTGTCAGCCTCTGCAGTTATGTAAGTCTCGTGTAGCCTTCCACTTGATGCTAACTTACAGACTTGGGACTTGCCAGCTTCTACGAGAGCATGAGGCAGCTCCTTGAGGAAACTCTCTCTCTCTCTCCCGCTCTACGTCTATATACACTTTATTAGCGTTGCTTCTCTAGAGAGCCCAGTCTAAGACACATACCAACGATTTAGAAGATGCCATAGGACCAGGCAACCTTTTGTTCAGTTATACGTAAGGTCACCATGAGACAGAGCAGACTCTGGCAACTAACAACATGAACCTACAAAGGGGTATTATTTAACCTTGGGGAGAAACGGAGTTCTGGTACATTCTATGACATGGGTAGACCTTGAAAGCATGATGCTACGTGGTCAGACTCAGATACAAAAGCACAAACATTGTATTGCCACACTAAAATGTTTCTTGAAAGTGAGGAGGACTTGACGCACTTGCTGATGAAAATCAAGGATTGCAGCCTTCAGTGTGGATTACAACTTAGTGTACAGAAAACCAAAATCCACACAATTGGACCAATACGTAACATCATGAGAAATGGAGAAAAAGATTGAAGTTGTCAAGGATTTCATCTTGCTTGGATTCACAACCAGTGCTCCTGGTAGCAGCAGTCAAGAGATCAGCAAACCATTTTCTTTGGGTGAATCTGCTGCACAAAACCTCTTTTAAAATATTGAAAAGCTAGGAAGTTACTTTGAGGACCAAGATATGCTTGACCCAAATCATGGTCTTTTCAGTTGCCTCATAGCCATGTGAAAGTTGGACACTGAATAAGGAAGACTGAACAAGAATTGATGCATTTGAATTATGGTGTTGGCAAAGAATGTTGAAAGTACCAGGGATTGCCAAAAGAACAAACAAATCTGCCCTGGAAGAAGTATAGCCAGAGTGCTCCTTTGAAGGGAGGCTGGCAAGACTTTGTCTCGCAGACTGCGTTTCACACTTTGGATGTGTCCTCAGGAAAAAGCAGTCCCTGGGAAAAAGCCCTTACCTTACACAGCAGTTAAACTTGGTGAACTTGAAGGTCAGGACCAAAGACATCCCTCGATCTAGTGGATTGACACTGTGGCTGCAGCCCTGGCCTCAAACAAAACACTTATGAGGCTGCGTCCTCACAAAGCAGGCAGTGTTTTGTGCTGTTGTTGGGAGGGTCTGTTTCATTTTCATTACTGTCTTACTTATATCAGAACTGTGTGACATACCAGAATGGCTCAAATGACATCCAAAAGGAATTATGAACTGGCACGTAAGTTTATTACTGTTTTTAGTCATGGAATAAATGACAATATTGAAACTCATTAAGGTTTTGATTACTATAACATTTTACCAAATAAATAAATTTTCTTTTCTGTGTTACTTATTGCTGTCTCCTTATAAATATGATAAAGCATGGAAGTCTTTGTCTCTGGCTATGTTGAGGTGCTGATAGCCTTCGTAAACAGATACACATTTTCGTGTATCTAAAAGCAAAGGTAAAAAATGTGTTTTCCATAGTTTAACGAACTAGCCATTGGCTGGGCCTTATTTGACCTCATGGGAGCAGGTGCACGCCACATGTTTATGCCAAGTTAGGGGCACATCTACCTATACTTCAGGCCACAGTAATGCAAAGTAGGTGAGATGTCAGCATTCCAGAGGACCGGGCTGTGTTTTGTGGGTAGCGTTCCTTTGTCCTGACACAAGGAGCTCAGTGACGGTGGGAAGATGCTGATTTTCTGCACCCTGATCTTCAGCAGGCTCTCTATTTAGCGAATGGTTTACACACAAACTATGTCAATGTGCTGCATTTCTGCTATTAACAGTGCAGTGCTCTTGCGTTCTTTTCTATTCTTGTGTCCTTCACCTTTGCTCTCTTGCCATCTCCCATTTTAAGGCTTACCCTATACAAAACTCTCACTGCCATCGAGTCAATTCCAACCCGTAAGGACCCTACAGGAAAGGGCAGAACTGGTCCTGTGAGTTTCTGACACTGTAACCCTGGAACAGGAGTAGAAAGCCCTGTCTTGCTACCAAGGAGCATCTGGTGGTTTTGAACTACTGACCATATGGATCACAGCCCAACACTTAACTACCACATCACCAGAGCTCCAAGATATCAGGATGGAAGCCAATACTTTAAAAATAGTAATGTGTTAGGACATAACACATACATTTTTTTTTTCCATTTTTTTCATGGATAAGAGAGAGTTTTATGTAAAGAAAACATGCATCATGAAAACACATACATTTTATGATTGTTTCAAAATGTAGAATAACAGACTTTTAGATCTGCTTAAATTTCCTTAAGTCACAGCATATAGTTGGTTTATAAAAAGCAAGAGGTCAGGCATTTTAGTAATTAGTTTTTATTTTCTTTTGCACTTTTCCCAAAACATTTTCTTCTTCCCTCTCCCTCCCACCATAAGGCATGAATACATTTAGAAAACAAGATATGCAGCCAAAATTTCAAAACTGGAAAGTTGGCTTTTTCAACCACACAGTTTTTAGTATGTATATGTGTTTTTATATTTTAATCACTCAAATTTTAAGGATGTAGAGAGCAGTGGCCAGACTGCTTTTTATATGATTTTACCTTATTATTTATCTTAAATTCGAATCTCTTGAGTTTTCATCTGGCAACATAGTTTAAATAGCCCTGTCCTAAGAGAATAATGTGTTAGGGGACATAACTTCTGACATATATTTGTAGTGTTGTATGACTAGCATTAATCATAATTGTATTTTTACGAAAAATAATTTTATTAGCTAAAAATGAGGCAATGATGTATTGAGGAAGTGTCTTGCATACTGCATGAGATTAATATATTATTTACTGCTTGAATAAATGAATGGCATTCTGCCCACAAAAGCACTCTGCAGAAAACTTACTCCCGCTTGTACTAAAGTAAAATTTGGGAATTGGAAATTGTCAAAAGCACAGATTTCCAGGGTTCTGCACTGAAATTCTGATTTATCGCTAAGTATGGGCCTTTGCATAAGCATAAGTCCCCTAAAGGACTCTTAGAGAAAGTTTTTAAACACTGTATGCTGAGATTTGTTCAAGTCTAGTAGTCCTGACCTTGTACTTTAGTGGACAGCTAGAATTAGTCATAGAAAAAAAATGTCTATCAGAGGGGAAATCTTTCTTTCTCTCTTTTTTTGAAAGCAAAATTGTCCATTGCTGACAACTAGTGACCCTTAGGCTGTCCACACTTTATTGACTTTGCATATTATGTTTATTTATGCACATCGTTTATTTTCTTAAGACAGTATGGTAGGAAATGCATTTTAGAATGTGTTTTGTATATATCAGTGACTACTAAGATAATTTTAATAGTTAATTTATACTAGCTCTCATAAAGCATATAAAGTATATAAAAAAGCCATCACATGATTTGATTTGTTAAGTTTAATTCTTTGGGAAAGTAGGTTGGGCACACCAAACAGAATTCTGGACAGCATCACTCTTTTCCAGGGTGGTTAGCTTCCCCTGGAGTTCACGTTAGGGAGTGTCGTGAAGTAAAATTGCGTAAGTTGGCTCTTCTTAAGTGATGAGGTAGCAGAGGCTACAGCACAGATCATGAGACAGAGTAGAGGAACAGCACCAAGACCATGTGACATAGCAGTGGGCTTGTTGGTCCATTGAACAAAGCAGAGACCAAGGAATCCCATGGCTGAGAGACTGGGGACCAGAGAGCGACAGGCCGCCAGCACGGATGACAAGAATGTGTCAGAAAAAAGAACTGTATCCTTAATGTTTTATAACCTGTTAGCTTCCCTAATAAACACCATAATATTGAAAAGTATTGTCTGTAAGTTCTCTGTGGCTATTGCAATAAATTATCAAGCCCTGCAGAAAAGTATACTCTCTGGGGGGAAGGGTGGTGTCAGAATAGGGTAAGACGGATGAAGTGTGGTGGCATGTCTGCCCTTGGCCTGGCGGCAACTGGCCTTCACTTTGTGGGGACTTAGAGTCTCCTCCGTTGAGTAGTCAGAGGAGGTCAGAGGTGAACGCTAGGCCGTTTCATCAGGGAGCAAGGGATAAGGCAGAGAGATAGGAACAAGGAAGATACAAGTTCTTTTGGTGTGCAACTTATCATGATCCTTTCTCAAACTTTGTTAACTAGTTTCCAAGGATTCTATGTGACATATTAGGGAAGAGAGTTCCCTAATATATTTGGTAAATTCTGCATTGTAGATTCCCACTGGGCAATTAATAATTCACACTAGTATGATGAAACAAGAACTCTGCACTCAAAGAAATGCCTTTAAGCTTTATTTTTAAAGTTTATTTAACCCTTTTTATATGACACTTGCGAAAACATTTTTGGATAGTATTTGCGTAGAGCATCTAGAGATCAGTGGTTTGCAGAGTGTGGCTCTGAGAGCAGCAGCAATAGCATCACCGGAGAACTTGAAAGAGTGACGCATTCTCAGCCCTCACAGTAAGGTACTGAATCAGAAGTGCTACACGTAGGGCCCAGTTTCATAAGCCCTACAGGTGATCTGAGGTGTACACTTGACTCCTAAATGACAGGTCCGAGTCTGAACCCACCAGGAGAAAGAGTCTGAGTACTTTGATAGAGAGCCATAGGGCAGCTCTACTCTGTCCTATAAGGTTGCCGCGAGTTAGACTTAATTTGATGACCTACAACTAGAAAAGCAGCAGGTGACCTGAAACCGGACAAAGTTTGAGAACTTATGGTTTAAAGTAATTAATGTTCAGTGCTCTGTATCAGTAATAAAATGTCTCCATAAGAAAATGCCCCTTGCAAGTCTGGCTGGACCAGAGGATGTACAGTGGTACAGATAGGAACAGGAAACACAGGGAATCCAGGGTGGATGATCCCTTCAGGACCAGTGGTG
>NW_022109767.1:17943223-17944731 GCF_000313985.2 Echinops telfairi
CAGACTGAGGAGACCAGTGACTATCTCCTCATTGTTTGCTGATGCTGGTTTGTGGTGAACTATTAACTTCGCTAATAACCCCCTTAACCATAAACAGAACAAGACATGTCCAAAAACTCTACGGCGCACAACTCTACTCTGAACACATGGAGTTGCCATGAGTTGGAACTGCCTCAACTGCAACAGGTAACTGTGAGCATCTTTGCAGGCCAGGACTACAGCATGATCTTGGTAAAGCAGAGGGCCAGTTAAGAAGAAGGCGGCTCTCAGCAACACGGATTGCACCATGGCTGCAGTAATGGGCTCACACATAAGAGTGGTGGGGATGGTGCAGTACTGAGCAGTGTTTCTCTCAGTTGTATATGGGGTGCTATTAATTGGAACCAAGTCAATGGCATCTAAAAACACCACCAGAACCATTATCTTGGATAGCTTTTAAAGAAAATTGAGGACTTTAAAGTACTAAATTTTGTCTTCAGTTTCATAGGAAGGGCTCTAAGAAGAAAGCCCCTGTGGAGGTAACTTAAGCATTATTTAAGTGTTATTGGATAAACACTTAAATGTATTTCAGGTTAAAAGTAGATATGTACTTTTAAAATACAGTCAGGATTCTGGTACTTAGGGAGTCCCAATATTATTTTGAGAATAAATAGCCATTTTAAAATATTTTAATAGATTTAATACATAGTACATGATTATAGAATAATATATACCCTTTCCTGTTTTTAACCTTAAAAAGAATGACTAACTTTAATGTCATATTCTAAAATGAGAACGACTACATTTGACATCAAACGGCTTGACACTGCCATTATCCAGATGTTCCTGTGTGTTTTTTGACTCAATTCCCATTCATAATGACCTTGTAGAATCAAGTAGGGTTTCTCAATTGAGCTTCCTATGTTGTGATCTTTATTTAGGAGAAAGACATGGCTTTCGTCTCCTGTGAAGAGTTATAGTCTGGAAGCTTAACAGGGGTGCATCTCTTCGGTCCTACAAGGTAGCTCTGAGTCAGAATGGGCTCAATGGCAGTGAGTTTGGTTTTCCGTTTTGATCTTTATCAGAGCAGATTACTATAAAAAATAGTCTACATTTAGGAAGTGATGGAGCATTATTTAAGTGTTCTAGAATATTTTACAAAGCTTCAAGTACATTTAAGAGAGTTCTTGAATATGCTTCAAATATTCTTATTTTCCTACTTAAAATATGTATTATCTGCTCACCTTCCCAACATGATCACTGAAAACAAATGTGTGCATAAGCAAATGTGGTGAAGAAAGCTGAGGGTGCCCAGCTATCAAAAGATATAGCATCTGGGGTCTGAAAGGCCATCTAGCTGAGAAGCAACAAAGTCCACATGGAAGAAGCACACCAGCCTGTGCGATCACAAGGTTTCAAAGGGATCAGGGATCAGGCATCATTTGAACAAAAATTCATATCATTGTGAATGGGGCGGAGTGCAGATTGAGGACCCAAAGCCCATCTGTAGGCAACTGGACATCCCCTTA
>NW_022109767.1:17945858-17947127 GCF_000313985.2 Echinops telfairi
TTTGATATTGGAATGAATGAATCTTTCTGGTCATATGCTACCCTCATGATCAGATGCATGCACATCACACCATTGACTCATTTTCCAGAAATACATTGTCAAACCTTTCTTCCTAGTCTGCCGTAGTCTGGAAACTCTGGTGGAACCTGTTCAGCATTTTAATAACACATAAACAACAAAAACAACAACACATAAACCTCCACTGTCTGACATGAAAGGCAAGAATGTTATCACGGAAGCACCAATGCAGATCAACTGAAAAATGCCATGAAAATTCATCAGGAGGTCACTGGCTCAAGAGGAGCAAATGTTTCTGTGAGTCCCAGGGTCTGAACCAAGGATGTAGCTGGGAGAGGGAGGGAGAGGGACCTGGAACACACATGAGATGATATAGCAGAGGGCTGTGTGGATTGATGTGCTTCTCAGGGGATTCTGCAATCAACAATCACTGTCTGCAACCACACAGTCAGACCATCTGCTTTTCAACCCTCCACTTCATAGTTAGGTGCTGTCACCTCCAAACCAAACTCACTGCCATCACGTCTGTTCAGACTCACGGAGACCCTGCAGGGCAGGGTGGGACTGCCTGTGCGGGGTTCTACGAGAGTTACTCTTTACAGAAGTAGAAAGCCCCACCTTTCTCCTGAGTAACAGCTGGTGATTTCCAACTGCTGACCTCTCGGTTAGCAGTCCAGCACATGACCACGGTGGCACCAGAGATGCAGCTCCAGGGAAGGGAAATAAATGAGATTGTTAATTGTCTTGATTTAGGATTCTATCACTTGTAACAGCATAATAAAAATAAAGGTTTGTGCTTTTTGACCTGAGAATGTGGTCTGACTGCCGGATCCACCTTGTATGGTTGGTTCAATCCTTCAATTTACCCATTTTTTAAAGGGAAAAAAAACAGTACTTTTCTCAGGAGTTGTCATGGAGATTCAATGTAGAGAATATAGAAAGCACTTAGAATAATGCCATACATATGTGGTATAAAATTAATAGTCATTTTTCTTATAATTTCAATGTGGATGCTTATTTAATCTCTCATGTATTATATTCTACAAAGAAAATGAGTAGCTTTCTTTTCTTTATGGAGAAGCTTAAAACTTTGAAAAAAAGATGTTTAAAACATGATTTAAAGAGAGGTCCCAAGACCATTTTGTCCATTAGAGATTTGTCTGAGCATAATATCATACAATGACTGTTGTGGGTTTAATTATGTCCCCCCAAAATATATTGGAATTCCAACTCTTGTATCTGTGGGTGTAA
>NW_022109767.1:17948743-17950326 GCF_000313985.2 Echinops telfairi
ATCTGGACTGGGCTGGGATGTTTTCTCAGTACTCAATTGCTCTTGTATATAAAGTTATTTCTTATACACATGTGAGTGTATATGAATTTGTTTCTCTAGTCTACCCGGACTAACAAACATACTTAGTTCATAGTATATTTCAATATTCTAGAATGCCCCTTAGAAGCAAGGATGGCAAGACTTGTCTCATGTACTTTCAACATATTGTTAGGAAAGACAGTTTTGTGAAGAGTACTTCATGCTTCAAGTACAAAAACTCAAAACTTACTGCCAGATGTTATTCCAAGACACAGGAGGGGATGAGGGGGTGAAGGGCAAGGGAGAAAGGGGGGTGGGGGGGGAGGGAGATGGTGGCATGGGGGGAGCAGGGCACTAACCCATCCAGGCGAGAGTATTGGTTATGTCTCCAAGAATTGGGAGTGTGCACACAGACCCCACCACAGCACACCAAACCTTGAAGGCAATGTAACCATGTGAAGAAATCCATGAAGAGATTGGGCTAGAGGGCCAGCCCCAATCAGAGCCAAACTGACCCCTCCCTAGAAGTATGTGCGACAGAGAACAACACTAAAGCTACAGGTTGGGGAGAGGGGCTGGCATACCACGCCCACACGGAAGCAGACCAAGAAGGAAAAAGAGAAAGGGGCGGTCTAGACCTCATGTCAGCACAGCAATCCAGGAGGACGCGCTCCTGCACGGAGCTGCTGAGGCACCGAGAGAGAGGACTGTCGGGGGACAACACCTCAAGACATGATGTCCCCTCACTGGAGCACACTGCGACAGAGGACAATACTGGGACACATAGCGGGAGTTACTCCGGTTGGAACCCCTCGCAGTGGGCAAACCAAGAAGGGAGCATAACAGATCAGCAATGCCAGCAAAGTCAAGCCACAAAGCTCCTAAACAGACCCTTCAAACAGACTTCAGGCTAGGAGGGGCAGCTCCTAGAGTTCCCCAAGACCAGTCGGGAGATGGTCATAAAGGTCAGCAGACAGACCTGGACTTATGTATGCTTCGCTCTATCTCCCCCTCCTCCCAATCTTTTGTTTTCTTTTAGTTTGGTCTATGTTATTAGTGGTTAACTTCCTTATATAAGATAGGCATGGGAAGCAAGTTTGAGGAAAAAGTAACGGGATCAATGGTCCCAGAGGGACTTGCGGGGAGAAGGAGGAGGTGGGGGGAAGGGAGAGGTGAGCAAACATCATAGACAGGGGAACAACTAGGGAGTTAAAATCAACAACAAGGAGGATGTAGGGATCCTGGAGTTTTTGGAGATACAGCAATCTAGCTGAGAGGAATTACTAAGAGGTAGGGCGAGCGTGATGGTGGGGCAGGAGGAAAGAAAAGGGAAACAGAGGAATGATCTAGGAAGCAAAGCTATGGATGTGGTATAAGCATAGGTGTGCACATATGTAAATACATTAATTCATTAAAATAGAGGTATTGGTCTATGTACATATATTCATATGGCAACACACTGAGACAGTGGATGGACTTCGGGCCCCTATTCCAGTACTCCCTCAACACCAGAACACTTTGTTCTAACAACCTGGCATTCTGTGATACTCACCTTCCTGACACAA
>NW_022109767.1:17953182-17954125 GCF_000313985.2 Echinops telfairi
AAGAGAGAAAACTTAGCATGATGCCTTAAATGGTTTTCAACCTGGACCATGGAGGGACTTCTCAGCACAAACTTTGATTCACTTTAACAGGCTGCTAAAGGGGTATTATGATTCTGAAGGGGGTAAACAGGAAGAACTTTCCCTTAACATGTTGTAAAAAAGTAAACAAGAAGAGCTAAGTCTATCTGAGGCAGCAGGCAGGGGACTGGTGGAAGTCAACTAGAACTTCAAGAACAAAGGCAGTGGATAAAAAGGAAACAGGAAGAACTGGGCTAGGAGTATGTGGAGGGGGTAGGGAGGAGAGGGAGGAGCAAGGGGCATAGGAAGTTGGAACCCAGGAAGTATGGATGGAAAGGGGCAGCTCAGGCCTGGAAATTTAAGGAAATGGTTGGCTAGAACTAGGCTTGCCAGAATCTGTCCAGTGGAAAGAGCCCTGCTCTTCTGGAGGTTAAAAATCAAATAAAAGGACACCAACCAGCAAGAGTGGAGAAAATGGGATTCACTGAGAACTCAGTGGAAGTGCCTGCACGTGGACAAGGGAAGTCCTCACTGGTAGAGAATGGAGGCGGCTTTTTTAATGCTTTTTAAAGTGTTCGTTTTAAGTCGGTAATTTGTATGGCACATGAATTATATCTCAGTAAACCAGTTATTTAAAATGTGTAAAACCAGGCTGTGTGACTGTACTGTGATTTCATTAACATTAGTTTGGATGTGAATACCAAAAAGCCAAATTCAAGCTCTGCCATCGAGTTGATGAGCAGCCCTTGCCCAGGGGTTAAAAGACTTTGTGTAGGGGAACATCTCCACAGGAATAAATGGGTGTGGAGAGCCGAGTGGAATATTATGTAGGAATACTGAGGAAGCCTGATGGGGGAAACTGGAAGCTTAGACTTTAAAGAGATTGTCTCTACATTTCTCCTTGGAATTAAAAAGAAAATTTATA
>NW_022109767.1:17956265-17963574 GCF_000313985.2 Echinops telfairi
TAATTTTATCACCTGCGCCCTAAATACGGTGAAGAAATGCTGCCATCCTCTTGAGAAGTTCCAACCTGCTCATGCATGAATCAGCTTTATGTAAAATTCCTGCTCACTTGTTTAAGTCGGGATTCTCAAAATTTTGTGGGTATCATAAGGACCTAAAGAGCTAGTGAAACAGATTGCTGAGCCACCATCAGAGCGTCTGATTTAGCAGATCTAAGAGGGTCCCTGAAATTTTGCATTTTTAACAAGTTCCTGGATGATATTGATTGGTTTGTACTGGGGACTACATTTGATCAATGAGTCTAGGTGGGTTTTATGATAGTTTAGTTATTTGGGCATAATAATATCAATTGCCTGAATAACAGCTTAGAACAAAAATTTTATGATATGCTTTTTTACACATACATTTTTACACGTAAGCCTCGTGGTGAATTTATTATCCTTGTTTCACCAATAGGAAAATTGGCACATAACTGAAAATAGCAGCAGATAACAAAGCATGTTTAGCATCTGAGCCCAAATCTTCTGATGTCCAATGAGGGAATTTCCTACAATCCTATAACTATTTCTACTTTAAAAGAAATCAAAGTAAGTGAGAAAAATGTTGTGATCAAAAACAAAAAAACTACCGCCTTACTATCAAGCAGAGATAATTGTAATCTTGATTATGCTGATTGAACTTGATACTTGGCCAGTTGACCTCCCTGCAGACACAACTTGACTGAATCTGTTCTGGGTGCAAGTGTCTCTTACTGGTTCCATGACAGAGATTTCTTCCCTGGCTGTTTGAATGTTGTTGGGGGTTCTTTTCATTATTGTGCATTGTTTGTGTTTTTTTCTGTATACTATTACGTTTTTATCCTTACCACCTTAGTGGGATTTTGTTTGTTATTGTTTTCTGTTGGATCTCCCAGCTGTGAAGCACGCGAGGAGGGGATGCATAATGATCATAACTGATACAAGAGAATAAAGGGAATACAGGTGTGGGGGGTGGGGAGGGGAGATAGGGAGGGAAAAGGGATTTCAGGAGTAACTAATGAAGATGGGAGGGAGCGCTGGAGCGGATTGTGATTGCATAACGTATCTTAAAGGCGGTTTTAATGTGTGTATGTGTGCTCTAAAACTGAAGTGTGGGCGATTGTACAATTTTCCTTGATGTGATTAAATAATTGAACTATGGAATTATATGATATGTAAATTACTTGTCAATAACGTTGTTGAAAAAAAACTACTGGGAAGATAGCATTTTGTATTAGCACATTTGGGAGTGCTAATTGGGGAAAAGTTGATTCCAACTCAGGATTAAATTGTTCATTAGGAAATTTCTGTTTTAGCCATAGGCAGAGACTGGGAATCTTTTTGCAAAATATTTCTGCAAAGCTAACAGTCAAGGACACTTTTCTTATTGAAAATACACATGTACATAAATGCACAACATTGTAGTTTCTAGGGCATTCATAGACCCACAGAAGATGTTACTGTGTTTCCGAGTCCATTGTCTGTAAAGTATACAAGGGCAAGTAAAAATGTATTGCTATCAATAACAGAGAACATTATTAATAAAAACTACCAAATGTAAAGATGTTGTTTCTGAACATAACTTCCATCTAGGTCTATGCACTTCTGAAAGCAGTATTTCCATCTTTCTAACCTCTCCCTATAGAATTTTGTGCTCTTCGAATTACATTGCATTGAATGATTTCACATCTTTGAGCAATTCATATCCTATTGCTTTTCGATGAACTTAGAGCTTGGGGAAGAAAAGGAAGCACGAAGGGATAAGATCAGGGATTCTAGGTTGGTGAGGATTCTAGGTTCCCACGGAAACTCTCATGGGACCGCCATGACTACATTTCAAGAATGAGCAGGTGCACTGTTGTGATGGGGGGAAAAAAGTTTCCTGAATTTTTTTCTCATTAATGTAGGTTTCAACTTTCTTAAAAACTTCATGATAAGCCCTTGGGATGGTCCTGTGTCCTTTGAGAAATCTACCAAGATTACCCTTTTCTAATTTTTAAAAAATGCTATCCCTTTTTGCTCTGACCTCCTCCTCTGCCTTGGATTTAACTGGCATAGCAGATCCCCGAGGAAGTCACTGTTTTGAGTGGATTTTTCTTTTGAAGACACCGTAATGAGACGAAGACAAGTACATTCCTGAGAGAAGTTGTCTGAAAGTGTTAGGTAGCTTAGCATCGGGACTGGGGCGTCCATCATGCATGCTCAGAGGTTTGAGCTTCCAGCCAAGAAAGGGTGGTCCACCTAGGTGGGCGCTGCACCTGATTGGCCCATCTGGGCCAGGTGACTTCAATTCAGCCAATGGGGTTGACCAGTATTGCCGACCACACCTCCCAACGGGTCCTGAAAAGGCCAGAGGTTTTGCCCAGGGGCTCTCTCTTTCCCAGGGGCTGCTACAGGATGTAGCACAGCCGGGCTGCAGTCCTGCAACGGTGCCGCGGACTCTGTCTGGCTTGTGTTCCATTGACTGTACAACCTGAAACTGCTACTATTCTCCATAAACCCACTTGGATCACAATATTGTATAGGCTTTGGAGTGAATTCTTTGTCTCGTGAAGCCAAGACCCAAGTATATCTCTCCCATGAGAGATCTAACAAAACCATCAAGTGACTACAGGGACATGCTCAAACATATTGTTGCTTGGAATAAGCCCACGGAGCCCGACTAGTAGTAATTTTTAAACTCACCTTTTTAAACCATTATTTTGGGATGCTTGGGCCACGTAATTGCGAGAGCAGCGCTCATGCCACATAAAAATCAAGAGTATTGTCTCAGGTTTTGCTTCTTTTTGTGTACAGATACTTAAATGGTTATAAACACCAATGTACAAGATTAATGAAATGGGAATGGAATTATAATTTAGGAATATTCTGGTGACTTGGTTTCAAAGGGAAAATAAATAGGGGAGTAGGTAAGCATGCGATAAGGAAGTTGAGACAGAGTCAAAGGAAGATGGGACACAGACGAAGGGGCAGAATGCGAGTGAGAGGTACGTACAAATGATGATGACACAGAAGCAAGAACAAGCCCAGATCACGAGAGTGGAAAACATCGTGAGGTAGAGAAAGTCAAGCAGAAAGTGAAACTTTTGGCAAAAGAGGGTAGCCTTTCAGATAAACTCAGACACATTTCTAAACGGACACTCGTTCTCATGTACTGTTTGCTTTAACAAGAAGTGAACCCAAGTTTTTGTCAGACTAAAAATTTAAGTAACAAGAAAGGGACTTTTATGTTTTTCCTGTTTTTATATTACATTCCGTTAAAATTCACTAGGATTTAGCATCATGAGGGGCCAAATGTAGAACGTTGTATATTTCATTTCCCTAGATAATTAGTGACAATGAGGATGGCCTAGACTATGCAGTGTTTCACTCTGTTCTACTTAGGCTCACTATGAGTCAGAACTGACTGACTGGTCCCTAACAAGAAAACAACAAATAAGTTACAGCAATAGTTTCTGGAAATATGGGGAAACTGAGAGAAATTGTCTGCAACCATCCAGTGATAACATGTTTTGTTTGGAGTAAACCCATGCGTGTATTGGGGCCCCGGAAGCAATATATATATATTTTTTTCTCAATGCAATTTTTAAATTTATATATATTTTTTCTTTTTTAACATTTTATTAGGGGCTCATACAACTGTTATCCCAATCCATACACACATCAATTGTGTAAAGCGCATTTGTACATCGTTTCTCAAAACATTTTCTCTCCATTTAAACCCCCGACATTAGGTCCTCATTTTCCCCTCCCTCCCCACTCCCCCCTCCCACATGAGCCCTTGATAGTTTATAAATGGGTATTTTGTCATATCTTGCCCTGTCCGACGTCTCCCTTCACCCACTTTTCGGTTGTCTGTCCCCCAGGGAGGAGGTCACACACAGTTCCATGTAATCGGTTCCTTCTTTCCTACCCATTCTCCCTCTACCCTCCCTGTTTTGCCACTCACACCACTGGTCCTATAGGGCTCATCCGTCCTGGATTCCCTGTATTTTCAGTTCCTATCTGTACCAGTGTACCTCCTCTGGTCTAGCCAGACTTGCAAGATAGAATTCGAGTCATGAGGAAGCAATATTTTTTGACTCACCCTCACAAACCACTACTTTGGAATCCTTAACCCCAGTGGTTGAGACAGCATATGTTGGATATACAGGCACAAATATATACGCATATGCAAGCACATACAGAAATTCATATATTAAAAAAAAGTGGCTGCCATTGAGTCGATTCCAACTTACGATGAACATATAGGACAGAGTAGAACTGCTTCTTAGGGCTTCTCAGGCGAAACATCTTTACAGGGTGAGAGAGTTTATTGTGCCAGCCTGGCCGATAAACACAAGTGGGATTAACTGAAGGGCAGAGAGATAAATGGCTTGGTGAGTCTCGCCTTTCTTGTCTCTCGCTCTTTGATCATCGGACCAGTGTGCGGCTGCCTTGCTTGTTCTTTGCCTCAATTTAAAGGCTACACTACCTGTGGGACGCCTAGCCTGTGGACTGTGTCGCTGTAAGTTGAGGTCCCTTTAAGAGATCGCTGGAGCTGGGGACTGGCAGTTGGTAACCTGGCTGACAGTTGGTGACCTGTCTTCTGATTGGCTGCTGTGCTGACATAACCTAGCTCGTTCTATAAATAGAGGAAGATCTGGCAGCAGACTAGACTTGAAGGACTGCTAGTCTCTCAACTCTGTCACGGGCGTGAGTTGCATTGAGCCATTTATAGTGCTTTATAATTTAACTGTTTCTTTCTTGTATTATATATTTATCTGTATATGATTTAACAGCTCATTCCTTGTTATATATCTAATTATCTTTATAAATAAATATATTGAATTATCAGGAATTTGGTTTTATCTCTCTAGAGAACCCTGTCTAACACACAGGGGGAGATAGGTTCATCTTTTCCCCACAGAGCAGCTAGTGGGTTTGAACTGGAGACCTATGCTTAAGAGCTCGATTCACAACCTACTTCTCCATCAGAGTTCTTTATGCTGCTCTTAGGAATATTTACATTGTTCAACAGATACCTATATATGTAGAGACCCTTAGAAGTAATGTTTGTAAGAAAACATTGATGAAGAATATTAAATACTCCATCAATTTGCAAGAATGAGCAAAACCGTGTTGGACGAAATACAACCAGAATGCTTCTTAGAAATAGGATGCCAAGTCTTGGTTTATGTCAAACACTTTGGACATGCTATCAGAAAGGCCCAGTCCTTGAGAAGGACATCATGCTTGGTAAAAGTCAGAGAAAAAGAACAAGACCCTCAATGAGCTTGACTGACGCAGTGGCTGCAACAGTGGGTTCAAACATAGGGAGAGCCGTGAGAATGGTGCAAGACTGGGCAGCGAATGGCTCTGCTGTATTCAGGTTCTCTATCAATTGGAAAGACGTGATGGAACCCAACAATAACAACAGCAGCAACAGCAGTAATAACAATAACAACAACACACATAGCGTTTTCCAAATATCTGATCTTGTTCTAATTTTTAATATTAAATCTTCACAAATCCTCATAATGAAGATATAATTATTAAACCTTTTTACAAACAAGAAACAGGAATAAAGGGGTCAATACATGTTCCCAAGTTTGCATAATTGGTTATTGTTGAATCCTGGTTTAGCCTATGGAAATCTGGTTCTATCATCCACATTTTTAATTTCCACCCTGTTCTGCCACTAAGGTACACACTGGGCAGATTTGCTTGGCTAAAATTACTGGACACATGAAAGCTACTTTCTTGACATCCTGGTTGTGATACTATGACATAGAAAACAATGAATAGTTTAGACTAATGAAATACATGTAATTAAACACCCTATCTTTTGCATTTCAATTTGGTTTGCTCTTTTCCCATTTCTCTCTCTGTTAGAGGAATTGGAATGATTTCCCCATCACTCCTTTTTGGTTCCTCAAGCCCATTTTGGTTCTCACTGTATCTAAAGGCGGCTTCACTCACCGCAGTTCTCCTCATCAGCCCCATTCCCACAGTCGTCCACATTGTTACAGTGAAGAAACTGAGGCAAGCACTTTGTGATATTTCCACAGGGGAAGTAGCCAAGGGAGCACTCGCCATCCTGTCCATTCCCATCGGCAACTGTGATGAAAAGGAGAGAAGAGGCACTATTTGAATAAGGCAATACAAAGACATTGCACCAAAAACATTTCACCATCTCCTCCTGATATGCACACCTCTCCTGATGATAGTCTTATCTTATCATCAACCTGATGCCCACTACTTTCTAGCACCTGCACCTCAAATGAGGTGTTCATTTCTACATCTCTAGAAGATTCCCAGATTCTCCTCTCTTTGTCTTTGTTCATATTTTTCCTTCCTGGAATGTCTTCCACATCGATCTTTTTCTATGGATGCATGCCTATCCTTTGTAGGTCAGCTCATTTCCCTGTTTCCTGTTTTATTTTTTGATCGATCATTCTAAAAATCAGGAATTTAGTGCTCTCTTAATGAAGCTTAGAGTCAAAACTAAATGGACACAAAGTCAGGAAGAAGACAAAGAAGATTATAGGAAAGTAGTAAGCATGCTCATTCATTTATTGGAAAATCTCTATGTTAGAGGGTCTGCATAAGATTTTGTGGCTGCAACCGAATGAAATATAAGTCCTGCCTACATAGAGATGATCAACTAGCAGGGAAGAAACATATTAAGCAAGTTAATGAATTATTACAATTCTGAGAGGTTCAAAACGAAATAGGGTAAGTTTTACAGAGGAACACGATGGAATGTTGTCACTTTATACAATTGGAGACTGCAGTAAGAGGAAGCGGAAGTCAACAATGGGAATGGAAAAGGTGGAAGTGGGGAAGTGGTGTGAGTGCTTAAAGTCATGAGGATGAGGGCTCAGGTAGGGGTCAGGGCACTAAAAGAAACTTGCTCTGACAAGCATACAATGTGCAGGGTTGACTAATAGGAGCTGAGAGTTACGAAGTTGAAAGGCATCTCTGGGTCAAGTTAAGGAGTTTGAATCCCATTTAAAGTGCAAAAGGAAACCAATGAAGCTGAAAGACCAGTTGGGAAACATATGCTTTAGTAAGATTACTATGGCTGTCATGGGTGGGGTATCAATGGGGTAAAGAGATTAGGGAGGGCAAGATGGGTTGTCAGTCTTTGCAGTAAACTGGGTGAAAGATGATGGAATTTAATCTAGGGTGGTACCAGTTCATCTGAGAAAAGTGGACATATTTGAGTTGTAATTTAGTGACAGGATGAACACAATTTGTTGAACTGACTTGAGTAGCTGGTAGAATACTGGGCCATTATTAAGATTCTCTA
>NW_022109767.1:17965681-17966546 GCF_000313985.2 Echinops telfairi
TCTCTCACTCCAACTAAAATTGTCAACCACTAAAATTATTTCTAGAAAACATGAAAATGTAATAAGGTGTCCACTAAGGTTAACTCAAGAACAAAACAGACAGCATTCAGGGTCAGCTAGAGAGCTGGGTTACATTACCACACCGTGTTTACTTTCTTCATTATGAACAATTATTTCCATAACACCTTGGACATACTTTTTCAGAGGGATTAAATATTTCTTTCTATTCTTGAGTGCTAGGAGAGTAGGGGCTTTTGCTGTTTGAAGACTATGAATCTATGAACAATCTGCTGTTTTTGTGAGGTGTTGCTGAGTCAGCTCTGATTCAGTGACCGTATACTACCTTGGCTGTGCAGCAGAACAAAATACTGCCTGGTTCCGTGCCCTTGCATTTGCTGTTATGCGTTAGCTTATTGCTGTGGACACTTTTCCAATCTATCTTGTTGAGTGTCTTTTTCACTGATTCTTTACTAATTTTTACATGTAGGAAGCACTTTGAAATAGCTAAGTACATTTAACTTAGCTTTGAATGGGCTGCATGGATGGTTGAAAGTTTAGTTTGTTCCACTTGAGCGAAATATTGATGAAAATGAAGATAAAAGAAGTTTGTTCACATTTTACAAGATTTATACATAGAATAACAGACTTGAGGAAAACCAGGGCTTAAGTTGGTACTATAATATAATATTACTAATTTAAAACCCAAGTGGTGTAGATACTTATTGGTTTCCTGATTCAACAGAAGTTCACAAAGCTCCATTTCTCTCTTTTTGCTCTTCTGAATCGACGTTGGAAAAGAAAAATAATTTCTCTCTCAGTTGCCTTGCTTTCAGACGGCTACAGGACACAGTTCAGAGCAGTAATA
>NW_022109767.1:17966973-17975284 GCF_000313985.2 Echinops telfairi
TTTTTTTTGAAGGCTTCTATGGGTTCAAACTGACAGGATTTTCAGTTTGGTAGAGTGGTTAAATGTTTGCACCATCCAGAGCCCCTGTCAGAACCTTATCTCCCTCCTTATGTGAGAAAAATAAACTTCTCTCTGCTTAGGTCAATGGTAGGTCAGGTTTTATCTTGTTGCCAAAAAAAAGCATTCTTATAGACAAATCAGAAAATCTCGAGTGTCTTTTCTGCATAAAGTTTCTTTCCAGGATATGAGAAATTTCACTTGGGCGATTTATTTATTTTATTTTTTAAAGACAATTTTATTGGGGGCTCTTACAACTCTTATATTTGTCCGTATGTTGCCATCATTATTTTCTAAACATTTACTTTCTATTTGAGGCACTTATGCAATTTACAAGGATGATTGAGTGAGTAAGTGCAAGGCTGATAGAGCTTCTAGGGACTGAAGGTCATGGTCACTGAGGCTCAGTTCTGAATTGTTGAAACATTCCTTCCAAGTTGGTGGGGTAAGCATTTTCTGTTCGACTTCTGAGAGCTACTCAGCCATTCAGTCCCGTTTGACTCAGATACCCTATAAGACAGGGAAGAGCTGCCCCTATGGGTTTCCAAGGCTAACTCTCTTTAGGAGTAGAAAGTCTCATCTTTTCCTGTGGAGGGGCTGGTGGTTGTGACCCAACATGTAACCACTACACCCCCAGGGCTCCTTACTTAGAGCAAGGACAAAAACATGACTGAGCTCTCAAATTTCCTAGTATCCATGCCTATGCCAAATGCCAGGAAAGTACCAAGACTGTATCAGGTTTGGGGAATGTACTGGGACTGACATGTAGACAGGTACTTTGACTGACATTCTCAAGGCAAGGTTTGTAGATGGAAGCTAAAGGCTTAAAGGGAAACTAGGGTGTTAATTTATTATTATAATCAATGAATATTAATATGTATCCTAAGTGTAACAGGAACATCTCTGGCAGCCTTTGTAGTTTCATTGCCTGCATCCGCCTGCACACAGGAGGGAGAACCAGAGAACAGTTTTCTCTCTCCTTAATTCCTCCAGCCAATTTTCTTTTCTTTCCTTTTTAAGTTTTCAAGAATAGAAGCAAACAGATCTTGCCTGTACTTTAGAAAGAGATGTTGTTAGCGACCCAAGTAGCAAACAAACATTTTATAACTCGATTTTAAGCACATAATTATTTTGTTTTAAGGCTCCGCTGAATGACAAGAATCTTAATTTCACTTATCAAGTTAATTGCAATTTACTAATTCCAGTGCAATAGACAGATGGTACTTAGAAACAGTATGTAGGATCTTTCAATAATTTTAATTTGCTATTGGAAAGACAACTGTATATGCTGCCATGAATGAGTTCCTGTTTTCAAGGTTTCTATGATATATTTTATGGACTTCATACTAAAGTAGGAAAAACAGTTTTGTATTTTTTTTCCTTTTTGTTGTTATACAAATTAGACTAGAATTCAGAGCAATTTATTTCATTTTCAGTAGTTTTACTGATACACAATCCACATATTTTGTACTCCCATAGTTCGGTTATATGAGTTGCACAATTATCGCGACAGTCAGTCCCAGCACATCTTTGTCCTCTTAGTTCTCATTGATAGTAGCTCCTCATTTCCCTTCAGCCTTCTAGTCCATGCCCCAATGAGCCATCGATCCAGTCACTGTCACTATAGCGTTAACTGCCCTGGATGTCATATACTGGTAAACATAACATCCCCCCCACCCCCCCAATTGCCAGACAGGAAAAAAAACCTAACAAAATGAAAACCAAAAACCCAACAGCCATAACACATATACCAGAGAAAGTAGGAAATATTAAAAACCAGAACAAATTTAAACCGAGTCAAAAGAGAGATCAAATGATAAGGTGTTCGATTTTAAGCTAACGACACGTCTCCTATGATGCTCTCTGTCTGATAGGAAGGTTATTCATATTCCTCAATGTGGTCAGACGGAAATCACTGGAGGCCAGGTCTGTATGGGGACCCTGCAAATGGATTTTCAGCTTGCACTGTCATCCGTAGCATTCTACAAACCAGGTGTTCTCATTTAAGCTCTGATATCATTCCCTCCTTCAGTTACGGATTTTATTATTACAAACCTTGGATCACATAGGCTGGCGTACTTCTTCCATGTGGACTTGATGCTTAATTTAGGTAGAAGATTGTTTTAAGACAAGCCTTTAAGACCCCAGATGCCATTCTTTTTGATAGCTAGGTACCATTCAGAGCAGCTTATTTTAATAATGGATGTGTGCTTTTTATATGAGATTATTTTTTAAAGCACATGAATTCTTCTTGGTGTAACAAAACCCCCACAAACTATAAAAACCTTCCCAAACAAAACAACAGTTAAAAAGGCAAATCACCTAACAAAGGTGATGGAGAAGGCTGCCCATTGGGCTGCTTACAGAAGTTTGAAAATGCTACCCAAGCCACGGGAGAAAGATGAGGCTTCGTACTGCCGAAAAGAGTTACAATCGACAGTGACCGTTCTACTTCATCCAATAGGGTAACTCCATGGTAGTGAGAGCAAAAAGCCCACCTCCGTATTAAGAACTTTTCAATGAAATAAATTGACATAATAGCCATGACGGTGAACTCAAACACACCAACAATCACATGAAGATGGTGCAGGACTGGGCAATGTTTTGCCTTGTTGGAAGGTTACCAAGAATGGCAGCCAAATCATGGCAACAACATAAAAACACTGAGAATCAAAGCATTAATGATGGTTAGCCTTTATCCCTACCTGACATCTGGGACCTTGGGCAAATGTTTTGAGCTTAAGTCTTGTCATCTGGAAAATAAATGGACATATCCAGGGTTTTAAATAAGGTTTAATAGGATTAAGGTTTCAGAAAGATGTAGCAGAGTTTCTGCAAGAAATTGATTTTATTTTTAAAAATACATTTCCAACCAAAAATATAGCAATAAAAATTCAAACAACCAAGTTAAATTTATTGATTTGTACATACAAGTAATTTCTCTTTAAACACTTTGAATGACAATTCTGGCTCTGTCTAAATGAAAACCCAAATGGCAATGTGAGTTTTTTAAATTTTTAAACTAGGCGCATTTCCAACTCTTAGAGGTATACATAAACATTTTATTTGGTAATATATATATGTATATATATCTTCTAATATGACTACAATTGTCATTAGTTCAAATTTTCTTTTGCCTAATTGTTAGTTTTGATTGAATTTACAAACAATGTGTTTACAAAAATTTAAAGATATTTTAAAGTGAATGATCACTTAGCTTAATTCTTTAATTTCAACTATAACATTTGTACATCTCAAAAGTTAATTTTTTTCTGTGCATGACCAGCAGCTCCCTGTTGTAGAATTCTGAAATTCTGTGTTTCTTAAGCTTTTAAAAAATTTGCCAGATTTGATGATCCAAATTATCTCACATGCTTTCATGGAGAAACATACTTTCACTGAGATTCTGATTTATTTCTCTTAGGAGTGACTATATACCCTAGGAATTTATATCTTCTGTGGCTCTCCACCAGCAGGAATAATTGCTCCAGTTTTACTAATAATTTATTTGGGGGTGAATTATCACAGTTATTTGTCCTGTGGTGGCTTGCATGTTATTGTGACATTGCAAGTCAAACCACTGGTATTTCAAATACAAATACACCCATGGTGAACAGGCTTTACTGGAGCTTTCAGATGAATAACGGACTAGGAAGAAGGAATATATGCTGTTTCTGAGGGGTTCTCTATTGAAAATGAAGAGCAGTGGAACACTGTCTGAGAGAGCACCAGGAGATGAGAGCCTTTGGTTTGAAGACACGCAAAATAGGACTGAGGAAGAGCTACTTGCTCAAAATCGAGTCAAGCAGGCATGGATGGAGTAGAACTTTTGGGACCCTCATGTATTGATGGGTCATGACTCAAAAATGAGAAGAAACAGACACAGATATCCATGAATAAATCAGAATGTGGAATGTATAAAGTATGAATATAGGAGAATAAGAAGTTTTATAAAAATGAAATGCACAAAGATTAATATTCTAGGTATTAGTGAGTTGAAATGGACTGGTATTGGTCATTTTGAAATGCACAATTTTATGGTTTCTTGCACTGAGAATGAAAAATACAAGTGGAATGGGGTAATACATAGTCAGGAAGAACATTTCAGATCTCTCTTGAAGTATAATGCTGTGATAGGACAATATTTATACACTTACAAAGAAGAAAAGTAAATTATCTTCTGTTTATCAACTATTATTTAAATGTATGCACTAATCACTAAAGCCAGTGATGGAGAAGTTGAAGAAGTCTACCAGCTTCTTCAGTCTGAAATTGATGAAACATAGAATTAAGATGTATTGATACTCACTGGTGATTGAATGGGAAAGTTGGAAACAAAGAAGGCACAGTAGCTGGAAAATTGGCCTGCATGATAGTCATGAAGTTGAAGACTACATGACGAAATTTTGATAAGACCAATAACTTCTCCATTGGGAATACCTCTTCTGATAAATGATACATTTACATGTGGACCTTGCCAGATTACACGGAGATGAATTTGAATGAACGCATGTGTGGGAGAAGCTCATTATCATCAGTCAAAATCAGGATAGGGGTTGATTGTGGAACCGATCATGAATTGCTCATATGCAGCTTTCAGTTGAAGTTGAAAATTAAAACAAGTACACGAGAGTCAAAAAATGACCTTTTGTTAACGTTATAATTCAAAGGCAACAATTCTTCCTTACGCTTCCTCAGTAAGTGTTTAGATTTCCCAGACATGAGGTGACCAGGCCGTCCAGGTGTACCACAGCCTTCAATGTGACCTCTCTGCTTTTTCATTAAAGAGTCATCATTGTACTTATTAATTTAAATGTTAGTTAAAATTTTAAAATTCAATTAAATTTTTATCTTAATATTTATTAATTTAAATGTTAATTAAAATTAAAAAATGAACATGTAAGTAATTTATCATTTAAGAAATTGATCAATTCATTAAAAAAATCATTCTAATTGAAAAATCACATCAAAGCATCTGAACCCAAATGAAGATCACCGTTAAAAATTGAATTACCTCCACAGTAATGTGTGATCCCATCATGACTTCAGTGGAATCTGGGTTGCCTGTAAGGTAATCTTTCCTGTTATAAATCTTACTTTTTTATCTACCTATATTTTGAAAAAATGAATAAACATGAACATTTTTAGAATTCATGTGAGCACTTCATTTGTGATTATATTGTTAAAGTTTTATTGGCACTTTATTGGCACGATAATTCACTTATCGTGCAAGTCAATAGTCAATCATATCAAGAAGAGTTGTACAATCATAACTACAATGAACTTTATAACACTGTCTTCTTTCTTATGCTCATTGTTATTAGCTCCCCATTGTCTCCAACTCTCCCCACCACGACTCCAGGAAACCATTCATCCTATCTCTGTCTCTACAGATCCACCCATTCTGAATTCCACATAATGAAAACATACAGAAACAAAGAAACAAAAAAAGCCAACAACAATATTAAAATAAAATGGAGAAAAACCACCATCAAAAGGTTACTTTACACAATCAAATAGAATACATTAAAAACTACAACTAGCAGAGAGCAATGAGCCCCCATGGAAGAAGCATGCCAGCAAGTGTGATCATGAAGCGTCCACAGGATCAGGTAACAGGCATCAGAAGACCTCAAACAAATAATCTTATTGTTGAGAATGAGGGAAGTTGGAGTGGAAACCCCAAAACCCATCTGTAGACCATTGGACATCTTCTCACAGAAGAGTGACAAGGATGGGCCAAGTCAACCAGGGTTCAGTATAACACCAATGAAACACAATATTCCTCTGGTTCCTCGAGGCTTCCTCACCCTCAATATTATGACCCCAGCTCTGCCTTACACATCCGGCTAGACTGGAGCATGTATACAAGAGCTCTGGAAACACAGAATCCAGGACATATAAACACCTCAGGAACAATAATGGGAGTAGCGATACCAAGAGGGTAGGGGGAAGGTGCGGGGAGAAGAGGGAGAAAAGGGGGAACCGATTGCAATGATTGACATATAACCCCCCCACCCCACCCCCGGTCAAAGTGGAAAACAACAGAAATGTGGGTTAGGGAGACAGTGGTTGGTGTGAGATATGAAGATAATAATAGTTTATAATCTATCAAGGGTTCACGAGGGTGGGAGAGCTGGGGAAGGAGGGAAAATAATACCAAGGGCTCGAACAGAAAGAAAATGTTCTGAAAATGAGGATGGTAACATATGTACAAATGTGCTTGATACAATTGATGCATGGATTATTGTAAGAGTTGTAACAGCCCCCAATAAAAGGATTAAAAAATAGAACAATTTAAAAATGAGTCAAAAGAGAGATCAAATGATAAGGTGTTACATTTTAACCTAACTCGATCTGCAGTAATCCCCTCGCCAATGCACTCTGTCTTATAGTACGGCTATTCACATCCCCGGTCTATGGTCAGAGGGAATTCACTGCAGGCTTAATCCACATTAAAAAAAACAAAAACAAAACCGAAACAATGTTTAAATGCATCAAAAGGAAGATCAAATAAGATATTACTTTACTCTTTTGATCAAGTTTTTGATGTACATAAGTGTTTTATTTATTTATTTTTTCTTTCTACCTCTTTTCTTGAATCTATACCAGAAATGATTTTTCTTGAGAATTCTTTTGACTTTACATGAGGAAACATTTATAAAGTAATAGGAGTGGAAGCTGAGTTCAGAGGGATGCTAAGAAGTAAGGGTTCAATAAGAAGGAAACTAAAGGACAATGAACAGAAGACGCAACAAGCAACAGCGAGGACCTCCAGAGGGAGGTCAGGTCTCAGAAATCCATCGAGGAGAATTTTTTCTGTCTGGTCACTGAACCAGGATGAGCCAGATGCTGAAGAAACACTCTATTGTGGAAGACAGGAGAAAAACCTCAAAATCTTTTCATGCGTTGCAAAAACTGGGACAGAGATTCTTTTTTGAGGGTCATGATCTTCATTTCAGCTCAGGAGTCCTGAGAGCTCACAGATGTGAAGCTGAAGAAGTATCTTTCACACAGACTCCCTGATCAGAAGCTTGAATCCAAAGGGTTTTCTAGTATTTCTGTCTCCTGTCTTGTCACCTCCACTAGCAACCAGTGGACAACCAGGTGTAATTTTAAAAGGAGATGAAGTGTTAATATCTGTGGGCTGAAGTCCAGAGTGGCCTTTCTGGTTTCTGAGGTGGATGAACAGCCCCGCCCCAAGGAAGAGCAGACCCAGGACAAAGCCCCCGATGCCACTCAGCATCTTGCTCTGTGCAGCTTCCGATTGTGCTCCCCACTCCACTGTGACAGGGCTGGTCAGGCTCGGGTGGTCCACTTGGCAGCTGTAAACCTCTTCACTCTGAGGAATGACTTCCAGCATCTCCAGCATCTGGAAGGTCTAGTCTCCATTCTGGATCAGGACTGTGGACACAACCCCACCCTTCTCTTCCTGGCCATTGCAGTACCATCTGGCTTCAATGTGGCCTGGATAGAAACCATTCATGGAGCACCCCAGGAGGGTGTGGTGCTGCAGGGGCTGAGTCTTGGCAGGATACACACTCACCAGAGACTCCACAATCTTCAGACTCACAAAACGCACAAATGAAGATGATCACAAGCCAGTGGGTAGAAAGTCTTTGGGTCCAGTGGTGTAAGCATCTCAGTGCTGGCAGGGGTCTCTCTGTTGGCTTCTCCAGCTTCCGAGGTCTGGTTGCATCCATGGCTTGTCTTCTGCAATGTCTCCCAGGGAGCAGCAGCAAGTGTTTTATTTTTAATAAGTCCCAGTCATCTATTTGATATTCTATTGTGTGGGCTTCCTTTGGTACATCTGGCAGTCTGTGTATACCCTTACGTTTGTCTCAGTTTTATTGTTGATGATCCTGATAGTTTGGAGGTTTACATTTAGGTCTGTGAACATGATACTTTAAAAGGATAGCTAGGAAAATTATTTAGTAATTTTAATAGAAATAACAGATATAGTTTTACTTAGAAACATACATTTCTTGTTTTTCTTCTAAAACTCCTTTGTGCTTAGATGGACGGAAAAGCAATAGACACCTATGTTGATGGCCAAGTGAGACATAAGTACTGAGATCAGGGAATTTTTTCCTGTTACAGGATAAATTACTGCTATTATTTGCTGACAAAAAGTCTTTGCCTGGGGAAATAGATCTATGTGCCTATATTTATAGGTGTAGTATTAAGGTAGCAGAAGGACATTGGGCCTCCACTTAAGCACTCCCTCAATGCAAGAATACTTTCTTCTATTAAA
>NW_022109767.1:17976442-17977546 GCF_000313985.2 Echinops telfairi
ATGAAGGGTTCATGAGGGAGTGGGAAGTTGGGAGGAAGGGGAGAAAAAAAAAGAAAAATGAGGAGCTGATTCCAGGAGCCCAAGCGGAAAGCAAGTGTTTTGAGAATGATGAGGGCAACGAATGTATAAGTGTTCTTTACACAATTGACATATGTACCAATTATGATAAGAGTTGTATAAGTCCCAATAAAATGATTAAAAACAAAAACAAAAAAAATGATTAAAAAAATAAAAATAAAAGAACAACAACAACAACAACAACAAGTCTTTGCCTCTTGTATGCATGTCATGGGGTGCTATGTGCATCATGGTGCAGAAAGAAGCTAAAACTGGCTTAGGCTTTATGTAGCTGTTGAGCATTTCTCATCGACTTAATTGGGTCATAATTTAATTCCAGGTCCAAAGCCATAACACAAATCCTAGGAAACATTTTTCCTAATGTAGTTTTGAGGACGCTGCACCTGATTCAATTCAATAAGTATACGATGGCTAAGTGCTTATTTTTGGGGGAGATGTGATTTGATCTGGAATATGAATCTTTCCATCATAACTAAAACCTGAAGGGTTTCAACATTTTCCTGGAAGCTTAATTCCTGGTGGTTTATCATTAGTAGAATAAAACTTAGCTTTTAGTCTCTGACAGACCTTGACAGAAATGTACAAGCACTCATAATTTTGTCCAAGGAACTCATGAAAACACAAATGCAGTAAAATTACCAAACTTGTTCCACAACAACATTAAATATCAGTGTGGAAGATTTTTATCATGGCTTGAATAAGCTGCTCTGAAATCTATGCAGTCACTGCACTAAAGGCAGGCTGATTTATTTAAATTTAAAAGAAGGTGGTGGATGAATTTAGTACATTTTATTAAAAGATATTTATCTTATGTTTCTGTACAACCATGACCTTGACAAAAACTAAGCTAAGAATATCTGGACTCCATGTCTATCTAGATAAGATAGACAGGACTGCTTACAATCCTGAGAATAAAACAATGGGGGGACATGGGAGAGGAGTAGGTAGGGAAATTAAGGGGGTAACCAACAAACCCGGGGAAAAGGGAACAATGAGTGATCTAAAATTGATGGCGAGAAGGGTGTA
>NW_022109767.1:17979158-17980295 GCF_000313985.2 Echinops telfairi
TACTGCCACTGGATTCAAAGACTTTCTACCCACTGGTCTATAATCCTCCTACATTCAGTGTCATTGTGTGTGTTTTGTGAGGATGAGGAAGACTTGGAGACTGGTGTCAGACATATGGGCTAAGTCGGACTTATGGGCTTGGACTAGACTGGGTTGGGATGCTTTCTGAATGTACACTTACCCTATATATAAAACTCTTTCATACATATATAAGTTTCTGTGGATTTGTTTCTCTAGTTTACCTAGATTAACATAATGAGCAAGAACCAATAGTTTTGAAGGAAGAACTTTAAACTGCAATGAAAGTATTAGGCAAAACAAGACTCCAGGAATCAATGGATTACCAAAAATACCAATTGAAATGTTTTAGAAAGCCGACGAAGCAGTGGAAGCATGAACTCATGTCTGCCAGGAAATTTTTAAGACAGCTGCTTGGTCAAATGACTGGAAGAGATCCATATTTATATTAATTCAAAAGAAAGGTGGCCCAACAGAATGCTCAAATAGTAGGACAACATAATTGATATCATACAGAAGTAAAATATTGCTGAAGATCTTTCAACAAAAGTCACAGCAATGCATTGACAGGGAGCTGCCAGAGGCTCAGGCTGGATTCAGAAGAGGATGTGGAACAAGAGATGTGATTGCTGATATCAGATGGATTTTGGTTGAAAGGAGCTAGATGTTTACTTGTGTTTTATTGACTATGCCAAGGTATTTGACTATGTGGTGTTCATAACAATGTATGAATAACCTTGGGAAGATGATCAATTCCTGAACATTCTGTGGTGCTCAGGCAGAAATTGTACGTTGATCAAGAGATAGCTGTGTCAACAGAACAATGGAATATTGCATGGTTTAAAATCAGGAAAGATGTGAGACAAGGTTGTATGCTCTCATCATATTTATTCAATCTATATGCTAAGCAAATAATCAGAACATCTGGATTATATGAAGAACAAATTGGCATCAGGATTAGAGGAAGATTTATGAACAACCTGTGATATGCAAATGGCACAATCTTGCTTGCTTAAAGTGAGGTGTGGTAGTCACCTAATCTGGTGTCAATTTAAGGATTAAGAGTGTAGGGGTGGAGTCTAAACTGTCAATCTGGAGATAGCCAATGAGACTTCTGTG
>NW_022109767.1:17984059-17993607 GCF_000313985.2 Echinops telfairi
GATATAATAAAATAATAATAAATTATAAATTATCAAGGGTTCATGAGGGAGGGGGGAATGGGTAAGGAGGGAAAAAATGAGGAGCTGACAACAAGGGCTCAAGTAGAAAGCAAATGTTTTGAGAATGATGAGGGCAACGAATGTACAAATGTATTTGATACAATGGATGTCTATATGGATTGTGATAAGAGTTGTACAAGCCCCCAATAAAATGATTTAAATGAAAAAAAATGAAAAAGGATGAATTATTATCCTACATTGTATGATCCCCCTTTTACATAATCTTGTTTAAAAGGAATTTCCTGTCAAGTCTCTGACACTTGTGTTTTTGCATTCTCCCATCATTTGTGGATAGAATATTCCCTTCCTTTCTCTTCCTCACCACCCACATGTAGTTTTTCAGAAATTTCTGCTAAATTTCTCCACAATCACCCTGGATGGGTGCACTTCTTCCCACCTCTGCTTCTTCCCTAAGAGTCACTGGTGTTTAACTGAAGTGGTCTCTCACTCCAACCTCTTTCTTGCCTTTTTTCAACCTGTTCTTCACCCAAGCATATTGAGAGATTGGGCAAAAACACATGAAGTCACAACAATGTCCTATTGCACCCCATTTCTTAGGCTAGAGTACAACATTTGTTTGCATCTCCTTTCAAACCTACAGGAATGAGTCACTCATGCTTTGGTTTATTTCTGCTTTTCTTCATACAGTTTGAGGGATACAGAAACTTCTCTCTGGACATGTGAAGGTTGGTTTTGCTTTAGGGGTCTTTGCATTAGTTGTTCTGGCTCGTTGGATTGTTCCTCTTCCAGATTCTTACAGGGATGGCTGTACTTTATTATTCAGGTCTCAGCTTAGAGATCCCGTCTGGGTTCACTCTGAATTCCCTGGCCCGCATTTCTTGCTAGCCACTAACCTATTAGATTTTATTTGTTTTCATATTAATTACTATCTGGGCTATCTAGAGAAATCCAGTGATACTCATCTATGTATAAAGAAGAGCTTTATGCCTATATATCTATGTCTGTATCTCTGTATCTCTTTATATATATCAAGAAGGCATCCCAGCCCAGTCCAACTCAAGTTCAAAAATCTGATGCTCATCCATAAGTCCCTCTTCATACTCACATAGCAGCAGGCTGGTGATGCAGACAGTGAACTGTAAAGTAGGAAGATCAACAGACTGGTGGGTGCAGGGTTGAATGGATGTGTTATTGGTGGGAACATGGCAGGGCACTGGCACCTCTCAAGACTGGGCAGCTCACACTCCTGGTGGCAGACACAGAGTCCCAGTAAAGTCCCAGAAAGGAGGAAGATGAAATGACAGAGAGAGGGCCAGTTCCCAGAGTCCTTCACTCTTATACAAGGGAGGCAAAAATAAGGAGCTGACAACAAGCGCTCAAATAGTGAATGTTTATAAAATAGTGATTGCAACACATGTATAAATATGCTTGAGAAAATTGATGTATGGATTATCACAAGAGCTGTAAGAGCCCCAATAAAATGATCTTAAAAAAAGGGTACACTCCCAAGGAGGTGCATCCAGTGACCACTTGATTGACAGGTTTGACTCCACCCCTAGCCAGGAGCGTCTAGTTGACATAAAATCATCCAACTACCACACTATTTGAAACATTTCTTTTGATTTACTTTTTTGTTATTAGGACATCACCATCAAAGTGTACATTCCCATTGGGATAAGGTCTTTTCTGCCTTGTCCCCATTGTAGTTTGATACCTATATCAACGATTAATGGTTAGCATATCATAGGAATCCAAAATTTATTAGTTTATATTGGTCTCAGCTGATTCAGAGAATAGTCAAGAAAGTCAAATACACCAGGAAACAATTAGTCCACAGGACTAATGGACCATGTGAATCCTAGTCTCCACAGCCTTACGACCAGAAGAAATAGATGGTGCACAAATACCACTGGTCACTACTCTGAAAGGGACTTCAATAGAAGATTTGGATAATGTGAGGGCAAAATATAGAATAAAACTCAAAATCAATCAAAAAGGACCAAGTCTACTGGTCTCACAGAGATTAGTGGAACCAGTCAGACTCTGGACCTTGACACCTATCAAGACAGGAGCTAAAATCACTCCTATGATTCAACTTTCAACCGAATGATAGACAAGCTTATTAGATAAATAATAATACCAGGAAGGTTCCCATTGCTTAGAGCAATCAACTCTATGGGCTTGCGCCCAGGAATAAACCTGACAAGGCATGAAGGTGTAGGAGAGACTGACAACTGCAAACAGTGCACACAGGGAGGAAGTGGGAAGAGATCTGCTATAGTGTGGGGATTACATTTCATGTCAGGAAACAGAATGCATAGGAATTCTTGAATGGAAAACTAATTTGCTCTGTAAGCTTTTACTCAAATCACAATAAAATTTTTAAAATATATTCATTGTAATAAATAATGAATAGTTTTCTATGTATCTGAGGCATTTAGAATAATATTGCTAGACACCATGTTGAGAAGCTCTCTACAATAAGTCTGGCAAATGGCCTTCTCCCACTCTTGGCTAGATGTACTAAGCCTAATCCCGGGAGAGTCAGTCATCAAATCCTTGTTTCCTCAAAGGACACCAGTCTCAGAGCAAAATCAGTAGCTATGGCATCATTTCTGACTTATAGTGGCTGCAGATGAACAGAGTAGAACTGCTCTGTAGTGTTCAATGCCATCATCTTTAGGGAGAAGATCCCCAGGTTGACTTTCTGAGACAACTGTGGGTAGATTTTAATTGCTAACCTTTGGGTTATAAGTTGAGTTGTTTGTGTCACCCCGGGACACCCATAAGTCACTCCACACTCGCAACTTGTTTATGTAACAACTACACGGAGGAACCTTATTTCTTTTTAAGGAAAAGGGGAAAACTACAAAGGGATGAGAGAATTAGTGAAAGAAAGAGATTAAATAATAGTCAAGGAAAGAAATATATAAAAAGAGGAGTAGTTAAAATTAGCAATAGCTCTTCAGTAAAGTTGAGAATGATACTACATTACAATTGCAGTCTGTCATCAAGTGATGAGGAAACTCCCAAAGACACCTTGGATTTTAGATTTTAGATTTAGACTCAAGAACCTAAGACAAAAATCAGAAAACCAAGCCCAAGGTCTATTGAGGTGATCAACACATAGCAACCTTGTAGGAGAGTAGGTGTCCGATGGGCTTTCCGAAGCTGTAAATCTGAAGGGAACCACTACTACGTCTTTTCCCCATAGAATGGCGTGTGGGTTTGAAACACCAAACTTTCAGCAAGCAGTCCATGGACCTAGATCAGTTAGGCTTCAATGCACCGATGAATGTGCACAAGGCTCTTTCTGGGAAGCGTAAAGAAACTACTGTGTCTTTCCTATGGAATTGTTAGAGCCCACAACGTGAACTCTATTTAGTACACCAGTGTCACTGATCCCAAAATATATATGGCGCCCTGGCCTCTGTGATCTTAAAAGAGTTAATGCAGCTTCCAAATCTTCATTTAATTTACACCAAGGAAAATCTATCTTGTGGAAAAATATGACAGTCCAGCTGAAGGTGAGTCACTAGTCCTTACATAAATGTATTGAATCTGGGTATTTTTGTATTCTGTTATAATATTTCTGCCCATATTGGCAGTGCTTAGCAATGATTTTTTACATAATACACACAGAATTGAAATAAGAGTCCATTTTCAGTCACTCGTCCCTTTTCATTCAAGATTTTGGTTAATAATTACCTACCACAATGATATAATATATCGGTATTCCTATTTTAAAGATATTCTGGGCAGACAATCTTTTGAAATACCTTCCCTAGGATTCCAAAAGGGAGATTTAAACTATGCTGAGGGGTGAGCGTAACTGTGAATTATTTCAATAGTTTGCCTTAAACTTTCATCTTGCTCATCTTCAAGGTAAATCACAAAATAATAATGTGTGTAAAATCTGTCATGATTTGTGCTATTCATTAAAACATAAACACATTAAAACAGAATCCAGTTATATAGACGTGTGGCCCTGTCTTTGTGGACACAATAACGTAGATAGATTTTATATGGTCTTTCTCTTTACTGCTTTAGGGAGCTACTGATTGCTGAGCAAGTTCTCCTCAATTTGCTGACTGGTAGTTTCAGTTAGCAGCCATGGATTACAAAGTTACTTATTGAAAACTGATTGATCTTTGAGATAATCAGTACATTCCATTGATTTGAATGACTGCAGAATAAAACACTCTGTCTACCTATTATTTGTATGTACCTTATTAACAATGATTCCTGTGATGTTTTATACATTGCCTAATTTGGAAATTAGATTCAAAAGCATTAAGTAATTATAGCAAAAAAGTGAGTTAGGTAATAGGTAACAAAAGAAAAATAGGAAGTATGGGAAATAAAGACACAAAACAGGTCATGAGAGCAATTTTGGAAATGAGACAGATGTCTCATTGGATGTCAATAGATGGGTGTCTGTGCAGTGCAGTGTCAAAAAAGACTGAGGGGAGACAGCGGGCGGTGTAAAATTTATAAATGATCCAGGGTTCATGAGAGAGGGAGGGTGGGGAAGGGGGGAAATGTGGAGCTGATATCAAGGACTCAAGTAGAAAGAAAATATTTTGAAAATGATGATGGCAACATATATACCAATGAGCTTTACACAATGGATGGATGTATGGATTGTGATAAGAGCTGTAAGAACCTCCAATAAAATGATTTTTTAAAAGTTACAGTTTCAGAAACCCATACAGGTAATTCTCCTCTTTCCTATAGGGTTGCTCTGAGTCCCAATCAACTCAATGGCAGTGAGCTAAGAAGTGAGCCAGAAGAACTGGATTCAGTTCACCAGAAGCTCGCTGGAAGAAAGGTATGGCAATCTAGTTCTGAGAAACCAACCATTGGAAACCTGGGGAGCACAGCTCTGCTCGGACACACCTGGGGTCACTCTGAGCCAGAGTTGGTCCAATGGCAAATGGTAGCTCTCT
The DNA here is from genome assembly GCF_000313985.2 of Echinops telfairi. Taxonomy (NCBI): domain Eukaryota; kingdom Metazoa; phylum Chordata; class Mammalia; order Afrosoricida; family Tenrecidae; genus Echinops; species Echinops telfairi. Next base: position 17,989,030 of record NW_022109767.1, read on the forward strand.
AAGATTCTGTATGAACCTCCTGTTCCTGTTATGTGTGGAATATAGTTCAAATTCTTGAGTGTGACAAACACAGACCTTCATAATCTGGTTCCAATTTATTTGTAAACATTTGCTTCAGTCCCACTCTTGCATCACTCTGAAATTTCATCGTTTTTAATTCAGCCCTCTTCTGTCCTTACTGTGTGGACTTACATATGGAGTCCCGGCCCCTCCCTTTATTGTCCAACATAATTGGTAGATTTAAATTGAATTCCATTTAGTTTGTCAATTTCCTCAACAATAAATGTAAATAATAATAATAATAATAATAATTTTATGGTTTCCTATAAAATGAGAGATTATATAAATGACTATTAGTCATAATTTTGTTTTTTTATGGTGAATGGCCAGAATGTAGTCTTTGCAATCAGATAAACCTGAATTCAAGTCTTTTTTTTTTAAAATCATTTTTTTAGGGGCTCATACAACTCTTATCACAATCCATACACACATCAATTGTGTAAAGTGAATTCAAGTCTTAGATTAAGCATTTGGGAAGCATAGGATTCTTGGCAAATTTCTAAATCTCTTTGAGCCTTAGTCTGTCATCAGAGAGGGGTGGGGTGATGGTGGTTATTTAAATCTAACCTGAATCTACCTTTCAGGGTTCATGTTAGGTTTCATTAGACAACTTTCAAAGGTAATTTATAGTTTAGACAGAATTTTAGCAATTTAATTTACAGTTTATGAATAATTCATATTAGCGATCACATTATGGTAGGGAACCTTGGCGAGCACATTTTGTGTATCTAAGCATGTAGGACTCATGGTGGTCCTCAAGGACAATGTGAACTGCTCCTGTGGGTTTCTGAGACTGCAACGCTTTATGAGAGTTGGAATTGGCTTAATGGCAGCGAGTTTTGAAAGTACATAGGATGCAGTGCATTATAAGATATGTGAAACTTTTCAGCAAATTCTCCAGATTAAATTTAAAATAATGTCGGATTTTAGGGGACTGATTAGAAAACAGTGTTCATGATGGTATAGCTTTTAGAGAGGACGAGATTATAGTTTCAAACTACTCTTGCTTCTTCCTAATATTTAGCTCAAGTTCTGTTACTTTAGCCACTACCTCGGAAAGAACTCAGAAAGATAAACTCAATGATTTTTGATTGCTTCATTTTTGAATAATACTTTAAATGCTGGTGTTTTCTGCTGTAATATTGTGAAATGTGTTGACTAGAAATGCAGGGAAAGAAAACATTAAATGTCGAAAAGAGAGATGAAAAATGAAAAATACACATAATTGTATGTGAAATTAGGGGATCAATTCATACAACACAGCGGAGAAGTGGGAGGACATTGTACCTGAGAGAGTGTAGGAGGTTGAGTCAGAATCTTTGCTTTTGAGTCTAAACATGACAAATACTATTCATGTGACTTAAGACTAGTTTCATCCTTCTCATAAATGACTAAATGTACCCACCATTATGTAATTTCTGGAAATTCTGATTGTCCTATGAAGTTTTGTGAAAATAAGGACACTCATTTGTGTTCCCTTGACATTGTTGTGAAATAAAAGTATGTATGTTATATGTTTTGGAATTTCCTAAAGATTTCATATATTGCCAAGGTATTTCATTGCACGTATTACTTTAGATCACTATGCTTTTGTGTTCATAAGTTCTATTTACCAAATGTTCTGTGCTATAGGATATGTCTGGACACATTTCCTTTGGGGTTATTCCTTTTTATCGGATCTGTCCCTAAAACTAGACATCTAGATGGTGTTTTATTGTCCAGGGAGAGTAGGATTCACGCACAAAATATTCCAGAAAAGTGAAAGTCCTGACTTAGGAGTCCCAAACTGAATGTCACTGTGCTCAACTACAATAGCCTGAGGAAAAGACTTTCTTTTTCTTTCCCTCATTTCTTTTAAAAATTCTACCATCTTGTCTTTAAATTCTAAAATCAATCCTGAGTGACACAGAGCACCGAGTCTGTTCACCACCTGCGAAGAGAGTTAAGGATGTGTGACGCTCTAAAAGTAGTATAAGTGAAGTGTAAGAATGCAACATTCTACTTCCTTGGGATGTAAAACCCCTTAGGGAGAGGGTGAAATTTCACAGGAGTGTTTTGCAGGCTGTACCCAACAAAAAAAAATATTAAAAAGATAAAAGAAAAACAGATGAACAAAGTTGTTGAGTAAATCCTAATTCATGATGACCATGGAAACTCCATATTGTGACCTTTTGGAAGCACATCTCCTTGCTATGGTGTCTCTTCTCACTTGTAGCGATCTTATAAAATAGGATAGATTTGCCCCTGTGGGTGTCCAAGACTGTAAGTATCCATGGGAGTAGAAAGCCTCATCTTTCAATGGGGTGGCTGGGGGCTTGGAACTACTGACCTGGTCATAACCACTAAGCCACCAGGACTCCTCGTTAGAAGCACACAGCCAGGCCTTTCTTCCGGGGCATTTCAAGTCACCATCCTTCCAGTTAGTGACCTGGTGCTTAACTGTTTATGTGCAGGCAGAGATGATTCTTGTCTCTATCTTGTTGTACTGCTCAAGGAGAGGGCAAGTCTTTAAGAGAAACCACATGCCTTCAGTTATACAAGGAACAGCTCAGTAGCCAGAAAGTGAAAGAGTAAGCTAGAGCCAACATAGCATCTGAGCCAGCTCCATCTCTCTCTTGATTCTTCACAGGTGCAAAGAGCCTTTGAGGGTTTCCTGTGTCTACTGAGAAGGCTGAGTGTGGGTTGACAGTCAATGTAAGGGGTGTATTGTATGGGTGAGAAGGATGTGGAGTATCTGTATCCAGTGACTGAAGGGTATGGAAGGGTGTGTAAATGCTTTTTTTAGGTGCTTATAGTTGGTTGAATTATGTCATTGTGCTTCTCTTAAGGATGGGTTGAAGTCTTAACATACCCTCCCCTCCAAGTATGAGAGTGTCACTATTGAGAGGGAGCCAGGATCTCTGAAGCTGAGATCCGTTAACTGATACACTGAGAAGGGTATACTAGAGTAGGGTGTGTCTTATTCCTATAGGATTGATGTCTTTGTCAATGGAGACATGGAGGAAGATGACCGCAGAGATTGGAGTGACACGCTACAAAGATGGCCAAGAGCGACCAGAAGCCCGAAAGAGGCAATAAAGATCTTCTTGAGAGTCTTCAAGAACACAAACCGAAAACAAAACCACCTTTGTGCGGTAGAGATCTTTGTGTTGGGTCACCAGGAGTGGAGCTGGGTGACTGAGGGAAATGAGGGTAAATTGTGGATCCAGATTGCCTCTGACCAAAGAGAGATTAATCATCTGTCTGAAACAAATCAAATGCTCTTGAGAACTGAAAAATGATAGGGAAGAGGAGAGGGGATGGAACTTTAATAGGAATTTTGTAGACTGTGCTTATTTACTGGGCGATCATACTTTAGCTCCTTTTGAAGCATGGATAAAGCCTCGTACTTTGGATGAGTTTTAAAAAAATGTGATTCTAAAACACATTCATAGTTTTATGAGGGTTTACTATCACATCAGCAACATGTGTCTTAGCTTATTCCTTATCCTGCCTCTGTTTCATGGATTGCTGGGTGAGCTCATTGAATTCTTCTTCTTTAACCTCTGAGGACCTGCTGTTTGCTTGCAATCACTTTCTGTATTTATTCGACACCGCTGAGCATCTTTCCTTCTGTGATGCCTTTATAGAACATTGTCTTGTTAATTTTCATTCCTTCTGAACCACAGCCATTCATTCTTCATTTATCTATTCAGGTACTTATCATAAGTATGCTGTAGGCATAATTTTGAGGGGTTATAATAATGGTAAGATATTTGTTCTTGGTCCAAGTGCTCCTATTTTAATATAATAGTTGTTTGGTATCTATTTATGTTTGTCAGTTTTGTATTTAGCGGGAAAGAACAAGTCTATTTAATTCTTTGTGCAACGGTTGCTATTATTTGCATGGATCTAAGAATAATAATGAAGATGCTTTATATACTAGAATAGAAACTCTGAAAAAGATGTCCCAGAGCCAGCAACGCCACACAAAGATTAGAACAGATAGTTCCATTAGAATGGAGTTAATGAACACATGTTTTGCCACATTATTTCAGGTCAACACTGAGGCTAGATGCTCAGTTGTTGAGAAAAACCACTTTAACAAACAAAAGCACATCCTATTTCCAGGGGGTTTCAATTCTTCTTCTATAAACATACAAACAGCAGAGATAAGGAGTATAAGTCCCCTCAAATCCAAACCCACTGCTGTGGACTCAATCCTAACTCTTGGCAATCCTATCATATATAGTAGAGCTGTCTCATTGGCATTCCAAGGTTATAATTATAGAAGTAGATGCCACATCTTTCTCCTGTGAAGCAGGGTGAGCTCAAAGTACTGACCCTTTGATTAGCAGCTGAGATCTTTAGCCACGGAGTCACCAGGTCTCCTGGACTCCAATTAAAACCCAAACCAAAAAAATCCAAGAAATTGGCAATTAGCAGGCCAGTGCTTAAACCCACTGCACTATCAGGATGGCAGAAGGGCGAAAATAAAAATCTAAATTTAACGTAACTCACCCAGCCATCTCTCTGGAT
>NW_022109767.1:17994514-18002466 GCF_000313985.2 Echinops telfairi
TGTGTCAGCGTCCTTCCCATGTCTGGAATATTGAGAAGCATGTCACCCCATCCCAGGAAGTTAACTGTGTGCGCTAGGGGTGGGGGTAAGTAGGGAAGGGAGGGAAACTCATTGTCATAGAGTCAGTGCTGACTCAGTTGCTGACTCATGGGTTTCTGAGACTGTAACTGTTGACGGGAGTAGAAGGCCCAGTCTTTCTCCTGGGCCATGGAGCTGCTGGTGGTTTTAAACTGCCCAGCATGAGGATCACAGCCCAACATGTAACCACTACACCAGCAGGAAGAAGGAGGAAAAAAGCATGTTCGGGTTACTCGAGGAGTCCCTGCGTGGTGCAAATGATGAAGACACTCAAGTTGAGGTTTGAGCCTATTTATGGGGACCTCAGAAAGAAGCCTCGGGATTTACTTTAGATAAAACTATCCATCAAAAACCTCACGGAGTTCAGTTCTACTCTGACCCACGTGGAGGTGACGTGAGTCGGATTGCTAACAACTGTTTTTCGTGTTGTTTTTTGAAGAGTGATTCCACTCCACTTAAGCAGACTCCCCAGGAAGGCCAAAAGCTGGCAATTTTTTTCTTCTCCAAAGCTTCATATTACACTTGCACAACAATCCTCAGACTTGGTTTTCAGCTGGCAGCATATCAAGTGACTTGGAGGGTCTTGTCCCCAGAGATAGAATGTGATGTGAAGGGCTACTCTTTAGAGACAAATTTTGTTGCCTAGGTTAGTAGCATGAATGGGCTGTAGAAACAATGTAAATAATAAAGGAAAGATGAATTCTAAAAATACCCCACATTCAAATCTCCTTTGTGCTTAACTTTGAACATGAGTTTGTGGACTAGTGATCAAACCCTACTCTCCCAGCCCCATTCTCTTCCTGATTGTGAGAAAGATATAGAGTGCTAGTTATTAAGCAGATCAAACTTTCTTTCTCTTCTCTCTCTCTCTCTCTCTATCATCTATCTAACATCCATCGTCTATCTGTATATGTATATTTAAATGACTATACCAACTTAGTATTTAGGGAAGGTCTCCATTTTTGCATCTAAGAATTTAGTAGATATTGAATTTCTTTCAATAACTCCAGCCTATATTCTTTCTCTTTTAAGATGATATTTCACTCTTCTGATACATATTGTCCTTCTTATCCAACATATGGAATTCGAAGACTCACTTTTAAAAGGGAGTGAAGAATAACACAGCTGAAAATAAGAGCCAACATTGCCATGGTCTTGGTTTCTTCATCCATAAAACATGAGGACATTGTACTTAAGTTTTGTCTGACTAAAAACAAAACAATCTGACTTGTTTTTAATCAGAAGAACAATGTTTGTACTATTAGAACAATGTTCTTACTATTAGAACAATGTAAGAGGGAAGGTTTAGACAACAATTCACTTGAGACTCAGGTTGCTGGACGCAGAAAAGGAAACTTCATATTATTACTTCTTTTTAAATGAACAGGGGCTGAGACAAGATTATTAAGAGGCAGCCTGCTAATTAGAAGTGTTAATCAAGGAGAGTGCTCATAGGATTATATCATCGCTCGGCTCAAGCGTTTACTCAATCTTGCAGAAGAAACAAAAATACATTTGAGACCTCACTGCCTCCTAAAAATAAGGTTCTCGGCAGTCCTTTGCTGCAGCTAATCTCGCAGATGACATTTTGGTTTGGCTGAACATCTTGCTGAATGGTGGGCCAGGAACTGCATTTGGAAAGGGGCAAAGAAGAGGGAGTTATGTTGTTCTGCGTTAGACAGTGAGCATTTGAGTTCTTGCAGTGGGGGCAGTGATGCGATGGGAGATGGTCAGTTGAAGACGAAACAGGGGAGAGAGGAATGGAGAGAATAGGGTGCTCAGTTGAGGCAGCCGAGGCTGTGTGCAGCATAGAGCCGAGATCCTGGTGCAGTCACCCCACTTCCCTACCACTAGCAGTGGCAGGTCTGACAGAGCCGAGCCTGGTACAGGTCCCCCTTTCATTTGCATGAATTTATGCTTCAGAAAGTTTTGGAAAGGAGGGTGGAGGGAGGGTGGGTTGGAAAGGGGGAACCGATGACAAGGATCTACATATAACCTCCTCCCTGGGGGACAGACAACAGAAAAGTGGGAGAAGGGAGATGTCGGACAGTGCAAGCTATGACAAAATGATAATTTATAAATTATCAAGAGTTCAGGAGGGAGGTGGGAGAAGGGGAGGAGGGGAAAAATGAGGAGCTGTTACCAGGGGCTTAGGTGGAGAGGAAATGTTTTGAGAATGATGAGGGCGATGAATGTACAAACGTGCCTTACACAATGGATGCATGTATGGATTGTGATAAGAGTTGTATGAGCCCCTCATAAAATGATTTTAAAAAGTTTTGGAAAAAATATCTTATTTTAAAATGTCCATTTCTCATGAACTTTTTAAAGCCCCTTCTTATTACAAGAAGGTCTCGTAGATGTTCACTCAGCTTCCCCTAAAGCTAAAATCTTATGTAATTGTAATACATTATCCAACCAGGAACCTGACGTAGACATAATACAATGAACTAGGCTACAAGCAGAACTTTTTTTTTAATGTGCAACTTTCAAGACTTTATAAAGAAAACCCTTGAATCTTTACGTTGTCCCCATCCGTGTATCCTTCAGTTTTTGCGCTTGTCTGACTGGTAATCCTAGATTACCTGGCCATCTTCTCTGCTCTATCCTTCAGAGCAGGGATTATGCTGGATTCCTGTGTGAGCCCTATTTCTTATTATAGCATCTCTCATCCAATAATGTATTTGGTTAACAGAATGACACATGATTGCTTAATTCTCAAAGCCTATTTATTCACACGAACTCTACGAGAATGCCCATGTCTTAGGAGGAATAGCACATACGTTGAAAGCATTCAAATCTTGGCATTTATTAGCTTGTGTGTTGTGACAAGACATTTAATGTTCTTGGGTCTGGTCTTTCTCATGTGCTTTATTGTTGCGAAGATTCAAGGAGATGCTCTGTGTAACAAAGGATGGAATGCAGGGGCTTTGAGAAGCATGTAAGGTAGAGGACATTATTGCCACTTTGCAAATGAAGGTGCAGAGAAGTCAAGTCATTTGTCAAAAGTCACAGAGCACCTTAGATCAGGCATCATCCCTGACATCCCAGGGCCTTTCCCAGGTAACAGGAGGGTGTACACAATACACAAACAATCACAGAAGTTTAGGAATTTTCCCTTAAATGTATTGTTAACTTCCTCTGCTATGTGCAATGGAATGCCTCTCTTAGGTGGGACTGGGTAATAAATTAAGCCAAAAGGCAGCCATGAATGTGAATTGTTGTTTCACAGGTTCCTGTGACCATGATGCCAGACAGACATGCCAAAACCTACACCAGATGTTTATGCCTTCATCCTCTGTGATGGGCTTGACATCCCCAAGTATTTACACTGCATTATCAAGTTAGCAAACACACAAGCAGAACTGAGTTTAAATTTAAAAGGATGGAAGGATTAGGAAGGTATCAATATCCTTGTCATCAACATCATCATCATCATCATCATCAATTTTCTGCTACTTATATTCTCAAAAAACTCAAAACAAAGGGAACATGTAGATAGGGAACCTCTTTGCTGGCCTGAAATGACTGGTAAAACATAGCCAAAATTGCCCTTTACCCTGCCAGGAACACCTTGTAGTCATGCTTTCTATTAGAATACCTATGTGACTTAATCCCTTTATTTAATTGAAATAGAATAGGAGAAGATAGAATATGTTATTGATTTATGAGGCTGGTGGCAGCAAACATCAAGACACTCGTAATTTACATATGGGATTATGGTGGAAAAACCCAATTTTTGAGTGTGGTTTGTAATTTGACCTTTTCTCTTCCTGTTAGAAAAAAATGTCAATAGTCAAGAAGAGAAATGGAGAAAGTTAGGCACTAGAACATTTCCTGATGCTGTCTGTTGCCCTGGTGGCATTGTGTGTTAAGCAATGGCCGGGGAACCACAAAGTTGGTGGTTCAAACCCACCAGCTGCTCCTTGGGACAAAGCTGAACTCCTCTGTCCCTGTAAGGACTTACATTCTCATGAACCCTCCGGAGCAGCTCTGCTCTGTCCTACTAAAGACTTGCGATCAACTCGACAGCAGTGGGAGGTCAGGTATTCTAGAGATCAGGCATGGGGAAGGAGAGATAGTAAAATATATAATTTTGGGTGCCCTTGGAATTGGGGGAATGAGGATCGAAATGTTTCCGGTGGCATTCATCATGAGAATTCTTAGTGGAAACAACTTTCACAAGCTTTAAGAGACAGGGGAGTACAAACGTTCTTTTATCTTCTAAGTTTGTCGAAGCTTATTTATCCTCCTGCAAGATAGCCAGAAAGTTTTCTTTCTTGGTTTCCTATGAATTTCTCATCCCTTCTTTACTCAGAAACTAGTGCTTCATTTCTGTTTCCACAATTTAATGCCCATGGGGTTTCATCCACAACAAAGCCTTACTTTGGAGTGTTTCTGAAAAATAAAGCATGGCACACATCGAGAAAGACAAATTTGTCGTTCTAGCCAAAGGGAGCTCATGGTGTGTGTGTGTGTGTGTGTGTGTGTGTATGCTGCTTCATCAATTATTTTGTTCTCCTCTCAAGAAATAGTGAGGGACCTTGATAAATAAAACCTTTTAAAGGATATAGGAATGCATGCCTTTGGGAGGAACCACGTCTAAATCTCAGTTCCTAAAGAGCAGGGAAGACAAAGCATTAAAACTACAGGGTAACTGGAACAGCTGTAGAGACATCGCCAGCTCATTTTCACTGGCCACACTCCTTGTATAAACCTTGTCTTGAATGACTGCTCTCCTTTAAACACTATGAACTTAACTGTAAATAATCATCTCAATTTTATGTGCAAATTGGTTGTTATGAAGCACAGGTTAGCCTTGCTAGACTATTGACTATTAAAATAAGAATAACCCTGAAGGTTATAATTTTTATCAGAAAAATGCTTTCAAATTAACAACATATCTAGTTATTCAACAATGGAACTTACTATGCTTATTTCTGAAAATTCTAAAGTATACAAACATTGAATTCTGAGTATACTCACAATATTTTCCAATTATCAAGATGTAGAAGAAGACAGGACCAGATGCCATTTCTTTCTTCCCAAGTAACTGGTTAGTAAAAGTGAATAAAATTGGTTCTTGCTTTCTGAGTCGCATACAGCTCACGGTAGTTGTGAGCTGTTTCTGTCTGCAATCTTAGCAGCCATGAAGCAGTCCCCTCTCGTTTCCTCTCCCGCTCCCCCACCCCCTGTCTCTCCATTCTGTCTGATTTCCTTTTTTCCTTTCTCTCTCTTCTCCCCGCCCCTCCTCTGTCTTAATCTCTTTCGTTGAGCGCGCTTGCGCTTGCGCTTACACGCGCGCGCACACACACACACACACACACACACACACTCACGAGCGATGAGGAACAGTTTCAGACGGAAAACACACCACTGTCATTGCTCGTTCATTCGAGGCATCTTGTTTCTATACCTTGCGACAGTCTGCAAATGAGAGTGTGCTTGAACACTGACAAGCATCCGAGCAGCTCAAAGCCACGCTCCTAGAGAGAACCTGAGCTACAGGTATATTACAAACAAACAAAAAATGATTTGTTTTTCCCTTGGAGTTGGGGGAAAAAAAAAAAACCACCAGAAAAAATACGTTTCAGGAATTAACTACCAGGCAGGAATTAAAATGTAAGCAATCTTAAGCTGCCCAAAGTTAAGAATTTGAAAAATATAATACCTTGAAAAGAAAGCCAAAATGAAAAATTCCTTGAGCTGGTGACATGTCGGTGGTAAAGTCTTCTTGTGCGACTCATACCCTGCTCGTTTGTAGCTATATAACCATTTACTCTCGTTGAACAGTGGTTTCATTCTCTATCATGTGAGGAAAAATCTGTCCAGGAAAGTAGCTAGAATTAGCAGTGTACTGAATATCTGGCATAGGTTCTAATTAATAGTAGCCATTAGTATGATACTAATTTTGATTACTTGTTAAGTGAAATCAAACATGCCAACAAACATACAAATGAAAAGGACATTTTCTATAAAATGAAATTCTTTTCTACCCAGGTAATCTCACTCTTGCTTTTTGTGGTGGGAAAATGTGTTTCTATAACCACTGGGTAGCACAGCAATAGGAGAAATGTAGCTGTGAGGCTAATGCCTTTTAACAGCTCTACCAGCAGAATCTGACTACATTTCCCCCAAACCAAACTCATTGCCACTCTGTCTGTTCTGACTCATAGCAACCCTTTAAGACAGGATAGAGCTGCCCCTGTGGCTTTGCAAGACTGTAATTCTCTGCGGAAATAGAAAGCCTCATCTTTGTCCTGTGCACCAGTGGTGTCAGCTGTTCATCTTCTGCTGCTTCCATGAACACTGATTGTCCATTCAAGCACGACAACATCCTTGACAACTCCAACCTTTTCTCCATTTGTCAGGATCATGATGTTACTTATTGGCCCACTTGTGAGGATTTTGGTCTTCTCTCCATTGGGTCTCAATCCATACTGAATGCTGCAATCCTTGATCTGCACCAGCAAGGGCTTCGAGTCCTCCTCACTTTCAGGAACAAGGTTGTGTCATTTGCATATCACAGGTTGTTAATAAGTCTTCCTCCAATCCTGATACTATATTATTCTTTAGCTTCTTTGATTATTTGCTCAGCATACAGATTGAATAGATGTGGCGAAAGGATACAACCCTGATGCACATCTTGCCTGCTTTTAAACCATACAGTGTTGCCTTACCTTTGATTCACACCTTGCTTTTGATTCATGCACAAATTCTGCATACGCACAATGAAGTGTTCTGGAATTCCTATTCTTCTCCAAACTTGTCCATTGTTTGTTATAATTCACACAGTCATATGCCTTGGCATAATCAGTAAAACACAGCCAAACATCTTTCTGGTATTCTCTGCTTTCAGCTAAGATCCACCTGACACCAAGAATGAGATCCCTTGTTCCCTTGTTCCAGGTCCTCTCCTGAATCCAACCTGAATCCTGTCAATGTACTGCTGCAACCTTTGTTGGATGATCTCCAGGAAGATTTTACTTGCGTGTTACCAGCGATATTGTTCTATAGTTTGAACATTCTGTTGTGTCACCTTTCTTTGGAATGGGTACAACTTGGATCACCTCTAGTCAGTTGGCCTGGTAGCTGTTTGCCAAATTAACCTAGATGAGCAAGTGCTTCCAGTGCTTCATCAGCCTATTGAAACATTTCAATTGGTTTTTCGGTTTAAACATGTCAATTGGTATTGAGTCCAATAAAAAGGCTTTTTCTTCTTCTTCTTCTTTTTTTTTACAATTTGGAAAAGAATAGATGGAATTTAAATTTTGTCCTAGAATCTTTTTTAAAAAAATAAATCATTTTATTAGGGGCTTGTACAACTCTTATCATAATCCATCCATCCATCCATCCATCCATCCATTATGTCAAGCACATTTGTTGCCATCATAGTTTTCAAAACATTTTCTTTCTACTTGAACCCTTGGTATCAGCTCCTCATTTTTCCCCTCCCTCTTTCATGAACCCTTGATAATTTATAAATTACTATTTTTTCTTGTCTTGCACTGACCAATGTCTCCCTTTACCCACTTTTCTGTTGTCTATTCCCCTGGGAGAGGGTTATATACAGATCATTGTGATCAGTTCCCTCTTTCTCCCTGCAACTTTCCCTTACCTTCCTGGTATGGCTACTCTCAATATTGGTCCCAAGGGGTTTATCTGTCCTGGATTCCTTGTGTTTACAGCTCTTAGCTGTACCCACGTACATGCAATGTAACAACGATGAGAAATACAACTTTCCTCTAGTTCCTAAATGTTTCCTTCCCGCTCCCACTACCATGACTTGAATTCGACCTTGCAAGTCTGGCTAGACCAGAGGAGGTATACTGGTACAGATAGGAACTGAAAATACAGGGAATCCAGGGCGGATG
>NW_022109767.1:18002984-18008658 GCF_000313985.2 Echinops telfairi
TGCATTTTACCAAGGATGATGTCCTTCTCAAGGGATTGACCTCTGCTGATAATGTGTCCAAAATACATGCGATAAGGTTTCTCATTTCTTGTTTATAGGAACATGACCATCCTTCCTCCAAGATAAAGTTGTTTGTTCTTTGTATTACACAGGGTTCTCTAGAGAAATAAAACCAGAATGCTAATAATTTTATATATATTTATACAGATAGATATATAACATAAGAAATAAACAATTACTTATATTATAAAGCAGCACAAATGGCTTAGTGCAAATCACTCCCGTGAGACATTTGCAGCCCTTCAAGTCTTGAGGGCCACTGGGTAGTCTTCTGTAGAGCAATTCAGGCTATGCGGGCACAGGCAGCAAACAGCAAGGCAGGTCACCAACAGTCAGCCAGATGACAAGGTCCAACAGTCCCCAGCTCAAGATATGCAAATTCCAATGGTGTGGCAAAGCAGGACTTGAAGGAACCTCAAATTACAGCGACACAGTCCACGGGTTAGGTGTCCCACAGGTAGTGTAGCTTGCAAATTGAGGAACAGAACAAGCAAGGCAGCCTCACACTGATCTGATGATCAAAGAGCAAGAGACAAGAAAGGCAAGGCTCACTGAGATTTTTATCTCTCCGGCCTTCAATTAATCCTACATGTGTTTATCGGCCAGGTTGGCACAATAAACTAACTACCTCATTCTTCTTGCAGCCCATGGCCTTTTTAATACTTTTTGCCAATTCCATAATTCAAATGCAGCAATTCTCTTCCAGATTTCCTCATTCATTGTCCAGATTTCACATATATATGAAGTGATTGAAAAATAATATGGTTTACATCTCTGTAAGTCATAATTGACACCTATTAAACAACCAGCAAAAATCAAGGAATACAAGTCTTTTAAACATTTTTTTATGTAAGGTAAAACCAAACCGAGATAAAAAAAGAAGTGCTGTAACTTTTATGGACACATTTACTATTAAAAAGGACAAGAATGAAAAACCAAAATTATGTTAGAAGATATTCTGAAACTTGCCATTGATTGTAGTATAGCTGAAGTGAATGGAAGAAAAAGAGCTGAACAGAAGGGTTTAAAGGCCAGCTTGAGAATATTAAATTATGTTTTATAATGACCTGAAGTTAGAAAACCGTAGTGGAAGAACATGTTTAGTATATCTTAATCTGAAAGAACTGAAGAAAAATTCAAGCCTTGAGGTTCAAGATTGAAGGATTCTATGGGCAAAATATTTAAAAATGTAGGAAGCATCAAGAAAATATGAAAGGAATGCAGTCACTTTACCAAAGAGAATTAGTCAATGTTGAATCACTTAAGGAGATAGCATACGCTATCTAGAACTGATGAAAACGGAGGAAGAAGTCCACGACGAACTGGAGGCATTGATGAAGAACTAGCTTCCAGGAATCGTCAGAATACCACCTGATATGTTTCAAAAAAGAGATGCGATGCTGGACGTGTTCATTCTGCCGTGAAAAGAAATTTGGAAGACAACTCTCTGAAGAACTGATGGGAAGAGAAACATACATATTTGTGCCCATTCCAAGCAAAGATGATCCAACAGTATGTAAAAGTGATTGAACAATATTATTAATTTTACATGCAAGTATAATTATACTGAAGGTGATCTAAAAATACTGGGACAGTCTGTCAAAGAGGATCTGCCAGAAATACAAGCTGGATTCAGAAGGGAACATTGAACAGGGACTATCTTTGCTGGTGTCTTAGAGGAATAACCTTGCTTGCTAAAAGCAAAGAGGCCCTTAAGCACTAACTTACAAAGCTGAAAGACTACAGTTTACAGGCTAGATTGCACCTCAATAGAAAGAAAAGAGAAATTCTCACAACTAGACCAATATACAACTTCACAATAAAAGGAGCAGACTTTGAAGTTGTCAAGATTTCATTTTACTTGAGTCCACAATCAATGCTATTGGAACAGCAGTCAAGGAATCAAATGATTTTTTTCCCCATTAGGCAAATCTACTGACCCTTAATTTTCAATTGCTTCATGTGAACATAAAAACTGAACAATGAATGAGGAAGCCCAAAGAAGAATGTATGCCTTTAAAGTATGGCATTGATGAAGAATAACGAATGAACTGTTCGAAGAAGAAAAAAAACTTTGTTGGAAGAAGTAGAGCCAGAATGCTTCTTATAAGTAAAAATGGTTACATTACACATATAGAGAGGCCAGTCCCTGGAGAAGGACATCATGCTTGTTAAGTACAGGATCAGTGAAAAAGAGAAAGATCTAGTATAAGCTGGTGAGGCAAAGTGGTTGCAATAATGGCGTTAACCATAGCAGTGATTATGTAGATGGTCCAGGGCTGGGCAGCATTTCCTCTAGTTGTGTATCAGATCAGTGCACGTCAGAAATGATTTGATGACACAACAGCAAGTACCACCACTTGTCTGTCACTCTGTGGGCTGTGATGGTTGTGTGTTGCTGTGATGCTGGAAGCCACGTCACTGGTCTTTCAAATGGCGGTTTCAGTGGAGCTTCCAGACCAAGAACAGACACGAAGACGGAATCAACAGCCCCCTTCTGAGGAAGTAGCCATTGAAAATCTTAGGCAGTAGGGGCATCGAAAGAGAGGAGAGTCCTCAGTGAGTTGGATCGACACAGTGGCTGCAAGCTTGGGCTCAGGCACAGGAACAATTGTGAGGCTGGCGCAGGACCGTGCAGTGCTTTGTTCTGTTGTGTATCGGAGCTCTGTGGGTCAGAGCCTGCTCGATGGTACCTAACAACAACAGCAGCTAACGCGATCCACTGATATGTAGACATTCATCCCCAGACCTTATTACACACATTTTCTACGTCTGCGCGTAGATTGATATAATTCTGTAGAATCACTGTATGTTACCATTATCCGTTACATAGATAATTTTTTTTACTATTTTCTTTGGAAGGATATTTGGGTTATCAAAGTATATTTTTTATTATTATGCAATAACCTGACATTAAAGCCTTACATGTTTAGCTTAGACCAGAGACTAGTCCTACGTCACTAGACTAGGTGTTTAGAACCAGGAAACAACTCGCAGTTCTGTCTTCTCAAACACACACTGTCTAGACTCCTCTGCTGAGTTCACTTGTGGTTTGGATGACCTCAGCCTGCAACAGTTGGAACCAGGTCAACAAGGCGATGCAGCCTTCAACTGCCCAACACTTGGCATGGGTTGATTAGATTGCTGCAAAGACCAGCTCTGTAACTGAATCACTGCAGAGGAGAATGAAGTCAAGGTCAGCAGGTCATGTGGCAGACTACAGAAAACTTGCAAGGTAGTCAGGCTCTATATGAGACCGTTGGCTCAACTCTAAAAACCAAAGATCAATGAGCCAGCTGCAGGATCCAGACTCAGCAAGAAACAAGCAAATGTTCTCACAGTGCCCACTTATATAGTAAGTAGGCTATACTGTCTTGAGGACAGTTCCTTCCAATCACTTCAAACCCGTGACCTGAGGAAAGGGGTTGGACTTGCTCACGGTGGATCCCATCACGGAGGTGTCATGTCTCATCATGGGGGATTACGAGGTCTCAACTGTTAAACCATTGAGAATGCTGCTCCAGCCACTTTGACAGGAAACCTAACTGTCCTAAATTCTCTCTTTGTCTAAACGTCTTCCTCCCCTATAATATTAGTGTGCCTTGATTTTCAGTAGGATCTGCACTAGAAGTCTCTTGATTATGATACCAGACTAGTGACTCACAGTCCAGGAGCTGGCATGGTTTGAAAAAAAGATAATTCCTGTGACTTGATCCATGGATTTGGAACTTTCCAGCCCCAACCATTGTCTGAATCATTTCCTTGAAGTAAATCTACATGTTCATACCAAAAAAAAAAAAGATAATTCTAACTCTAATACCTGTGTTAGCCAATATTCATGGTAATAGTTGAAATTTCAGTCTAAGAAGCAAAAAAATTTTTCTATGTCATTTGTCTAGACAATAACTCAAGTATATTTTTATGGATAAAACACTTAATCAGAGGGGTTAAACTATCTTTATTTTTAAATCATAAGACACTTTTGTGATATTTTTGGCACTGTCTTAAATATGCAACTGTTTTTCTAATATGAAAATACACTCCCAAGTTTCTGAAAACAATTCAATGTACTTTGATACAGATTTATTAGTTAGGCAGTATAACACTGCAAGGTATGTGTGTTAGTCTGGGTACTTTCGAGAAACAAATCTATAGAAACTCATGTATAAGAGAGAGTTTTATATAAAGGTTAAGTGTACATCAAGAAAACATCCCAACCCAATGCTGCCCTAGCCCACAAATCCAACATTAACTCATGTGTCCAACACCAATCCACAAAGTCCTCCTTCATCTCACAAAACACATGCAATGACACCGACTATAGGAGGAAAGCCGAGTCAGTGACTGTGTAAGCATCTCAGTCCTGGCAGGGGTCTCCACACGGCTGCTCCAGCACCCAGGGCTGCATCTGGGTAGGTCCGTGTGGCTTCTCCTCAGGGATGTCTTGCAGGAAGTCAGCCTTGCCAGCTAAAGCAGGGAACTGACTAAGGCAGCTGCACCCTGGTCCGACCATCAGAAAACAAGAGACCTGAGAACTCAAAAGGTGAGGCTCACTGAGCCATTTATCCCTCTGCCCTTCAATTAACACCACATGTGTTTATTGGCCAGGTTAGCACAATAAACTAACTACCTCAGTAAGCTTGGTAACCTGTTGGCTGGCTGGTACACAGTGGTAGAAGAGGAATAGAATTCCCTTTTTCTGTTCAAACAACTGTCTCTTGGTCTCTGTACCAGTTTCATCAGTATTATTTGCTGAAAATTCAATGATAAACCATCATCCTTCCTGGCTCTAGCAGCATGCAGTCTGGGGGTGACAGTGGAGAGAACAAATAGATAATTACAATTCAGCGTGGTAAAGGAACCCAGCAGAAAGTCCATGTTGTGGGAATGGTAACTGTGCTCAAAGGCTGAGCAAAGTGCATAGTAACCCAAATTTTTTTGCTTAGAAGTGCCCACATATGGTTTAAGACCTTACTGTCACCAAACTTTGAAACTTTATTTTGTAAGTATAATGGTACAATACAGCATGCTTGTGGATAGAGAAAATATATCGTATTTACTAAGAGTTTCAAAAAGTTCATGGGAAAATCCCATGATCATTTGATTCAATTTTCCATACAAATTTTTAGGATGCCTCTATATGTCTGTCAATCTTTGCCAGCAAATTAAAATAGTTCACACAATGCCCATGAACACAGAATTCCAGTATATACATGAATAGGGGTTCAATGTGACTCAAATCAAATTCAAAACAAACAAACTCTCTGCCATCTGGTCAATGGCAACTCATAGCAACCCTATGGGATAGGGTATATATATAACTGCCCTTTGAGTTTCTGTGATAATTGTTAATGGGAATTGAAAGCCCTGTCTTTCTCCCTTGGAGCGGCTAGTGGTTTTGAACTTCTGAACTTGAGTATCACAGCCTCATGCATCACCACTGTGCCACCAGGACTCCTAAATGCAAAATAAGCAGTTCTAAAAAATGGCATGATGGAGGCCTCTGACCTTCTCTTCAGTGGAGACCATTACCATCAGCATCAGATGGAGGCTAATTACTATAATACAAAGGCTAGTTAGACATACCTACTTTTAAGCCAATTATTTTGACACT
>NW_022109767.1:18010065-18023454 GCF_000313985.2 Echinops telfairi
GTTTCTGTTGTTCATCCCCCTGGTGGGGGGGATTATGCATCAATCATTGCTATCCATTCCCCCTTCCTCCCTTCCTTCCCTCACCTTCTCCCTACCCTCCTGCTATTACTACCCCCAATTCTATTCCTGAGGGGTTGATCTGGCCTGGATTCTGTGTGTTGTGAGCTCTTATCTGTACTAGTGTACATGCTCCAGTGCAGCCAAAACTGAAAGGCAGGATAGTGGGAGGTCTTGATAGTGGGGGGTGAAGAAGTCTCAAAGAACCAAAGGAAGACTGCATCCTGGTTGACTCATCTCTTCCTGTGACCCTCTGTGAGGGGATGTCCTATTGTCTACAGCTTCCATCTCTTCTTGATTGTAGTCACCTACTCCTTTTTGCCCTGGAATGGCTCATTTGAAGCCTAGTAGGATGACTTCAGGGGAATGTCGGCTTGTAGTGCCAAAATCTCCCATTCTGTATGAAAGTGATACATTTTTGTCTTCTTACTTGGTCCAGCTCCCGCACTCATTTTAATACCCTTTCTTACATTTAAGAGGAAAAAAAACCAAGGTCTAAAAATTGGCGATAACTTTTGTGAATTTTGCTGCACTTAACCGCAGTTGTTTGTACATGCCTTTGACATCTAAGCTTGCATCTGATTGGCTGTGCTTTATATCAATTAAGTGATGAGGTTGATGATAGGCTTACGTCTATTTTTTAAATGCCATGCTATCTACCTACACTGTATTTGTGGTCAACTACTAGATCGCGATCGATGTATTGAGCACCCCTGGTTTAGGGGGTCTTTTTTAATCTTAATTGATTCAGTTGATAGAATATAACCAACATCAGCAGATGTGGTGGCCCATAGGCTTTGAAGTATAGAAGAGAGGTGCTCTATTGGGTAAGACAGGGCTGTGATTCTTCTGTAACTGAAAGTGAGGTGCTTACAGACAACAAGAGGGACCTATTTTCTTTTTTTTTAACATTTTATTAGGGGCTCATACAACTATTATCCCAATCCATACACACATCAATTGTGTAAAGCGCATTTGTACATCGTTTCTCAAAACATTTTCTCTCCATTTAAACCCCCTACATTAGGTCCTCATTTTTCCCCTCCCTCCCCGCTCCCCTCTCCCGCATGAGCCCTTGATAGTTTATAAATGGGTACTTTGTCATATCTTGCCCTGTCCGACGTCTCCCTTCATCCACTTTTTGGCTGTCTGTCCCCCAGGGAGGAGGTCACACACAGTTCCATGCATTCGGTTCCCTCTTTCCTACCCATTCTCCCTTTACCCTCCCTGTTTTGCCACTCACACCACTGGTCCTATAGGGCTCATCCGTCCTGGATTCCCTTTATTTTCAGTTCCTATCTGTACCAGTGTACCTCCTCTGGTCTAGCCAGTCTTGCAAGATAGAATTCGAGTCATGGTAGTGGGAGCGGGGAGGAAACCTTTAGGAACTAGAGGAAGGTTGTATTTCTCATCATTGTTACATCGCACCCTGACTGGCTCATCTCCTCCCCTAGACCCCTCTGCAAGGGGATCTCCAGTGGCCTACGGAGGGGCCTATTTTCTATCATAGACTCTATCTGTTGATTGATCTCAAGGAGATCTGGAAAGAGCTCTCCTGTTTCTGACATTTTTATTTTACATCTCCACTTGAATAAAAGACATGCAATCGGGTAAAAATGGAAACATGTCTTCAGTAGGGTTTGGAGCACTGTGGAGGTTGGGGCTGAGGGAGGTGGATGAGCACAATTTTTCAGAATTCTATACTGTAACAGTAAGAGTTAAACCAAGAAAATGTCTAGGCCAGCTTTATGACTTTGTCAAAGAAGTCATTTAATAGATGTCACACTCAAAAAGGTGTCTTACCCAAGATATGTTATGACCAAAAGTATCAATTAGAAATTTAGATCATTCATGTAAGTTTGTATAGGTTTTGCCTACAAAATTCTTCTCAAATGCATTGGTGGTTAATATCAAACAAATGTGAAAAGTCAGTGAATTAAAGTATCAAATTTAATACTTTAACTTTGTGGTATTTTATTACTTAATTGCTTCTTTTTTTTTCTTTAATGGAAACTGCCTCTCACGTATAGCTATTGCATCTAATGGCAGCCTGCACATTCACCCTTCAAGGCCCCTAGCAACAAATATCTTCCCCTGTCAAAATTCTTTGTATGAAATTTAGCAGCTTATTTTTTTTGTTAATGTTGTGCAAGGTGAATCTTTGTCCTTGTCTCCTTCTTGCCAGGAAAAACCATAAATTTGAACCAGCCTAACCGTTTCTATTTGTGGATATCTTTGCTGTTTTGTGCTGCTGTGGAATATTGCAAAACCATGCAAAGAATTAATATGTAGTTCAGGATGATCACTTTCTTTTGGCCAGCAGCAGCTGGGACCTTTTCATGACCGCATGGTTCTATCGTGAGCAGCAGCAGTTCCTCTCTTGAGTTCTATGTGCTTCCTCGGTGCACAGTATATTCAACACACTCCCAGAAACGGAACTCCTATGATAAAGTTTTAAAAGCTATTCTTTCCTCTTGTCCCACTATCATGCTCAGCCTTCATTTGGGTTTCAGTGATTTCTCTTGGTTGCATTGCCCTTGCTGATCCCTACCAGGCCTCACACACCCTCCTTGCCACTGATTTTGGATCACTTGTTGCTCCCCTGGCCCTGGGTTGGTCAGCACCACCTCCTTACCCCCACTTCCCCTCTCCTGTGCCCTGCCCCCAACCATTGTTTTCTCCTCCAGACTATTCATCCAGCCTATCTTATCTAGATAGATCTGTAGAGAGAATAATATGCATAAAAACCAAGCCATAGCAAGATAGGCGATGAATGAGAACACAGAGGCGACAACAAAAAAGAAAACCAATTACCCATAGAAGAATGGGTTAATTAAAAGAGAAAAAATTTAAAAAGAAAGCAAAACCTGTAAATAGATCAAGGTCTGATATTTTATCTCTAGGCGTGTCCTTCAGTTAGGTCCAATGGGGTACCATGCTCTGGCTCCAGAGGAGAGACACAATTTTAATTCATTAATGAACAGGTTACCAAGAAAAAAATTATATCCTGAATTGAATAAGTATGGTGAAAGGAAATATACCCCTGGCACACATCTTTTCTTACATGAAACCATGTAATATTCCTTTTTGATTTTGAAGGACTGACTCTTGTTCGATGTATAGATTCTATATGAATACAATTAAGTGGTCTGAAACTCCCATTCTTTGGAAAGTCATTCATATTTTTTTATGGTATACATTGCCAAATACAGTTGCATATTCAAAAAAGCGCAGGTAAATATACTGGTAGCCTCTACTTTTAGTCAAAAATACATCAAATATCAGTATTGAGTTCCCTTGTCCGGGTCCTCTTTTGAATCCAGTTTGGATTTCTAGCAGCTGCCTATTGATACTCTGCTGTATCATTTGAAAATTATTGTTCAGTAAAATTTTATTTGCATCTAATACTAATGATATTATCCTATCATTTCTACATTCCAACCTGAAGTATAATAAAGTCTTTTATATGCAAAGGAAAAACACAATTGAAAAGAGATAAAAAACATTGTAAAATACTTGACAAATCTGGTAATAAATTACCGGAAGCTATAAATCTCTTAATTCTTATCCTAATCAAACCTATTCTAAGGCTTTCCATTTAAATTATAAAATTTAGAAACTGCCTAACTTAGAATTAAGTTCAAGTGTGGGATGAGAAATATGTGATGACATGAAGGGTATACCATTTACTGAATTTATATAGGTGAGAAAAATTATATGCTGGTGCAACCCAGTTATTTTATTTGGTTGGGAAATATGGGCAAACCACAGAAGATACAAATGCCACAGTCTTTATCATGAAATATGTGTAAAGAAAATGATTTCAATACTCCCTAAGAAAGGAAAGATGGAATCACTTTCAAAATGGGTTTAAAGTCAGTATTTAGTGAGGTTTATTTCTGACCAGATTGGTATATTTTGAGGGTGGATTCCTTTCTGTCGTTCTCACACATTTTTTTTTAGGTTTAGTAAATTTTTTGTTTGTTTATGGGCACAGGGAAATGAATGAACAGAAAATGAAGTGTTTAAAATATTAGAAAGAGAAAGAACTTAAGTGGGTAATTAGGTTCTTGAACAGTTGGGGCTGATTAGAATAGGAAACGGGATACATTCACTTTAGAGGATAGAAGCAGTAACACTAGATGAGGAGTCATATATAATAGTGATATGAAGATGACCATTAATGGAACTTCCACCAAATGAGCCTGTTTTTGCAACAAATTCAGAGTCAAAGTCCTTTCCTTAGATTGAGAGAGGCAGGGAGATGCTATAGATAGGTTCTTTGTCCTCAGTAGTTAGCACTCTGATTGGTACATGGCTGTAGTAAGTCAACATTACACACGACTTGTGGAGTGGATAAATGAATGAATAAATGCATAGATAAACTGGGCAATGATTCTGGGGGCTGAGGTGGGTAGAAAGAATTTAAACAATTTTTGAAGTTCTCCCTGAGAGTTGAAATTGTTCCCAGGAATTAGGGTGCAATTGATGATTTGCGCAGAATAATCTATTTGAAATTCAAATGAAGAAAAGGAAGGTGAAAGCCTTTTGCATAGCATGGAAATATTTTCAGACACCGAGGGTCTAATGAATGAAAGCAGAACTTTTTCAGAGATAGTGCTGGAGGAATGGCCACTTGCATCAGAAGGCACTCAAAATGTGACGGAGAAGAGATGCTTGCTCAAAGCAGTCGACTGTGCTGTCGAGAATGGAGTAAAGGTTGTGAGAGTAGAGCCTTTGGGATCTTGATGTGCTGATGGGGCAAAACTCAAGGTAAGAAGAAACAGCTGCAAAAATCTAGTAATCAGAACTTGGCATGTACAAAGTATGACTCTAGGAAAATTGGAAGTCATCAAATGTGAAATGGAACACATAAAGATTGATAAAAGTCTTAGGCAAAATGGCTTAATTTAAATGGTTTGGCCATTTTAAATCAGAACAGTTTATGGTTTACTATGCCAAGGATGAGACAGCCAAGAGGAATGGGACCGCATTCATTGTCAAAAGGACGTGCCAAGTCTATCTTGAAGTTCAGTGCCTTCTGTGGTAGGAATATATTTATCCAACTTCAAGGAAATCTAATAAATACAACCATTATTCAATGTATGCACCAACCACACGTTAGTGAGAAAAAATTGAAGAACTCTACCCACATCTTCAGTTGGACATTGATGCAAAATGGAATAAAGGTGGATTGGTTAATTATTGGTGATTACAACCCAAAAGTTGGAAACAAAGAGGAAGGAACAGTATTGGAAAATGATGTGATCATCAATATGATCTTGATGATAGAAACAAAACTGGAGATTACATGATAGAATTTTGCAAGACCGATGACTTGTTCAAAACAAATACCTTTTATCAACAGACAAATGGTGACTGAACATGTGGACACCTTCAGATAAAATATATACGGAAACCAAATTGACTACATCTGTGGAAAGGGTTTTTGGAGAAGCTCAATATCAGCAGCTAAAACCAGGCTGACTGTGGGACAAAGCAACAGTTGCTCACATGTAAACTCTGATTAGAACATAATAAATTGTGGATAACCTTGAGAAGAACGGGAGTTCTAGAACAATTAATTATACTGATTAGAAACTTTTACATGGATCCAGAGGCAGCTGGATGAACAGAACCAAAGACATAGTGTGTGGTTTAAAATCAAGAAAGGTGTGCATCAGGGTTGTATCCTCTGACCATACCTGTTCAATCTGTATGCTGAGCAAATTATCAGAAAAGCTGGCTTATATGGAAAATAATGTGGCATTAGAATTGGAGGAAGGCTTATTAATAATCTACGATATGCAGATGGCATACTCTACTTTCTGAAAGTGAGGAGGAATTGAAGCACTTGCTGTTGAAGTTCAAGAATTGTAGCCTTCAGTATGGATTACCACTCAATGCCAAAGACCGAAATCCTCAGTAGACCAAAGACTGAACTTGTCAAGGATTTTTCTTGTTGGACCCACAATCAGTGCTCATGGAACAGCAGCCAAGAAATCAAAAGATGAGTTGCAATAGGTAAATCTACTGCACAAGACCTCTTTAGGTTATTGAAGGGCAAAGATATTACTTTGAGGACTGAGGTGTGCCTGACCCAAGCCATGGTATTCTTCATTGCCTCATATGGATGGGAAACATGGACATTGAATAAGAAAGACTGTAGAAAAATGGATGTATTGGAATTGTGGTGCTGGGGAAGAACATTGAAAGCACCATGGACTACTAATGGGGCAATGAGATCTGTGCTGGAAGAAGTGAGGGCCAGAGTGCTCCTTATAGGCAAAGGTGGCAATAATTCATCTTCTATACTTTGGACATGTCAGGAGAGACCAGTCCCTGGGGAAGGACATCATGCTTGAGGCAACAAATGAAGGGAAGGCCCTAAATAAGATGGATTGACACAGTGGCAGCATCAATGGGCTCAGACACCGGGACAATCGTGAGGATAGGCACAGGAGGGTGCAGAGTCTTGTTCTGTTGTGGGTAGGGTTGCTATAGGTTGGGGCCGACTCTACGGCAACTAACAACAGCAAGTTCAGGTTGAAGCTGAAGAAAATGAAAACAACTCCATGCCAGTGGGTGGAAAGTCTTGTTGATCCAGTGGCAATGAAAGCTTCTCAGTGTTGGTGTGGCTCTCCACATGGCTCTTCCAGGTCCAGGGATCTGGCTGCATCAGCATAGCTCCATCAGGTTCATCATCAGTAATATCTTGCAGGGAGTGAGTGTGTGTCCTGCCTCCAACGAGCTGTTTATCTTCTTACCGCCTCCACACGAGGTCAGCAGGCTGCGACCTGATTGACAGGCTAAACTCCACCCCTTCACTCTTAAGTCTCAAATTGACAACAGATTGTGTAACTACCACACACGCATATGAGGCAATTGAAAAGACCATGATTTGGGTCAGGTGCACCTTAATCCTCAAAGTCATATCCTACCTTTCCAACATTTTAAAGAAGTCTTGTGCAGCAGCTTAGCTAATGCAATGGATCATTTGATCTCATCACTGCTGCTTCCATGAGCACGAATTGTGGACCTTAGTAGAATGAAATCTTTGACACGACGCAAAATAAGGGACTATGATCATAGAGGCATATATGATTTGCAGTCCAAATGTTCCTTACATAATTTTTGCTCGGTAAATAGGTATCAACTATAAAGTCAGCCAGATGTATCCTGTTGCCAAGCTATTTATTAACATTTCATAGACCATGCTGGGCTAAGACATGTTGAAATGAATATAAGTTAAAAAAATAAATTATATATATAAATAAAATCTTACATCTAAAACCAACATATGTAAGTTCTTTAAACAGAGGAAGTATTCAGCACAAATAAAATGTGATTTATTTGTCATGTTAAGGCTAAGATTATAGCAGAACACTTTTTATATCTCAATATACTTTTTGCCAACGAGCACTGGTGGCTTGAGTGCCCAGCTGCTACTGAAATGGTCAGCAGGATGAAGGACCTAGCGATCTTTTCCCATGAATTTTGCAGTCTAGGAAAATCTAAGAGTTAGTACTCCTTGGTCACACGGGGCCACTATGATTCACAATGGGCTGGACAGTACACAATAACAACTAAAATAAATGTACTGCCAGAACTTCCAGAACAGATTAAGCAATTGTTTTCCCGTATCTATTAATTTTGGTTTTGTTTTATTTATTGAGCACTCCTGCCTCAAACAAAATACCTCCTGAGCAAAGCTAGCAAGGAGAGAGAGTTCTATTTCCACCTAGATGAAGAGTATACAGATATCATCCTTGACTGGACATTTATTTAATTTGCTTCTTATATGTTCTTAAGATGTGTTACTATAGGAGATCAAATTCATGCTGACTTGGCATAACGAATTGAAAAGGCTTTTGGATCATTTTGTAACTAGAGACCCCACTTTCTATTTCCTACCAATCACACTGTATGACTTAGAATTTTCCCGAAAAGATCCTCTAAAATGACACCATTTTCTCTTCTTTTTATATTTTACGGAAATTGGAATCTTGTAAATAGAAAGTTTTAATTAATTTTTCCTTATGAAAAGCCAATTAAAAGCCATGAGTTCAAGGCTGACCAGACTAGTGACTTAAAGACTGTATTTATTCTGTTGCCACACAGTGGCATCCCTGCAGCTGATAAACAGCCTGCCATCTGATGTCTCGCGGTGGTACCTGGGAAAAGGACTTCTTTATGGGATTTGGCTCTTCTTTGGAGGTTGGGGTGACTTTTACCTGCTATTATTTTCCTATTCAATGTCACTATGATTGACAGTGTTTTCAGATGATATAAAAGGGACTGAAGTATTATGTAAGCCGTGGTGCTAAGTGAGCCCTGGTGGTGCAGAGGTTAAGCGCTCAACTATGAACTGAAAGCTGGACCTTCGAAACCCATGAGTCACTATGAGTTGGAATCTACTTGACCACGACTGTTTGTTGTTCTTGTTGAGTATTTCCTGCAGTGCTGAAAAACAAACTTTAAACTCATTCGCCTTTATAAGTTTGAGATGATGAAAGGCTCTGAGGAAGTTCTCATACCTGTGATCATGTGCTTTATCGTATCTCTGCTAAGTTTCAGAAATGATGTTGTGAAATTAAAAGAGCACGTTAAGGCAAAAACACACAGCTTTGGTAAATCATTTATTCCATGTAGGCATTTTCCACCAGATTCACATAGTACCATGGAGGATATTTGATTGAATTATTAGAATGTTGAAATATGCCAACTTACCACAACTCAGTACTTGTGCAAAATATTAGTACCCCAGAGTCAAAGGTGTTTTATTTTCCATTTAAAATCCTGGGATTTTTTTTCTAAGGAGTAGACTTTGAGATAAAATGTAAGCATGGGTAAGATGTTTGGGGCAAACCAGTACTTAATAATCTCTTCCATGCCTTTATAGTATTGTCTTAGCTGTGTGTGTGTGTGTTTGTGTGTGTAAGAGGAGTAAAAGCAGGGAAGCTTATATACCAATAAAATATGTATTTCAAAAAAGTGACTCATGTGGTTGTGGAGTATGAAAAGTCCCAGATCCATGGATCAGGCATCAGCCTCAATTTCTTTTGACTCATGTGGTTGCAAGAATGGTGAACCCAAAATTGGTAGGTCAAATGGCAGATTGCTGGCTCCAGGTACTGCAGGAATTGGTGGATCCTGAAATCTATATGTAGGGTCGAAGGCTCATGTCTCAAGTTCCTGAAGTCAGATTATGATGAGTTGGATGCAAGATCAGGGAGGTGGCAGTTTGCAGGGAGCCAGAGAGGAAGGAAGAGGGAGAGCAAAAATAGCACTGAGAGATTGGACGCAGGCCACATCCCCAAGGAAACACCCCTCACATTAGATCGCAAAATAGAGGAAAATACCGAGAATCAAAAATTATCCAAATTGACAGAACATTAGCCATCAAAATGATCTTGAGCATTTATTTATTACTTACATTTTATTGTGATTTGAATGACGTTTTCCAGAGCAGTGTCTTTCCATGCAACAATCCATTCACAGTTAGTTTCATGACATTGACTGCAGTGCGCACAACATGCAGTAACCAGTGTTCCCACTTCATTTCTGTGTGACCATTGATTTTTTTCATTTATAATTTCTGTTCTGATAAAAAAGAAGTCAAAAAGTCTAGACTGACTGATGGTCAAGAAGAGGAGAGAGCACCTGAACAAAAATAAATAAGAAAATCACCAGCCCGCAGCCCTTTTGCATTGGAGAGGCAGATACAAGATCTTAACGAAATTAGTAAGATAGGTAGGTAGGCATCGCTCTGTTATTTTCATCTTGTTAACTTTTCCAGCTTAAGCCCTGTGAACTAACCAACTCGCACACTCTCTTCAATCAATTGGGCCTTCATTCACTAGATTTTAAATGTCAAGTGCCTAAACATGTTCAACAAGCATGTTTCTTTATGGAGATGTCAACTCTCAAAGATGCTAAGTAGTTTCTCTCCACAACATATGTTAAACCATATTCATTCACACCCAGATACTGCCTGACAACTGAAGCCCTTGCAGAACATATTCATAGGGCCACTAACAACATTTTTGGAGCTGACTAATAAACACAGGAGAAAGATGAGGCTTTCTACTCCCATGAAAAGTTGCTATCTCAGGAGCCCACAGGGGCAGGTTTAACCGATCTTATAGGGTCGCTATGAGTCAGAATTGACTTGATGACAGTAAGCTATTGGTTTTAGTGAAAACAATTATTTTTACTGCCTCAATTAACAATATATCCTAAGCATCATTAAGAACAGTTAAAGTGAAATATATCTCATTAGATAGCATAAGAAAATGATCTCGTGTAGTTCTATGTAGCTTTAGAGCTCCTTTGATATGCATTTTTATCAATCTCCTTCATTTTGCCTTAGTACTTTGCTTAATTTAGGTTTTCCCCAAAGATGTTGAAACCCAAATTAATAAACAAGTGGGCAAAACTTTGAGAACCCAGATGCGGCACCCTTGTAACCATCTCCCTGAAGAACAAGGAGTTTGGACCATTGATTTATTATTTCTCATTTCCTATTGTTCAGGAAATACTCCTGCAGCCTTGGCTCTTTAACACTTCAGTACTTTCATGTTCTGTAAAATCAGAAGAATACCCTTGTGGAGGTCAGCTGCCTTGCCAGTTGTATATCTCAGCTGGTGATGGTCTCAGGTGCGTAGAGGCAACGTCACTAGCAACCTGCACCATACTAATAGTGAGATTTTAAGAAGTTAAAACTTAATTATAAGTGGAGCTTGCTTATATACACATTATTAGAATTAGTCTCATCCATTTCCCTTGCACTGGTGTTCTTTGAGACTTGAATTGCTTTTCCTGCTATCTCCTCAAGCACAGATAATGATCCCCCTAAGCATTT
Source organism: Echinops telfairi (assembly GCF_000313985.2). Classification (NCBI taxonomy): domain Eukaryota; kingdom Metazoa; phylum Chordata; class Mammalia; order Afrosoricida; family Tenrecidae; genus Echinops; species Echinops telfairi. The sequence continues at coordinate 18,020,987 of NW_022109767.1, forward strand.
CTCAATCGTTTTGAAGTGCTTTTGTCTTAGAATTCCTTTTCAGGAAGAGAATTTACAAAAAAACATCAACCTCAGTTTCACAAAAAAAAATGAAATAAGAGTTGCCACTGCAATGAAAATACAGTGAATTTTAACAGTGTTTTTAAAAGGAAAAACAGGAAACAGTCACTTTTATAAACGGAACACTTTACTTGGACATACAAGTAATAAATTTGATGAACTCTTTTATAATGTTGTCATTCTTGATATCTAGACTATTAAAGTGTATGAAAAGTTAATTTTAATATCTTAAGCAATAACAGGAGCTCTGATGGCATAGTGTAAAGACACTGGAAATAGCATGGCGGAGGAGAATGAAATAAGACTAATGATAACGTTAACTGGAGAGAGTCACTAGGTTCATGAGGCAGAAGACTCAATATTGTGAAGATGTCAGTCCCCTTCCCAAAGTTTCATAGATCCAATGCAATTTAATGAGAGCCTTGGCAGGTATTATTTTAGAAACTGACAAGATACTTCTCAAGTTTGTATTGAAATGCAGAGGACCCATACTAGTTCACACAATGTTAGTAAACCATAATAAAGCAGGAAGACGCGTACTACCTGGTTTCCAGATGCATTATAAATGTACAGTAATCAAGAGACTGTTGTAGTGGCATAGAGAGGCAGATAGTGTAGCATAATAAAGAATTCAGAAATAGGTTCAGAAATACATGGTTAACTGAGTGCTGACAAAGGTAAATGGGGCAATTTAGTAGAGAAAAGATTGTCTTCTCAACAAAGGATTACAAACCAAGTAAAACCTATTTGTAAGTGAATGAAGTTTGATCCAAAGCTTGCACAACAGAAATGAACTAAAAATGGATATAAAATCCATATAAAACCTAAAACTATTTGTGGTCTTCGAGCTATGGTGGCTGCTAATAACAAGGTTAGCAGTTTGAAAGCCACCAGTCACTCCAAGAGAGAAAGAGGCGGATTTCTACTCCAATAAAAAGTTACAGTCTCAGAAACCGACATGCACAGTTCTAATCTATCCTACAGAGTCTCCATGAGTTCTAATCTAGAACTAGAACTCCACACCTAGAACTAGAACTCCACATGTAGAACTAGAACTCTGCATCAATCTAGAACTCCGATGTAATCTAGAACTCCAATGAGTTCTAATCTAGAACTCCATACTTCTAATCTATTGTACAGGGTCTCCACAACTTGATGGTAGTGAGTTTTTTTTTGTGTATTTATGGTCTTGGATTTATCAGCTATGACACCCAAAGATTGGAATGAAAGATTTCTTGGATATAACCCCTAAGGCATTATCCTGGGAAAAAAGAGGAAAAAAAGATGAGATAGATTTAATCAAAATTAAGGTTTTCTGCCCTTAAAAGATGCTGAGAAACATTTAAAAGACTGAGAAACAAATCAAAGTTTGGGGAATTATTTGCAAACATGTCTAGTAAAGGATTTATACCCAGAATATGTAAAATGTTTCAAATTTTAATAATTAAACAAACATTCCAATAAAAATTGGCAGGAAATTGAATACACCACTTAATAAAGCATAATGAAAAACAAGCATATGGAAGATGCTCGATACCATGCAAAATAAGATAAAATCGAGATACTACTACCTGTCTTGTATGGCTGCCAAGTTCAAGAAGACTACTTGTATGTACTACGTGCTGTTAAGGTGATGGAGCAATTGGAATTCTAGCTGTTCACTGGCCACACGAACTATTCTATTCTATTCTATTCTATTCTATTCTATTCTATTCTATTCTATTCTATTCTATTCTATTCTTCTATTCTATTCCTAGATATTTACCTCCGAGTAACAAAAGTATACATGTATTTTCACTCAACGACTTGAACCCAAACAATTATGGCAGCTTTAGTTGTAATATCTGCAAATTGGAAACGATCCAAAAGTTCATCATTCATATCCGAATATGAATAAATAAACAAACGGGGGTTGCTCTGAGCTGAACTGACTGGCTGGCACCTGACAGTGACAGCAAGCCACAACAGAACATTTGCTGTTAGCTGCCGTCAGGTTGGCTCAGACTCACAGTGACTCTGTGCTAAGCAGACGGAAGCTATACCACGTCCTGAACCTTCCCACACTTGTTGCAATGCTCAAACTCATCAGTTCACCCACCGTGTCACGCCATCGTGTGGACAGTCTTCCTTTTTCTTCATGGATCCTTTTCTTCACTAAACATTGTATCCTTTTTCCAGGGACTGGTCCCTCTTAATAATATGTCCAAAGTACATGATATGAAGTCTCACCATCCTTGATGCTCAGCCACATTTTGGGTGAATTTTCCAAAGCAGATTAGTTTGTTCTTCTGACATTCCAAACATCCAACTTTGGATATTCTTTGACAACAGCATATTTGAAATGCAATAATTCTTCAGTCTTCCTTATTTACTGTTTCATTTTTTGCATGCATATGAGGTGATAGAAA
>NW_022109767.1:18024725-18026573 GCF_000313985.2 Echinops telfairi
AATATAAAGGAACATACAACCTTTACTTGGAAAATGTTTTATTTGGTCTGTCTCATAAAAGCCCATGTCATAGGGTCTGGTAAAAGTCTAGTTAAATTCTGACTCAGAGAACAAGAAGAAGAGCTGCTTTCGCAAGGATTTTATAAGCTTAAAAATTAAAAACAAAACAAGAACAAAGAAAACTTCTGCTTCTTACGACATCTGGACTAGGAGTGGAGGGCGGAATGAGGGGAAAATAATAAGAGCAACAATATTCTAAATAATTGGCTGGAAACATTGAAGACACAGTATGGATGACAATAATACTTTAACCAAAAGACCAAGAAGGGACTGTTGCCAAGTTCTTAAATTTATAGATGCTTAATTGGTGTTGCTATTGTTAGGAGCTGTCCAGTAGGGTCGGATTTATAGTCATCCCACGTACAACAGAAGGAAGCACTGCCAGTCCAGTGCCATCCTCACAAGAGTGATATCATTTCTAAATGAATACATATTCCGTCAATATTTCGTCAGCCGCTATTGGAGGTTAGTTAGTGTCTCTGCCATCGTAAACCTGTGGTGTAATGTTTTCCTCATTTTGAATACCCTATGACAGGTAATATGACGGGTGGATTGGCAGGGTCATTCGGTACGAGCAATAAGGACCGTCTCTGAGCCCTCTAACAAGTAAGAATGTCGGCTGAAGTGCCCACGAAAATGTAGAGGATGTTGGAGAAGAGGCAGAGGGAAATGATACAGAAAAGAGAGGGGAACGAGTAGCATGAAGTTAACGTCTCTGTAGGACTCAGCTGCTACCTGAGAGGCCGGTGGTTCTAAGCTATCAGATGCTGCCTGGAAGAAAGCTGTGGTAGGCTGCTTTTCTAGAGATTGTCACTTGAAAACCCTAGGGGGCCAGTTCTACTCTGTCAACTTGAAGGGAATGTTTTTGGGGTTTTTTTGAGTGTGTGCATGTTATTTTTAAAATGAGAATGCATAGATCAGAACAGTGTCTAATCGGCTGATTAAGTAGTTGCTTAAGACACTGGCAAAAAAGGTTCCCCAAAAGAAGGCTCCAGTCATCAAGAAAGTGATATAAAGTTTCCCAAATGTGCTTTGTGTGATGTTAAAAATAACAAATTGTTTAGCCATTTAAATGGAACTGCGTGTGAGCAGAAATTATTGTCCTTAACATGTTTATGTTCTCTAAAGGTCTTAATTTTCTAGTGATAAATTGCCCTAGACAACTCTGTTGCTTGTTGACCTCGTAAGTCCCCGAGGAGAACTGTGCTCCGTGCTCTTTCGGAAGCTGGTTTTTGGAAGCATCTCCCCACGCAGTGCTTTGGAGGCTGTTCTGAGTTGATGGGAACTTCCAGCCTTTAAGTTAGCAGTCCAGGACCTTAAAGGTTTATACTGCTTGAGGATTCCAATCTCCTAGTTAGAAGCTTGTTTTGCAGGGACTTACTGAAGGAGGGAAAGAAGAAAAATTGATTTAACCTAAAGAAATAAAGCTATAGTAGTTTTGTTTGGGCTAATAGAATAGAGAAAAGATTCTTTAAAAATTTTAACAAATCATTTTATTGGGGGCTTTTACAGCTCTTATAATAATCCATACATCAAGTGTCTCAAACACATTTGTACATATGTTGCCATCATCATTTTCAAAACATCTTCTTTCTGCTTGAACCCTTGGTATCAACTCCTTTTTCCTCTCGCTCTTCCACCCTCCCTCCTTCGTGAACTCCTGCTAAATGATAAATGATTGCTATTTTTATATCTTCCACAATCTGCTGTCTCCCTTCACCCACATTTCGTTGGTTTGTTCCCCCGAGGGGGATTCAGTTATATGTCGATCATTGCAGTTGGTTCTCC
>NW_022109767.1:18029496-18035821 GCF_000313985.2 Echinops telfairi
ATGTATTTATATTTATATATAACGAAGGTGGTGGTGATTTCATCCATCTAAACTTTCCATATACTTTGGAGATGTTATCAGGAGATACCAGTCCCTAGAGAAGGACATCGTTCTTGATAAAGTGGTGGGGCATCAAAAAAGAGGAAGGCTCTCAATGAGATGGATTGATACAGTGGCTGCAACAGCAAACTGAAACATGAGAACAATTGTGAGGGTGATGTGGGACTGGGTGGTGTTTTGTTCTGTTAAACACAGGTTCACTATGAGTCAGAACTGACTTTATAGCGCCTAACAACAACAACAAGAGCAACAACTTCCGTGAAAAAGTCTACGTTCTTTGATCTACACCATGTGAACATGGCAGTTTTAGCATCTTGGATGAACTCAAATTGTGTTCCTTTCCAATGGTCTTTGGATTTGGGGGTGAATGGCTAGGATACGGTTTTCCAATTAAGTTCTGATAGGTCTGCCCTTGCTACCCTTGCAGAATGAGCAGCCCCATTGTCTGGTGAATAAAAACTCCTGGCCAAAACTTTCCTGGCCAGTTTCTCACCAATCGAGTTTTCAATTTTCTTAAAAGTTCTTCCTAAAAAGACTCCATTATCATCCTGGGTCCTTAGAGAAAAGCTACCAAGATTATTCCTTTGTAATTCCCCCCAAATGTTGATATAATCTTCTGAGTTGACCTCTCTGCTTTGAAATGAAGTGGGCCAGCAGATCCTCGGAGAAGTCAATGTTTTGATTGGATGAAAATACTTGAACGCGTGTCAGGGGAAGACACGATGGAGATTACTTGTCACAGCCACCGCTGATCTCAGAGGCATGTGTAAGCATGTTTGTTTTATAATAAATCCACACAGGTATAAACTGGAATCCCAGTCACAAGACTTTTGCTTAGGCTTGTGTGTGTGTGTGTGTGTGTGGATATGGGTACACACCAGAAATAGTATATGAAATATGATTACCAGAAGCAAAAACCTGGGTGAATTTTTTTGACTTTTAGTTATAGAACAGGAAGAGGTAGATATAATGTGTTCTGAAAGGATTATAAGCATATGAGTCCATATGTTTTGAAAGAACTCCCAATTTACATTACTTTTTTCTGATACATGGCTATATTTTTCAACTTTACATCTTACCAAGGGCTTCTGGAGATCTTTTATAATTTAGCCGCTTAACTGGAAAGGTGCAAATATCAGAATGTTGACATAAGTAGTATTTCCTATTGTTAGCAAGAATTAGGTTTCTTCCAAAGAAAATAAAGTTTTCTACAAGATTTTTGCATTTCATCATCTTATAAAATCATAACAGCAGTTATTACCATTGTTTGTTCCAATGAATAGTCTTATAAAAATGTAACTAACTGAAAACTCTTTAGTTTAGTTATTTGAGTTTATATCTCAAAAAAAGAAAGTTACTACATTCCTCCCAAAATATTAAGATATCATCTGGTTTATCTTTTCAAATATGTGAAGGAGTACTCTCTTTCTCTCTAAGTATCAATGCAATGTCTTTGAAAGAAACATTTCCTTAAAGCTTCAAATAAATCGCTAGTCTTTCTAACACATCTTTCTGGAAGCACTTTTTTAAAAGTTAGTTTTCATTATACAGGGTTAGGACAATTCAGTTAGTGGACCATGTCAGCAGAACTTGTACCTTCATCAGGAAATTAGAGTTATATTTGGGGCACTTGATGCAGGAACATGCTACTCTTAATTTCCTAAGGATAATGGAGTGAGGATTTGACCTGGTACAACAGTATGAGGGCACCGATGAGAACATTGTGTGCACTCTGATTACCACTCAGTGCTCTGTAGCCCTGTTTCTCCCCTTGAAAATACTGGGTAGGACTTTTAGGTCCCACAGCACATAGCATAGTGCTTTCATAGAGTAGGTACCTATGTTTGTTCTTTCTACCGAATACAGATCAAGAGTACCAGTAAGTTCTTGATCAGTGTTGTTGACCATTTATGTCTAGGACTTCGCTTTGTTTTATGCCAAGATTGAAGTTATACCAGACACACAAACATATTTTTATCATTTGGGATATCTGCTTTGTTATGAGCATCTGTATCAGTTTTCAAGGCCATTATCTTTTCTCTGTGTGAGCAAGGTTTCAGCTTTATCCTACATACATTCCTCTAAAGGGGAAACCTAATTTTAGACTTTAAGAATTTCAACATATGGAAATGCATTAGGTAATTTCAATATGGGTTGTGAAACCTGACCAACTTGAGGTCTAATCTAGTACAGGGTTTTGATATCGTTCTCCTCCTTGATGGAATGAAAACTATTTTTACTAAGCCTCGAATGTTTGGGGGCATTGGAGAACTGAGTCTATGCAATGGTTTCATAGAACTTGATATCATACGACTTGTAATGTAATGGTTACTTTAAAGGATAATAGTTACAATAGAAACCTAGGCTAAGTGATAGGATATGAGAACATCAACAAGAATATTATTGCTAATATTGTTATTAGCTGTCCTTGAATTAGCCACTGACTCGTGGGCACAAAAGAACAAAAGGGCTGCCTGGTCCTGTTTTTGTGAAAATAGATGATCGTACCAGCGTCTGTCTTTGTCTTCATTTTCTAGTGCTGTTATGATAGAAAGGCCTCAGGTGGATGGTTTTAACACAGATTAGGAGGCTGCTGTATAAAAGTACTGCCCTTCATCATTGTCCAATCAAAAGTGCATCATTTTCTTTTGAAACCTTGCCAGAAGAATATTGGATGTCCACATTTCTAGCAACATTACCTTTTTGGCACCATGTGTATTCTCTAAGATGATAGAGAATTTCTCTATACCGCTCCTCATTTGCTATGTGCCCTCTGCAGAATTGCATTTGACATACCCAACTCTATCACCAGTCTCTTCAAGGCAATACTGGCCTTTACTAGTAGGTACCACAAGGAGATGGCTTTAGCATAAAGACATTCATTGTTTTGCCACATTTTGGAAGTCTGAATTAATGTTCTCGGCTCTATGGAAAGGCTTGCTCTCTGTGTGTCAGCTGTCAGGGAGGGAGGAAGGCTTTGTTTTGTGGTTTCTTAGAGATCTCCACATGATCTTGTTCTGACGCTTGCTCAATGCTTAATAATATGCAAGCGTTCACTCATTGTATAGGGGACATTGGCTAAAAGAATTTAACCCATTTTTTTCTATGGGAGGCTAGAATAGTTCCACTGACTCGAACTAGTACTTCACAGAAAAGACTGTTCTGAACATCAAAAGGTGTTCTCCTTTCCCTGTAAACCACATGACAACTAATAGGCCCAACATCAAAATAACCAAATGCACCAATCACTCTTGCTGCCTCAACTGCACCAGTGGACGCTGAAAGCAAAATATCAATTATACTCCCTTTCTTATGCTTCTGTTGCCTGAGAATTATTGGGTTGCTTGTTTTCGTGAGAAATATCTATAAAGTTCCAAATCTGTGGGACAAGAACAGACTTTTATTTCTGGAGGTATAATTTATTTCAGTAGAATCCTTGGCATATAGTGTACTTCTTTATATCAATGTCTCCAAAACTCAACAAACTCACTAAGTCGATTCTGACTCATAGCAACCCTATAACACAGGGTGGAATTGCCCCCTGGTGGTTTCTGAGACTGTATTTGTTTACAAGAGCAGAAAGTCGTATCTCTCTCCCATGAAGAAGCTGGCAGATTCTAACCGCTGACCTTGTGTGTAGCGGTCCACCACGTAACTTACGACACCACTGGGGCTCTTTAACAACATGTACCCTAGATGAAAGCCTATCTCATATACCTGCTTTAAAATCTGCAAACATTATTCCAAGAGGGAGATCTTAAAGTGTTCCAACGTATGCCATTTAAACTTTAAAAGTTAAAGTGTTACAGTTGAAGTTCAATGTTATTGTGACGGCAATACATTAACTAACTCACTGCCATCCACTCATCTACAGCTCCTGGTGACCCAATAGGACAGGATAGAACTGCCCTTGAGGGTTTCTGAGACCGTGACTCTTTAAGGGAGTAAAATCCCCTTCATTTGCCCTTGAAGTGGCAGGTGGTTTTGAATTGCTGACCTTGAGATTAGCAACCCAATGCATAACCATGAATACAATAACGTCACTGATTTTTCCATTAAATTTAGAACACAATTTCGCATGAACTTTCTGAAGGTTGTTGTCTTTCGGTGCTATTAGGTGGTTTTGACTCCCAGCTACCCTATGTGCAACACAACACAACACTGCTCAGTCCTGGGCCAGCCTCACAATTGTTGCTCTGTTTGAGCCCATTTTTGTCCCCACTGTCATCAATCCATCCTGTTGAGTGTCAACCTGTTTTTTGCTGACCTCCTTTATCAAACGTGATGCCCTTTTCCCCAAACCGGTCTCTCCTGAAAACATGTTCAAACTACATGAGAATAAGTCTGGTCACTTTTGCTTCTAAGGAACACTTTAATTATGTTTCTTCCAAGACAGATTTGCTTGTTCTTCTGGCCGTCCGTGGTACATTCAATGTTCTTTGCAGCACAATTCAAATGCATTGAGTCTTCTGTGGCCTTTCTTATTCTTTGAGCAGTTTTCACATGCACATGAGGCAATTGACAATACCATGACCTGAGTCAGCTGCACCGTAACCCTCAAAGTGACACCTCACCCTTTATAAAGAGTGGCACAGCAGATGTGCCCAATGTAATAGATCATTTGATTTCTTGACTGCTCCTTCCATGAGCATCGATTGTGTAATTAAGCAAGATGAAATCCTTGACAACTTCAATCTTTTCTTATTTCTCACGATATTGTTCACTGGTCCAGTTGTGAGAGTGTTTCTTTTATTTACATTGGGTTGCAATCTATACTGAAGGCTGCAATCCTTGATCTACATCAGCAAGCACTTCAAGATTTCCTCACTTTCAGCAAGCAAAATTATTTTATATCCATATCTCACACTGTACATAAGTCTTCCTCTGATCTAGTACAATGGTGGGTTCTGGAATTCCTGTTCTTCTCAATATTATCAATAGTTCATTATGACCCACACAGATAAACACTTTTGTAAATTCAACAAAACACAAATAAACATCTTTCTGTTATTCTCTGCTTTCAGTCAAGATCCATCTGATGTCAGCAATGATATCCCTTGTGCCATGTTCTCTTCGGATTCCAGCTTGAATTTCTGGCAGTTCCCCATCAATGTACTGTTGCAACTGTTTTTGAACTATAGCCAGTACAATTTAACTTGTATTTCACACGAATGATGCATTCTACTGAGTCACCTTTACTAGATATGGGTATAAATATCCATCTCTTTCAGTTAGTTGGCCAGGTATTTGTCTTCCAAATTTTTTGGCGTCGATTAGCAAGTACTTCCAGCACTCCATCAGCTTGTTGAAACATTTCAGTAGGTAGTCTGTCAGGTCCCTCAATTCCTACAGCTTTGGTGATGTTTTTTCTTTTTTTTCCTAATGTCTTTAGTGAAACTTGGACTTCTTCCTTCAGTTCCACTTGTTCTGGATCATATGCTACTTCTTGATGTGGTTGAATTTTGGTGCTTCTTGCATCATTACATATTTTTCCTATATATCCTTAGTATTTCAACTCAAGGCTTGAATTTTTCTTCAGTTTTTTTAGCTTGAGATGTGCTGAGCAAACTCTTTCACTTCCTCATTTCTTCTCTTTGCTTCCGTCTTCTAAACTGACCTCTCACCCTTCAACTCAAGTGGCCCAGCAGCTTACCTTGGGAGCCATTGCTTTGATGGGACCTTTTTTTAAACATACTCTACTGGAACTAAAACAAATGTATTACTAAGAGAACGTCTCTGTAGTCATCCACTAATCATAGACGTGTTTAAACATTGTTGTTTAGAATAAGCCCGTACCTGTATGAACTGAAGCTTTTATAGTGAAACCCTTGTATCTTTGTTAGTTAAAATGCTTATTAAAATTTTGTCTGCCTTATTTTATATGGGAGAAAGACAAGGTTTTCTACTCCTGTAAAGAGTTCCAGCCCCAGAAACCCACAAACAGTTCTATTCTGTCCTATTGAGTCACTATGGTAAATTACTTTCAGTAATATTATATTTCCATGTGATATTAATGCTCTTTGATAATTTCTACAATTCATTGGATCATCATTCTTTGGCATACTCATCAATATGGAGCACTCTACTTGGCTGGTCAGATTTTTTGGCCTAGACAAGGGAGCAACCTAGCTCTTTATCATTTACTGAAACACCTCCATTGGTAGTCTACACATTCTGGGAGCCTTGGTTTTCATTAATGCCTCTGGTGCAGCTTGGATTTATTTTTTCAGTCTCATAGGTTGCTGAAAATACACTATATCAAGAG
>NW_022109767.1:18036269-18058980 GCF_000313985.2 Echinops telfairi
GGGAAAAATGAGGACCTAATGTCGGGGGTTTAAGTGGAGAGAAAATGTTTTGAGAAACGATGTACAAATGCGCTTTACACAATTGATGTGCGTATGGATTGCGATAACAGTTGTATGAGCCCCTAATAAAATGTTAAAAAAAAGAAAAGAAATCTAAAGTAGTAAATTTTTTTCTACCTAGGTAGGTATATAATTTCACTATGCATTCTAAATTTTTTTTATGAGTTTAAATATTGTTCTTCATGATAAATGCCATTAAGTCATGCTGAGTAATAGCATGTAAGGCAGAGCAGAATGATGCCTTGTCTTGTGCCATCCTCACACATTTTGTTACATTTGAACCTATGATTGCAGGCACAATGTCAGCCAGACATGGGGAGGGTATTTCTCTCTTTGCTGACCCTCTTCAGGGGTTCTCAGGCTTCCGAATGCCTCGACCCTTTAATATAGTTCCTCATGTTGTGGTGACCCCCCAGCCATAAAATTATTTCATTGTTACTTCATAACTGTAATTTTGCTGCTCTTATGAACTGGGAAACTGCTGTGAAAGGGTCGTTCGATCCCCACAGGTTGGGAAGCGCTGCTGTATATTACCAAACACAATGCCCTTTTCTGGACATGACCCCCTTCAGATAAGATATTCAAAGTACCTGACGTTAAGCTTCTAAAACTTAACTTCTAGGGAGTATTCTGCCTGTACTTTTTCCAAGGCATATTTGTCCATTAACATTCAGTGTAATTAAATCTAAGTGTAGATTAGTCACTGTCATCTCATATTATTTGTGCTTGCTCTTTTCCTTTCTTCCCCTTTTAGGGGTTGGTGTGTGTGTGTAAGGAATTTATTCGTGTCTTTATTTCTCCACTAGATCTTTTGGGGACTGTTTTCGGTGGGTTGGTTTCTGGATGGTGTTGCACCCTGTGGTGGTCTCATGTTTGAGTACTGCAGTTGTTGGTTTTCTGCCCATAAAGAACTGGATAGTATTTTTTGTAATGCTAGTTTTGTTTTTACAAATTCTGTCACTATTTCCTTGTTGGAGACACTTTTTATTTCTCCTTCAGATTTGATGGAAAGCTTTGCTGGGTAAAGGATCCTTGGATTGCATCTGTTGTCTTTCAACTTTCAGAATATGTTGCTCCAATTTCTTCTTTCCTGCCTGGTGTCTGCGGAAAGGTCTGAGCTTATTCTTGTTTACCTTCATAGGTGACTGATCTTTTCTTTAGCTGCTCTCGCCGATTCTCCTTTCCTTGCGAAGTTGGGTAATTTGACTACTATATGTCTTGATGTTTTGGGGGGGCTTTAATCTATTTGGTGTTGTCGCTGCTTCCAGGATGCTTATCATCTCCTCCTTTGTAATATTGGGGGAATTTTCTGCTGCACAAGACCTCTTTAGAGTATTGAAGAGCAAGGATGATACTGTGAGGAGTGAGACGTGCCTAACCCAAACCGTGGTATTCTCCCTTGCTTCACATGCATGTGAAAGTTGGACATTGATAAGGAAGACAGAAGAAGAATGGATGCATTTGAATTGTGGTGCTGGCGAAGAATATGGAAAGTACCATGGACTGCTAAAAGGACAAACCCATCTGTATGGGAATAAGGCCAGAGTGCTCCTTAGAGGGAAGGTTTGCAAGACTTCATCTTAGCTACTTCGGAGATATTGTCAGAAGAGACCAGCTCACTCTCACCTAATGTGGTAGTTACATAATCTAGTGCCAATTTGGGACTTGAGAGGATTAAGAATATAGGGTGGAGTTTAGCGTGTCAATCTGGATACAGCCAATGAGGCCTCTGTGAGGGCATGGCCGTCTCCTGAGGATTCTGGGAACTTCTATATTTCCTCCTTGGTGGCAGAAGACTCTCTCTCTCTCTCTTTCTCTTGGCTCACTCCCTGAGAGACTTTCTACTGACAAGACACATGGCACTACAGACCCTGTGCTCTGAGAACTGAATGAGTAACGTGGGGACCCCTGCCAGCGCTGAGATGCTTTTACCACCACTGGATCAACAAGACTTTGCTCCCACTGGCCTGTGATCTTCCAGCATTCGGTGTCACTGCATGTGTTCCTGAGTCTGAAGAGGACTTTGTAGATTGGTATTGGACATTTGGACTATTATCAGAGTTATAGACTTGATCTGGACTGGGCTGGGATGTTTTCTCAAAGTTCAATCACTCTTTTATATAAACCTCTTCCTTATACACATATGAGAATTTGTCCATGGATTTGTTTCTCTAGTCTACCCAGACTGACACACCTAATTTTGTGTTATTAGAGTTATGTTCAGTTTTAACACTATGTATTTCCGGTGTACTTAATTTGGTTTTAGTTTAGTAGAGCAGCCTGATGAGAGAAGTATCAATCTTGATTATTGACTCTATCATTCTCCTGTTCACCCTTTGGGTTGGTCATGTATCAAAGCCAAGGAGCATGTCCTGAATGTCTTACTTTTCTTCATCCTCTTCATCGGTCCAGCAGAGGATAATGTCCACACTCTTTAGTAACCTATGTTGATCAGGTATCAGCAGTCATTTTAAACTGGGTTTAGTTACATATTAAGTCAAGTTTCACACAATAATATTGTGCTTAGTTGCCATTTTATCCTTACATATATGTCTGGTTATAACCTATTTTCATAGCTTTCTTGTGACTGACCCATCTCTAGAATTGATTAGAAACCACAAGTAGGACCTGAAAGAGCAGAGAACAGAGGGATAGAACCTATACTTCATACTCCAAAACATATATCCCGTGCCAAAAAGAACTAATGAACATTCCACTACTGCAAGAGGTATCATCTGAGCAGAAACTAATGATGCTAAAGGAAGAAGTTCAAGCTGCACTGAAAGCATTGGCCAAAAACAAAGCTAATAAAGGAATGTTATATTTATTGTGATGAATGTTACGTAATGAATGTTATATTTATTGTGAAATCAGGTAATTGTGAATGTTATGTAATGAATGTTATATTTATTGTGAAATCAGGTAATTGTGGTAGGCAGAATGACCCTTCAGCGATATCAGCATATTAATCCATAGAACCTATGGCTATGTTTCCATACATAGCAAAGATGGCTGGTGGATGGAGCGGATATACTCGAGTATAAGCCAACCCAAATATCAGTCAAGGAACCTAATTTTACCACAAAAACTGCATTAAAAATGTGCGGAAAAGCTCAGCTTATACATGAGTATATATGGTAATTAGGTTTATGGACCTTGAAAAACAGGGAACAGTTTCAGATTAAAATAAAAAGAAGAGAAATTCAGCAGAAGGGGGCCCTAGAATGTACGAAACATAAGATGTTGACATGTATTACCTACTCTGTGATGTGGAGGCGCACTTTAAAGGATGTGGGAGAGGCTTGCTCTATGAGCCGAGCCTAACTTTGCCTGTGTTCTGGAATTCCCATTTTCTCAAGGTAATCCCTAGTTGGTTATGAAACACACAGTCAAATACCTTAGCATAGTTAGTGACAACACAAGTAAGTATCTTTCTGGTAGTCTCTGTTTCAGTCAAGATCCATCTGGCATCAGCTGATATCTCTTGTTCCATGTCCCCTTGAATCAGCCAGCCCCGAGTTAATGTCCTGCTGTAACTTGTTGGATGATCTTCAGCAACATTTGTCTTGCCTGTGATGTCAATGGTATTGTTCTGTAGTGTGAGCATGCTGTTGGGTCACTTTTCTTTAGAATGGGTACAGATCTACATCTCTTCCTGCCAGTTGGCCAAGTAGTCTGTCTTTCAACTTTCCTGACATAGATGCTTATAAATTCTTCCGTTGCTTCATCGTTTGTTGAAACATTTCAGTTGGCAGTCCATAGATTCCTGGAGCTTTGTTTTTGGCCAACGCTTTCAGTGCAGCTTGAGCTTCTTCCTTTAGCATCATCAGTTTCTGCTCAGATGGTAGCTCTTGCAGTAGTGGAATGTTCATCAGTTCTTTCTGGCACAGTGACTCTGTATTCTTTCCATCTTCTTTTGATGCTTCCTAAATCATTCAATATTTTTCCCATAAACTCTTTCAATATTGCAACTTGAAGCTTACATTTTTTCTCTTTTAGTTGAAGAAATATTAAGTGTGTTTTTCCGTTTTGGATTTCTAATTCTAAGTCTTTCACATTATAATATTTTGTTTTATTTTTTTCCCCAATTTTTAAAATCTTTTTATTAGGGGCTCATACAACTCTTATTACAATCCATACACACATCAATTGTGTAAAGTGCATTTGTATATTCATTGCCCTCATCATTCTCAAAATATTTCTTCTCCACTTAAGCCCCCGGCATTAGATCCTCATTTTTCCCCTCCCTCCCCCTCCCCCTCCACCATGAGCCCTGGATAATTTATAAATTGTTATTTTGTCATATCTTGCCCTGTCCGACGTCTCCCTTCACCCACTTTTCTGTTGTCCATCCCCCAGGGAGGAGGTCACATATAGTTCCTTATAATCAGTTCCCTCTTTCCATCCTACTCTCCCTCTACCCTCCCAGTATCGCCACTCACACCACTGGTCCTGAAGGGATCATCCACCTTGGATTCCCTGTGTTTCCAGTTCCTATCTATACCAGTGTACATCCTCTGGTCTAGCCAGACTTGCAAGGTAGAATTCAGATCATGATAGTGGGGGCGGGGAGGAAGCATTTAGGAACCAGAGGAAAGTTGTATTTTTCATCGTTGCTACATCGCACCTGACTGACTCATCTCCTCCCCGAGACCCCTCTGCAAGGGGATCTCCAGTGGCCTACAAATGTAATTTGTTTTCTTGAGCTGCTGTTTGAAATGTTCTGTTCAGCTCTTTTCCTTCAACGCTTCTTCCATTTACTTTAGCTACTCTATGAGTAGGAGTAAGTTTCAGAGTCTCTTTTGACATCCACTTGTATCTTTTCTTTCTTTCCTGTCTTTTTAAAGATCTTTTGCATTCTTTATGTTTTGATCATACGCTACCTCCTCAAATGATTGAATGCTGACCAGTTATTTTAGGTACAGTGACTCCGTATAATCCTGTGTTACACAGGGTTCTCTAGAGAAACAAAACCAGGGCACTTATGATATATGTATCTCACTGGTCTGATATAAATATATACAACACAAAGGAATATAACAGCTAATTAGCCCACACAGTAGTACAGAGGGCCCTATTCAACTCACTTCCATGGAACAGTTAAAAACTGGGAGTCCTTCAACTCACTGGGTCCAAGGTCAAGGAAGCAGACAGCTGAGTCTTCCCTCAGCCAAGGTCGGCGGTCTGGTCACAGGCATTAAACAGCAGGGTGGGTCACCAACGGTCAGCAGCATAGGAGCTTAGCGAAGCAGGCCCGGATAGGACATCAAGCTCATGTAATGAAGATGACAGAATCGGACAACCTCAAGCTCCAGTGATGTATATACCAGCAGCGTGGTGAAGTAGGTTGCAAAGGAACCTCAAGCTCCAGTGATACTATCCACAGGTTGGCTGTCCCACAGGCAGCATGGCTCACAGGTTGAGGCAGAGAACTAGCTAAAGCTGTGACACCCTGGTCCAATCACCAAAAAGCAAGAGAGAGAGGGGTGGGTTTGGCCGAGCCATTTATCTCTTTACCCTCCAATCAAAATGTGGCCTTATTAATCCCACATGTTCTATTGGCCAGGTTGGCACAACAAGCTTACCTATCACAGTCTACCCCTTGCCAATTTGGCACCTGTACACAATTCTTTAGCCATATATAATTTCCAGACGTTAGTGAAATCAGTTACACCTAACATCATATATGAACAAAGGAAAGATATTCAATAAGCAAATATAAAGAAGATAAACTGACAATCACAAACTTCGCTTTTGCAATTGATCATGTGGTTGTAACTAATAGGTAGAACTACCTTCTTCTACTACCCATGCTGTATTACCTTTGTCCTTGGCAAGCACCTCAGCTGGCCGTGGTTGTTTGCCTGGTGGGGTGACCTAGACCTTCATTCCTGAGGGATTTGGGTCATTAGATGTCCTGTCAGGATTGGCTTGCTGTAGTTTACCATTTACTTTAATCACAGGCTGTGGTAGTACTAAGAGACGACCTATGGGATCTCCTGGATTCCAGACATATTCTTCTTTACCTCCCTTATGTAGCGCCAGTCCATTTTCTCCTTGATAATCAGGACCAATCACAGGCCCACTTTAGAGGCATTATTATCCTTTTATCGAGGAATATTACAAACCATCCCCAAGAGACATATGGTAATTTTATTGATTAGAATGAATGAATTAATTAAGGCAATTAAGGCAATTGATATAGAATTTCAAATATTTTAAAAAAGGAAAGTATTCATGCATAGGGAAGCTTTTTAGACCAAAGCACATGGACTGTAGACCTGAACAGAATAAAAACCTCAAGTAACTGGACACTATTTATGCAAACAATGAGGGTCAGCGATCAGGCAAAACTTTAAATAATGTTCATTCACAAAGGTACAACTATGCCTGCTAAATTGAGACGCGTCATAAAAAAGAGTATGTAAATGGCAAATAAACAGTCCCGAGCCACCATTCATTTGGCATCCTCAAATCAAGAGATACGAACCAAAGCCCATTGACTGCCAAATCCATAACATGGCAACAGCAGTCATCTTCTTCTTCTCACACTAGGGCATTTCAGCCTTAAATCCTAGGGAGTATTTCAGTTCTTTAAATCTGCTACAGGTGACTTTAAGCTAAAGCCCATTAAGGTTCACTAGGCACCCTTATAGGAGTAACTATTGATTTTGGGGTCACCGTAGAACAATGTTTTAGGGCGGGAACATATGTCTTCTCTGTCTTCCCTCAACCTGAGAAACTGACCCTGGCTAAAGTAAAGCCTCCTTGTTGAAATGGTTATTAAGCTGTATAAATAAAGAGGTGACACATGGATCCTGAGAACTAGGCACCTTGATTGCACAACCTAAGGACAGATGCTTGGAGTGTAACCTTAGAGTAGAGTGGTGGTTACACAAGTTCAGTGAACTTAATAAAAGAATGAAGGGATTGAGGCTGGCCTGTCAATCAGGTCACAGCCTGGTGGTCCCTCCTTGTGTGGCCTTCTCATGAGGATTCTGGGACTTCCTTGCTTCCTCCCTGGAGGTGGGACACACACCCACTCTCTCTCTCTGCTTTGCCTTCTTGTTGAAGAGTCCCAGGGAACCAATCTGAGGGCAGTCAGAGCCCTGGAGATGCTTCCACGACCACTGGACCCACAGGACTTTCCACCTACCAGCTCATGATCTTCTTGCATTCGGCATCTTTGCATGTGCTGCGTGAGTCTGAAGAGGAATTCATGGGCTACTATTGGACCTAGGGGCTACTATCGAACATATGAAGAGTGTTTTGGAGATAAATGTGGAGCCATTCCTTCTCAACCTGTCATTCTTGGCAGGTTGTAGATCTTGGCATTCTTGGCATAGTAGATTGGCAAATACCAGTTCATTTCAGATCACCAATCCCTAGAATCGTTATCCTTATGCATTCTATTTCAATTTTTTGAGGACTTCTAATTCTAGATGACTATTTTATACATTCCACGTTCCAACTGTCAATGGATGTTTGCAACTGTTCTTTTCATTTTGAGTCGTGGTATGTTGGCAAGTGAAGGTCTCGATTTTTCGTTCTATCCTCATCAATAAGGCCAAATATATTTGAGGACATAGCTCTACTGGAGTTGTATTTTGTGTGACTTTCATCTTCTGGTCCTATCAGAAAATGTTCCACTGCTACCGATAAGGTTCTCACGGGGCTAATTTTTTTTAGACTAGATCTCTAGGTCTTCCTCCCTACTCTTAGTCTTAGTCTTTGAAACTCTGCTGTAACCTGTCAACCATGCCAGACTCTGCTGTTTTTTGCAAGATTGGGAGCATAGGCTTCTAGAATCATAGCAACCCACAAGCTGAAGTAGCATAATACAAAACAGAAAAAATTGTGCAAAATATATCTGAGATAGGAATTAGTTCAACTCTGAAAGCTATCAATTTTCCCTTAATTAATTTACAAATTCAGACGCTGTCCAATTAAGATGGCAGTGCTGTTTGTGCTGTTGTTTGGTTGAAGCTATATAGATCTACTTTAAACTCACCTGGAAAAATACACAGGTAAGACTACCCTGGAACTACCTGAAACAGAACATCAATGGTTCCAAGAAAACACGAACAATAAAACCCCAAACCTGGATAGATTTATAATATACAAATAAGGGCAACGATTACAACTCTGTGGTCCTGAGACAAAGTAACAATTGCATGAACCAGAAATACATGTCAGTAGTTAGAGGGACTTGGCATATATGAATGAGGACATTTCAAAATATTAACTTAAACACACCTACAACCTGGTAACTTAAGACTGAAACTATATGGAGTGTGAAGAAACAGAAGACCTGGATGTTGAACTGTCAATAGGCAGACTAACACTTATTACTTCGATGCACTACTTGCTGTATTCAGGTGTACATTATTTTAGGAGACTTGTGTCTGACATTGCCAGTGAATATATTGTAATATTTACCTGACCACTAACTCCCATTGTTTGTGTAAATAGGATCCAGTCACATAGGGATTCACTCTGTACAAGTCAATAATCCATGTATTGCAATTTGTAGTTAGTATACATTTATTCAATCTCCCTTTCTCAATAGTGTTTTAAAACTATTACCATGGATTAAAACATGGACTATAAACAGAAGGTCCTTATGTTCTAGGTCAGTAGTTCTTGACCCTTTAATACAGTTCCTCATGTTGTGGTGACCCCCTAACCCCCTAAAATTATTTTCGCTGCTACTTCATAACTGTAATTTTGCTAGTTATAGATCGGACAACCCCCGTGACAGGGTCATTCGATCCCCAAAGTGGTTGCGACCCATAGGTTGAGAACCACTGCTCTAGGGAGATGATTGATAAGATTCTTTACCATAAGATGAAGAAGATGTTCTAAGATGAACTAAAGACAAATGAAAAAACAGATTGGGGAATGGATAGTTGGCTCACACTTAATCCTAGCACCAATCTAAGAATAATCAATTCTTACAACATGGCCCTGCTTGATACTCTGTGTGTGTGTGTGTGTGTGTGTGTAAGAAATAAAAAATGAGAGGCTGCAAATAGAGGGTTAAGGTGCTACATAATATTCACTTTTTGTGTTTTGTGTTTTTCAAATAAACTTTTTTTTATTGATAAACAAAAAGTAAAAAACCTACTTTAAACAAACAAGCTAACAAACTATGCACTCCAGAGAGAATTTAGATTTAAAATAGCAGGGCAAGTGCAGACTATAGGAGCTGAGGACACACATTCTTCACATTCCTTGGACATTCAATTACAGCACTGATTGATTTAATAGCCTAATGAGAAAACATTCCAGGCTTTTGGTTGCAAAAAAGGTCTTCAAATAAAAAAGGGCAAGGAGTCCCAGGGCTCTGTGACCTAAGAAGACTAATGAAGCCAAGGAATTACTCGAGCACCTTCGAGAAACCTGAAGCCATTTGGCCTAATGATTTATTAACGATGTCTCTGAGTTAGGTCAAAGTATACCGTGGCTTCAGCTTAGTATTTATTCAGCAATAATACCTCGTGCTGGTAGAACGGGTTGTAAGGAAGTCGGTGTCCTGTAAAGTCTAGGACAAGAACAACGGCTTCTGCTTAAATCGCTCTAACTGTTCTCATGTGTGCGACAGCCTTATACTTTTAGGAAATTGAATTATAAGCTTCAAATCATAAAATTCAATTTTATCAAGTAATGAAAATCGATGACTGAAAAGTCAGCATCACATCGAAGGTTAGTAGATGCTCAGAATGCTATTTTCTTTCCTATTTTAGATTTTAAGATTCTACAAATAGTAAAGTATGATAATTCTAGAGGAGACAGAATTACATTAAATTTAATGTAAATTAAATTACATTAAATGTAAATGTTTACGTTTTATAACAGAAGTATAACGTTACACATTACAGCCAATCCCATATTGCCCTCTAGTGGCTAAATTTGAAAACATATTTATACAAATAAATTAATGATTATTTAATGTACAATAACGATTAAAGACAAGGCTACCAAATAGATCCTTTTTGTGAAACTATTTCACTTTAAGCAACCCAACTGATTAAAATGTTTCTACTAATAATTAGAGTTGAATGGCCCCTCACAAGCACATCCTCAATTATAATACCTATCATAAGGCCTCTGAACAATAAGGTGTATTGGGTGATACTACTATATACTTAAATTTGGATATTCATATACACTACAGTTTATGCAAAAATAGTACAAAAATAATTCTCTGAATTTATGAGCTCATTCCATTTTTAGGAAGTAGACTGATTTATCTGGTATCATATCTACCATGCACATTAAAAAATATTAGAAATATTTTATTTATGAAGTCAAAATTTATTACCATAGAACACTGTGATTTTGAATCTGAACCCAGAAACCCAAACTAGTGATTTTTGGTGATATGTGAAAGCAAATGTTAAACACATCTTACAGTATCGCATTATTCATTCAAGTTTAAGAAACTTAACATGGCGATCACAGAATGTCTAGAAATAGGACCTTTTGTAGCTGGGGAAATGAAATAATTTGCCATATTTTCTTAGAAGATTGGTTTTAACTTCAACCAGATAATTTTACATGCAAACAAATCATTTTTTTTTCTTTCTTTAAATATTGTATCCTTAAAGGCAAGGCTTTGTCTTACATACTTTGGGCATACTGCCAGGGGAAACTCATGCTTTTGAAGTCAGCATAATTCTCAAATATTTCTAGAGAAAAGGAAACAAGCTTTTTCTGGAGAAAAAAAAAGAATCCCAAATGAATTCCATACACTCAAAACTTGTTATATGGAATAGTCAAATTGATAATTTAAAAATGTTTTAAATACTTTAGTTAGTTAAGTGCATCACCTGCCATCAAGTTGATGCTGACTCACAGTGACCCGACTATAGGACAGGGTAAAATGGTCCCTGTGAGCTTACAAGACTCCTAACTGTTTATGGGAGTAGAGAGCCTTGTCTTTCTCCCAAGGAACCAATGATGGTTTTGAACTACTGACCTTTTGAATCACAGCCCAACAAGTAGCCTCCAGAGATCCTCTAAGAGCTTATAAGTACCTTGTTAATAAGCGAAAAATAAAATAAAATAAAAACAATTCCTGAGCACGACTTCGGGTTTGTCAGAAAAATCTCATAGACTGCTTGAATACATTTGTTCTATCATGTTACAATCTCCAATCTAAGACGCTATCTTCATCTTCCTTTCCAATTAAATGTACTGATTTGCTTCACTAAGTCTTGTAGGAAAAACTTCATTTAGAAATTGGGATATTTTTTGTTTGTGTCTTTTCATGGAATCTTTATAGGGTGAATTGTGTTAGAGATTCTAGCACTAGAGGGAGAGATAATTAGCATGCAGAAACTGCTATGCACAGACCTGGCCAGCAGTCCCTTGAAGGAGGGTTTGGTTGTGAAAAGTGAGTGTTCTGACCCAAAAGAGAGGAAGAATTTCATTTAACCAGATTGACTTCAAGCATTTAATTTCCTCTCCAAAAAACTCCTCATAATATTTGTGTTGGGTTGGGTTCTACAGAAAGGCAAAACCAGTGATGCTTATAAGTGTTTGTGTGTAGAAAGAGATTTATATTGAGAAATGGCTTGCAGAAGTAGGAATGGCCAGCCTGTTTCAAGTCAGGCTTCTCTTGACTGGTGTTCGCTATGGAAGCCCACAAACAGGAAGCGGAATGATGTAGTGGGGGATAGGGGGAGGGCTAGGCTAGTGGTTGCAGAGGTAAATTAACCTGAGGTTGGCCGTGAATCCACTACTGGCAGCCCGTTGATGGTTGTAGGGATCAGCAGGTGACACATGAACCAGATGATGGATCTAGCGCCAGCAGAAAGTTAAGAACCAAAGAGGAGTTAGTTCTGCTGGGTGTCTGTCTTTTAAAAAGGGTCCTACCTCCAAGGAGCTGGCATCAGGCGGGGACCTGATTAATAGGTTTGGCTCCTCTACCCTTGGCCAGGAGTGTCTAGTTGACACAATCCCGAGCTATCACCAACCACCCCTTGTCAACTGGACACAAGGGTACACAACCCTTTAACCATACATAATCATCAAGCGTAGACTCTAATCAAATCATACTTTAGCCTAATAAGGTACAACCAACACATTTACAAACAAATGAGCACTAACCTCATTTTCATCTTATATTTTATAAGTGAACAAAACAAAAACACCCGGTGCATACATTCAAATAGCAATTACTCATAACAATTATAGTCCTGTTTCTGCAGCTTGCCATGGGAACGTAACTGGTGTTTAGATATAACTCCTTCCACTGCCCGTTCTGTATTTCCTTTGCATTCAGCAACTACCTTGGCTGGTTATGATCCTTTGCCTGGTGGGGTAAAACAAACATGAAGAGTCTGGGCTATTTGTAGTCATGTCTGAATTGGGGTTCTGTAGTTTGCCATTGATTTTAATCACCTAAGGAATCTCCTGGATTCCAGACATATTCTTCTTTTCCTCCATTATGCAATACTAATTCAATTTCATCTTGGCACTCTGGGTCAATCTTACTGATCAACATTGTAAGACCCTCCCCCCACCCCCATTGATCCAGAGACTTGGAGTCTAAAATGGCCAGGAGGCATTCTTAACCTCTGGTTCAATGGAATCAGTGCTGTGTCTCCAGGTGGGAATATTCCTCTCTTTGGAACAACTTCCACACCCAAAGAGCAGAAGATTTCAGGGATAAAATCTGGTGAGTAGGTCATTAGAGTAACGGTGAGTGATACCACTCCCATTCCTACCTCTCGGTTCCTGGACCTGTGAATCCTGACAATTGGAGAAATGGCACCATATGGTGGATGCTGGCTGAAAGCATACATCGAGCCCCTGGAGAATATTGTCCCAAACTTGCAAGGTGTTGCTACAAAGTTGGTGCCATAATTGTGTCATTAGAAGTTTATTTCATCATCATTCTATCAATCCAGCTGCTTCAGGATGATAGTAAGAATAGTGGATTCCATGAGCATGAACCATTGCCACACTCATTTGCTGTGAAGTGAGTGCTTTGATCTGAGGTGATGCTGTGTGGGATACCATGTCAGTAGTTGAGACACTCTGTGAGTCCATGAATGGTAGTTTGGGCAGAAGCACTCTGCGCAGGGAAGCAAATCCGTATCCGTCATACGTGTCAATTCCAGGAAGAACAAAACACTGCCCTTTCCATGAAGGATGTGGTCCCATGCAATTAACCTGCCACCAGTTGCTGGTTGATCTCACCCTGAAAAATGGTCCCAAATCCTGGACTCTGAAGAGGTAACCTTTTGGAGCGCGTTCACATAAGACACAAATACCTTTACCCTTTTTGCCCAGTCAGAGTGGTCTACCCACATCCCTCTTCCCCAAACTTCCTTGTCATGTTTTCCAACCATGCTCCTTCTAAGTCCCTGACCAGCTAACCAAATCTCAACTCGTTAATCAGTGTACTGTAGTGAAAGATAAAGTTCAGGTTGTCGTGCAAGCTGCTCTTCCCCTGGGGCCTTATGATCTACCTGGTCCAATGGTACTTGAGGTGTCGATGGCAGAGAGAGGAGCAGTTTGGGAGTTAGAAAACCAAAAGGGAAGGACACAATAAGCCTATCTTAAAATGTTCGAACTGAAGAAAAATTCAAGTCTTAAGTTGAAATATTGAAAGATTCTATTGAATGATGCAGGAAGCATAAAAAGAAGATAAAAGGAATACATAGAGTCCCGGTAACAAAAAGAATTGCTTGACATTTATCAATTTCATGAAATACAGTATATAATCAAGAACCAAAGGTACTGAAGAAAGAATTCCAAGCTGCATCGATGGCTTTAGCAAAAGACAAGGATCCAGGAATACATGGAATACCAACTGAAATGTTTCAGTCAGCTAATGAAGCCCAGGAGGTACTGACTTGTCTATGCCAAGAATTTTAGAAGATGTGGCCAGGTGATGGGCAGAAATTCTCATTTATGTCCATCCCCCAAAAGGTGACCCAACAGAAGACACAAATTATAGAACAATATCATTGATATCACATACAAGTAAACTTTTGCTGAAGATAATTCAATCATGGTTGCAGCAGTACCTTGGCAGGGAGCACCTGGGAATTCAGGCTGGATTCTCAAAAGGCTATGCACAAGGGATATAATTACTAATGTCAGATGGATCTTGGCCCAAAGTAAAAAATGACAAATTGATTATGTGAAGGCATTCGACTATGTAGATCATAACAAACTATTGATAGCTCATGTGAAACCTGTACATGAATCAAACAGAACAAACGAATAGTGCATAATTTAATATGAAGAAAAGTATGTGTCAGGGTAGTATTATCTCATTCTACTTATTCAATCTGTATACTGAACACAAACTCATAGAAGCTAGATCATATGAAGAAGACTGTGAAATCAGGATTGGGGGAAGTCTTATTAATAACCTGCAATATGCAGATGACACAACCTTGCTTGCTGAAAGTGAGAAGCACTTGCTAATAATGATAAAAGATTGAAGGCTTCAATATGAATTACAACTTAATGTAAATAAAACTCGGATCCTTACAATTGTACTAGTAGGCAACATCATGATAAATGGAGAAAAGATTAGAAGTTGGTAGACTTCAATTTTCTTAGATCCACAATCCATGCTCATGGAAGCAGTATTTAAGAGTACAAACAATGCATTGAATTAGGTAAATCTGCTGCACAAGACCTCTCTAGAGTTTTGAAGAGCAAGGATATGTCACTTATGTGTCTGACTCTAGCCATTTTATCTTCGATTGCCTTCTATGTATGTGAAAGTTGGACATTGAATAAGGAAGACCAGTGAAAAATTGATGCATTTGAGTTGTGGTGCTGGAGAAGAATACGGAAAGAACCACGTGCTACCAAAAGGAAAGACCGATCTGTCATGGAGGAAGTACAGCCAGTTTACTCCTTGGAAGCAAGGATGGTGATACTTCTTCTCACATAGTTTGGGGATGTTATCAGGAGAGACATCAAGATTGGTAAAGTCGAGGGGAACAAAAAAAAGAAGACACTCAAAAAATGTACGGACTGTACAAAAAATGGGTTCAAACCTACCAACTTTTAGGATGATGCAGGACTGAACAGTGTTCTGCTCTGTTGTACATCGGGCAACGATGAGTCAGAACAAACATGGGAGCTCCTAATAACAACATGAGCATACGATTTACCCATATAAGATTTATTAAATTATGGAAGCTATACACAGTCACTGTACCAAAAGGAATTTGCTGATATAATATTCTGTCATTTCAGAAGGTAGTAAATTATTAAGAACCAATCATACTGAAGGAAGAAGTCCAAGCTGCCCTGAAGTTATTGGTAAACTCAAGCCTCCAGGAATTGACCAAATACTGAATGAGATGTCAGAGTCAACTGATGTTAACACAGAAGTAGCTCACTCACCTATACCCAGAAATGTGGAAGACAGATTTCTGGCCAACTGACTAGAAGAGATTCATACTTGTGCCCACTCTCCATGTAAGTAAATTTATGCTAGACAGTTAACAATGGTTCTAAAAACTCATCGACAGGGAATTGACTGAAGTTAAAGCCAGTTTCAGAAGACAACATGGAACAAAGCAAGTAATTCAGATTATTAGACAATAATGTGAAAGAAAAGAATATCAGAACGTTATTTACCTGTGTTATATTGACTACGCAAAGACACTCAGCTAGATGGATCATAAGAAATTATGGATAACTGTGAAGAAGACGGATTCCAGAACATTTAATTGTGCTCATGTGGAACTTTTACATAGACTACGAGGCAGTCATTCAAGCAGAAGTTGATACCATAAAGTTTCAAATCAGGAAAAGTATGCATTAGAATGGTCTCCTTTTACCATACTTATCCAATTTGTATACTGAGCCAATAATGTGAGAACCTGGATTGACCTAAGTCATGTGTGTTAAGCTGGGTTCTCCAGAGAAGAAAGGCCAATGAAGCTTTTATATGCATATGTAGACAGAATTTGACATAAAGAAAGTGGCTCACACAGTTGTAGAAGCAGGCAAGTCCAGTTCAAGTCCAGGCAGGCTCCAAGTCCATGGGTCAGATGTTAAACTGGAGGCTTCTCCTGACTCATGTAGATTAGGCTGCTGATGAACCCAAGACCCACAGGAAGACCACTGGATTCAAGATTAATTCAAAGTAACCTGGTCAGGCTTATGACTGGAGAGGCAAATTAATCCAAGGTTGGCAGGTCAGATGGCAGGCAACCCTCACTGTCGTTGGCTCCTGAGATCAGCAGGCAATATGGCAGGCCATTGGCTCAAGTCCAAATAACCAGGGGGTGATGGGCCAGATGCAGGATACCCAACAACAACAAAAACAACAAGTAAGCTTTTTCACATCTACATACATAGGCATTAGACCACACCCCTGAGGAAGCTTCAATTGCACCATGGTCATGACCTGAGTAAGGGAATTGAATTCCAACCCCAAATTTTTATAACTGATTGGCTGCTCACAGTAGATCCCATTACGGAGTTGATTAAATTATGTTAGATCATATCATGGGGGTTTAGTAGGCCTTAGCTGCCAAATCACAGAGAATTCTGGCTTAGCTAATTTGACACAATATTATTATGCCATACTATTTTGAATTGCTTTCGATGTATAAGAAACAGACAGCCAATACAGTAGGCCAAAGAGGAAAAGATGCCTTTGAAGATGCCGTGGACATCCAGAAAAACAATCCAATCTGTTTTGGAGGAACTACCGCCAGACTGCTCCTTAGAAGTTGGGATGTCAAGACTTTGTTTCCCGTACTCTGAACATATTCTGAGAGACCAGTAACTGGAGAAGAACGTCATGCTCGGTTAAGTGGGTCAGGGAGGAAGAGATAGACTTTTAATGAGATGGAGAGATGGAGAAACACAGCGGCTGTATCAATGGCCTAAACCATAGGAAAGATTGCAAGAGTGCCACGAGATTAGGTAGTGTTTCATTTTGTTGTAAACAGTATTATTATAAATCAGAACTTACTGGAAGGAAACTAAGAGTAGCATGTTTATAAATATGTATATGGAAGGAGCCCTGATGTAACAGTGAGTTACTCACTGGGGTGCTAACTCTAAAGTCATCTGCTCTGTAGAACAAATAGAAACCTTTCTGCTTCCATAGATTGAAGGCCTCAGAAATCCAGAAGGCCAGTTCTACCCTGTCCTATAGGGGCATTACGAACAGAAACAACTCAAGGACAATGAATGGGTGATTCTTATAAAGATTTGCAGTCTTGGAAACATTATGTAGAGTTGCTATGAGTTATAATCTACTTGGTGGCAATGGCATTAGTTAGGTATATCTATTATACGCATAGCTTCATAATGAAAGAATTTTGTTCTCTGAAGACTGATTTTATCTGGAGATCACCAAAAACATTTCAAGCTAGGATAGATGAGGTAGAGTTGGGTAACACAAATAAAAATTTGAAATAAAATGTTTTTTTTTTTTACTACTGGTGC
The DNA here is from genome assembly GCF_000313985.2 of Echinops telfairi. Classification (NCBI taxonomy): domain Eukaryota; kingdom Metazoa; phylum Chordata; class Mammalia; order Afrosoricida; family Tenrecidae; genus Echinops; species Echinops telfairi. The sequence goes on from NW_022109767.1 coordinate 18,053,778, forward strand.
TGAAGCAGCTGCTTTAGTACCAGTTACTAACCTTGACATTTTATTTTATTTAGCAAGGGTCCAAATGTTCTAAAAGTCTAAATCCATCATCATGTAGGTTCCCCAACCTCCAAACTATCTACCTCGCTTGATTTTATGAGGGGAATAAGTTGGAAATTACAACTGTACATTTTACATACATTTTTCTATATCACACAATACTACTTACATATTATTAAAAAATCCTCAGATGTAATGCTATAAGAATATACAGTATACATTGTATTCAAATCATACCTTCAAATACAGTCCATCAGAAGAATAGTTTCTTTCTACACTTGACTGAAACTCAGTTTTCCATTATTATCAGATTGTGGGGAAAAACTAATTCACATACTCCAAGAGTAGTTGAGATCCATTTTCTGAATGCCATCTCCTGGTTACGCGAGGGTTAGATTTTAGAAAAAACAGTGCATAAAGCACTTGTCAAGATGATGCAAAATGAAAGTATCATTAAGAAATAGTTTCGCAGACCCTGCATAAGAAAGGGAAGAATTTACATTTAAAAATAACAACGACGACAAAATATACAGAACCAACACTCCAAATTGCTAGAAAACTTCCTGACCATCTGAGCTAACCATGGGTATGTAGGCTTTTTGGCTACCCCTTCATGTAATCATGCACTCTCCCGAAAGACCCTACAAGCACTTTACCAGCTCACCTATAGAATGAGTATGTGTGGTTCCTTCTATGCATCAACAGTGCAGGGATTAAAATGATGAGCAATAGCAGCCATGTGTGTGTTTTCCTATAGCTAACTTTTTGTGCGATCAAAATTAATCAATTCTTTATATAAAAAGAATGTTTCAAGTGATAGGGATGCAATAGAACCATAGTGTGTTGACAGCATGCTACAAATAAATATTAACTAGGTTGCTATGAGAAGTGGGAGTTCTAAGTATCAATGATTTAGGCAAGAGAAGCAGGGTTGTAGACAGAGATTTTAGGTAGAGAGAATTGTATGTACAACACTGTATTTATTGTAAGAGAAGCATGGTACATCCCAGAAAAGACTATGTGTGCTTTCCCAGGTATGTATAGGGGTCCTGGTCTTTAGGATGGGAAATATTGAAGACCGTTTACAACAAACTCTAGTTTATTTTTAAATTAGCAAATTCCTTCCATTATACATAGAAATATTTTATTCCTTTCAAGATATGTCTCTGAGAATACAGGTAGTTCAATTTTAATATCTCTTCCACAAGATAAGCCTTCAAACATTGAAAAACAACCACCCTACACCCTTAGAAGTATTTCTTTTCTTGGTTAGTAGTCTGTTACCTTTGACCCGTTTTAATATATAATGATTTCAACTATCCCCAGTGTCTTAGTTAAAAATTTGTCTTTATCTCTTTTTAACAACCAGGGTGCTTAAAAATTTTGTGCAAACATTCGTTAACTTGTGATTCCATATTTCCCCACAATATTTTGAAACTCTCTCATATAGAACTCCCTACCTCCCACTAGTCATTATTTTAAGACAAAGAGTTCTAGTGGCAGAGTGGTTAAGTGCTCGATTGTAAACCAAATGATAGGCTCTTCAAATCCTCCCTGTAGCACAGCACTAGTAAGAACTGGCAACCTGCAGATGTGTTTCTACAGACCGCAGACTGCGTGACAAGGTGGGCAGTTCTACTCTGTCACGTGCATTGCAAAGGGCTTTCAGACTGTGACCTTGCAGAAGCAGATTGTTTGCTCTGCTCCCAAAGCATCTCTTGGTGGATTTTTACCACCAACGTTTCAGCTAAGTGTGTTAATTTGCCTCTATTTGATACCCAGAGATAAGACTTTGTTAGGTTCAAACAAAAACCAAACTCACCGCCATCCAGTCCATTCTAACTCATAAAGATCCTACAGGGCAAGGTACAACTCCGCTGTGGGTTTTCAAGGATGTAAATCTTTATGGGAGCGGAGCACCTCATCTTTCTCCATAGGAGAGACTAGTGGGTTTGAACTTCTGACCAAGTAGCTAGTGGCCCAACTAGAGAGTAACCTCCTATATACGCGTGTACCATCAGAGCTCCTAAATTAGATTCATAATGCAAACTCACTGCCACAGAATTGATTTTAACTCAAATTAAACTGCTTTATATAATAGTTATTATCCTTTCTTTTAATTATATTGTGGATTACATTGGTTTTTCTAATGTTGAACCATTATTGTATACCTGATATAAATCCCACTTGCTTATGATATATTATTTTTTTAAAGTTTTGTTGAATTTGCATCTACATTCATAATCACCTGTGTTGTCCTGCATGTTTCCTATTGTAGTTTCTTTGTCCGGGTTTAATGACACGGTTATTCCCACTTCATAAAATGAGTCCCGAAGTTTGCTGTCATTTTCTATATTCTGGAGCAAACAACACAGAAGATGGGTATCTTGTTGATTTTCCTCCCATGATTTTACTGTTTTCCAATTTATTTATTTCTGCTATCGTTTTCATTATTTTTCTTTTGTTGGCTGAAGGTTTATTTTGTTGTGCTGGTTCTAATTGTTGAGATGCTGGGTCAAAATGTTGATTTTGGTTCTTTCTACTGCTTTGATATGTGCATTTATTGCTATAAATTGCCTTATGAATACTACTTTTCTGGGTTGGAGAATTTTTGCTGTGCTGTAATTTTGTTCTCATTTGTTTCAAATAAAATTTTAATTTCATTCATTATTTCTTCAATTACCCAGTAGTTCTTAAACAGGTACTATTCAATTTCCATGAACTTGATTTTTTTCTCCTTATCTTCCTATTGTTTACTTCTATAGGGTTGTAGTTGGAGAAAATGACTTGCATTATCTTCATGTTTAAAAATTTATTAAAGCTCGATTTGTGACCCCATATATGGTCTATTCTAGAGAATATTCCATGTACACTGGAAAAGAATGTACATTGTGTGATGTGCTCTAAATGTCTAGATGGTCAGGTTGATTGTTTTGTTTAGATCTCTTCTGTTTTTATTGACTTTCTTTCCTGATGTTCTAGCCTTCCTCTTGAGTGCTATATTGAAGTCTTCTGTTGTTATTGCCTATTTCTCTCTTGGTGGAACATCACTAAAAGTTTGATTAATGTATTTTGAGAGTTATTCATTGCATAGATATGTTATAGTTATGTCTTGTTCAATTGCACTTTTAATCATTATGTGAAGTCCTTTTTTATTTATCATGATAAATTGTCCCTTGAAGTCTATTTTATCAGAGAATATTGCCAATCTTTTTTTTCTGATTGCTGTTAACTTGAAATATTTTTCTATCCTCTGATTTTTAGTCTGCTCTTGTCTTTGTGCCTAAAGTGTTTTTTTTCATAAACAGAATATTGATGGGTCTTGTTTTCCTATCCAACATGTTCTCTGGTTCTTGGATGGTGGATTTTTCCATTTTCATTCAGTGTCATTATTGGTATGTATGGATTTGTTGCTGTCATTTTGCTGTGGGGTGTGTGTGGTATTGTTGATTTCTTTATTCACAAATTTCTGTGCTCAGTTTCTTTTGTTTGTGAGTTTTGATATTTTTCCTTTGCTGTTTACTAAATTTTGTGATTTTCTTCTTTTTCACTTTAATGAGGCTTTCCCCAGTTTCTTTCAAGTTATCTTGCTATTAGTTTCTTCCCAAGTTTGGGTTAGTTTGTCATTTCTTGAGAACTCTGACATCCTTTCCATTCAACCGTTCGATATCTACACTTTATTTTCCTTGTATTTGTCTTCATGGCAGATTGAGATCTCTGGTTCCGTATTTTCAGTCTTGTATTTTGTAGTTGTTTTTAAATATTGCTTTAAGTGGGTTTATTTCTGGGTGTTTTATATGTTGACCTCAGGTTTGTGTCTGTTGTTTTTGTTGATTCTCTCTCCAAGAACTCCCCCTTAGTACTCTTTGCTCAACTGGTCTTGTTTTAACAAATTCATAAAAAAGTCATACAAATTTTAAAAAGTGTCTTATAGTTCTATAATCTTTGTATTGATCTTCTGAATTTCTATTTTGTTGTTGCTTTATGTCATCTGATTTTTCATGTATTTTTTCCACAGCTCTCTTGATCTTTTTCTTCAACCATTGGGTGTACCTGAATATCATCCTTCTAATTTGTTTCTGGTAGTTGCAACAGCTTTTCTTCCTCAGGAATACCTTTTGGTTGTGTATATCCTTGAAAATGGATACAGATGGCCTGTGCTGCAGGCTTTATCTTCAACATCACTTTGTCCTTAGTTAAAATTAGTTATACATTTGTAAACTGCTGGGATATTATGTCCCATAAACATTTTATGAAGCATTAATTATTTATCCTGCCACTAAAGCTTCACTACAAGTCTGATGTTTGTTTTTGCTTTAATTATTATTATTATTATTATTATTTTTAGCTTTTTATAAAGTTTTTCAGTTGTCAGGAGTTTATTGTAGATCACTGAAAAACTATACATAAATTATTTAAATCAAGGATCTTAACAAAATCATTTTATTGGGGGCTCATACCACTCATCACAATCCATACATATACCCATTGTGTCAAACATTTGTACATTCGTTGCCATCATCATTCTTAAAACATTTGTTTTCTACTCGAGTCCTTGGTATCAGCTCCTCATTTTCCCCCCATCCCTCCCTGATCCCCCTCCCTCACGAACCCTTGATAATTTATAACTTATTATTTTTTCATATCTTACACTGTCCGACGTCTCCCTTCACCCACTTTTCTGTTTTCTATCCCCCAGGAAGGAGGTTAGATGTAGATCCTTGTAATCGGTTCCCCCTTTCTCCCTGTCCTTCCCTCCACCCTCCTGTTAATCGCCACTCTCACCACTGGTCCTGAAGGGGTCATCTGTCCTGGATTCCCTGTGTTTCTAGTTCCTATCTGTATCAGTGTACATCCTCTGGTCTACCAGGTTTATAAGGTAGAATTGGGATCATGTTAGTGGGGGGGGTGGTAGGGGACAGAGGTAGCATTTAAGAACTAGAGGAAAGTTGTATGTTTCAGCGTTGCTACACCGCACCCTGACTGGCTCATCTCCTCCCCACAACCCTTCCATAAGGGGATGTCCAGTTGCCTACAAATGGGCTTTGGGTCCCCACTCTGCACTCCCCTTCATTCACAATGATATGCTTTTTTGTTCTTTGTTGCCTGATACCTGATCCCTTTGACACCTTGTGATCACACAGGCTGATGTGTGTTTCTTCCA
>NW_022109767.1:18059080-18095206 GCF_000313985.2 Echinops telfairi
GCACCCTGACTGGCTCATCTCCTCCCCACAACCCTTCTGTAAGGGGATGTCCAGTTGCCTACAGATGGGTCTTGGGTCCCCAATCTGCACTCCCCATCATTCATAATGATTTGATTTTTTGTTCTTTGATGCCTGATACCTGATCCCTTCGATATCTTGTGATCACACAGGCTGGTGTGCTTCTTCCTTGTTGACTTTATTGCTTCTGAGCTAGATGGATGCTTGCTTACATTCAAGCCTTTAAGACCCCAGAATCTATATCTTTTGATAGCTGGGCACCATCAGTATTCTTCACTACATTTATGCACCCACTTTGTCTTCAGTGATCCTGTTGGGGGAGCAGGGTGCTTATGCACTCACTTGTCTTCAATGATTGTATGGGGAGGTGAGCACACAATGGTATGAATTTTTTTCTTTGATGCTTCATACCTTATCCCTTCAACACCTCGTGAGCACACAGGCTGGTGTGCTTCCTCCAAGTGGGCTTTGTTGCTTCTGAGCTAGATGGTTGCTTGTTTACCTTCAAGTCTTTAAGACCCTAGATGCTATATCTTTTGCTAGCTGGGCTCTATCAACTTTCTTCACCACATTTATGCACCCACTTTGTCTTCAGTGATCATGTTGGGGGAGCAGAGCACCAACCCACCCAAGGGGAGGACATTGTTTATATCTCCACAGGGAAAGGGGGACCTGTGCACTAAGACTTAAACCTGGTGCACCAAGAAGTGAATGAAACATACCGGCATGGAGTAGGGAACCAGTGGAGAGGTCTGAGGAGCTGGCCCCAATCCCAACTACTTGGACACATGCCCCTCACCCAGAATATTTTATTTCAGGGGAGAGCACTGAAGCTGCGGCTCAGGGAGAGGGACATTTCTGATCAGAGCACACGGGAGCAAAAAAAGAGGGAGGAAGAGAGAGTGGAGCACATCTGGCCCACCAAGCCTTGAGGACGATATTCCTACTCAGAGCAGCCAATCCACAGAGAAGACCATCTGGCCGGCCCCACTATGAGACACACCATCTCTCACTGACCCATAGCCCTACAGGGGACGACACTGGAGACACAGTGTGGGAATTGTGCCCGATCTGATCCCACCACACTGAGGCAAAACACTAAGGGCATTCAACAGCAACAAAGTCTCCAGGGAATAACAAAAATAGACTTTGGGGCCAGGGTTTGGCATCCCATCAAATTCAACTGGAAAACACTCCTGAAGGCTAACAAACAGTCTTTGAACTAACTACAGGTTTTTCTTTGTTGTTGTTGTTGTTTTGTCATTGGCTTTTTGTTGTTGTTGTTTTGTTTTCTTTTGTTGCATGGTTTTGATTTGTCTTGTTTTTGTGCATGTTATTATCTCTGCAGGTCTGTCTAAATAAGATAGGCTGGATGAACAATCTGGAGGAGAAAACAACGGAACCAACGGTTCCAGGGGGGCATGGGACAGGAAGAGGTGGGGGGAAAGGAAGTGGTGTTAACAAACCCAGGGACAAGAGAACAACAGGTGATCCAAATCAGTGGTGAGGAGGGTGTAGGAGACCTGGTAGGGCTTGATCAAGGGTAATGTAATTCTGAGAAGAATTACTGAAACCCCAATGAAGGCTGAGTGTGATAGTGGGACAAGAGGAAAGTCAAAGGAATTAGAGGAAAAAACTAGGAGGCAAAGGGCACTTATAGAGGTCTAAATAAAGGCATATACATATGTAAATATATGTATATTTGACGATGGGGAAATAGAACTACGTGCATATATTTATAGGTTTAGTATTAAGGTAACAGATGGACATTGGGCCTCCACTCAATTACTCCCTCAATGCAGGAACACTTTGTTCTATTAAAATGGCATTCCATGTTGCTCACCTTCCCGACATGATCACTGAAGACAAAGCGGGTTTTTGCTTTAACTATAATAGAACTGTTGTTACTTTAATAAAGGCATTTAGTATAAATTTATTTTGGTGCCCCAAAATTTTGAAGTCCATGCCTACCTTTCTTCATAATACACATTTCCCACACATTTTGAAGGCTGCTCATGCTTTTTAGTTTTTAAGACTCCAACTTTATTTAGTACTCATGTAAAATAGTCACTCAACGAATATTTGTTCCGAGAATGAATAATCTCAGATCCTTTCCAAAAGTACATTGTGAATTAGACAATTGCTATAACTGTTTACACTGGGGGGGGAAAACATCGAGGGCTTCAAATATCAGTACTTTATGACCTGATGAGATGAGTACATCGCTAGGCTTTCCATAATAGCGTTCTCAGAGAGTACGCTACTTTTCCACTCAAGGATAAGAGTTGTTTAGTCTCTCAGCTGAGCTCCAAATGACGCTGAAGCAAAAGACTGACTATGTGTCAGCAGGAGCAGGACTTTCCTTTTGTCAAAAGTTAGTGTCAACTTTTGGAAAGATCATCACAATATTCTCCCTAAAGCAAAAAGGTTTTAACTGGAAGTTTTGAAGTAGCCATAAAATGATAATCTCATTCTTCATTTGGGAGAAGCGACTGACCTATACATTTTTGTGGTAATAACTCCCCGCTTAGTACTACTGCAGAAATATTGACTAGATTATTTGGTAGAAAAAATTATTTACCTCTGGCTTAAAGTAACTAAATGTAAAATTGAAAAACAAATTTCTCAAAAGGGAACAGGTATTAGATATCAAGAATATCTAAGGTGTGAAGTGTCTAACTGATGCACAGATAGTATTAAAACTACACAAAACCAGTAAACTCAGGTACAAGGTGCCTGGGGATTTGCCTAAGTCCTCTATTAATAGGCTGCACAATTGTAAAGTGAGTGTGTCTTCAAGGTGTGTAACTGATAGGATCTAAAAGTCATAAAGATAAAGAGGATTTGCTGCTGTTTCCTTCTTTAAAGTTTACAGTGTTTTGCTTTGTATCTAAAACATACTTAATTTCCAAAGAAACCGTTCTAGCTAACTTAAATTACATATGCTCTAAAATTATAGAAACCCTGGTGTTGGATTTGTATGGTCAGTGGGTCAAAACCACTGGCAGCTGCTTGGGAGAAAGGCTTTCTACTCCCATAAACAGTTACAGGCTAGGAAAGCTACGGAGGGCCTCTATCAGTCAGCATTGACTTGATGGCAGTGAAGGTTTTTTTTTAAAATTATGGGAAAACTTGTGCTATCATGCTTAACATTTTTTGTGTCTATATTTTCCTACTACTTGATCACATTTTAGCATCCACTCTCACAATTCCAGAGAGAATATCTCAAGGTTTTTATCCAGGAATTCTGGTGGTATAGTGGGTTAAACATTGGATCATTCAATGGTGTGAGCCACCAGCTACCCCACAGGTAAAAGATGAGACAGTCTGCGTCCATAAAGATTTACAGCCCCAGAAACCCTATGAAACCGCTCTCCTCTATCCTATAGGGTTACTTAAAGTTAAAAATGGCTCCATGTAGTGGAACAGAATTTTATAGGATTGACACTGAATGTTAGTGTGTAGGATTGACTCAGTTACAATCTTAAACCTATCAGTTTGTTGTACCGTGTCTATGAGGTAAAACAAGCAACTAAAAACAACACTATTACAAACCACAAATTGTGTCTGCAAGGAAGCTTTAGAAATTCATGGAGAATCCCATGATCTTCTAATTCTTTTTCCCCATAAACTTTTGGAAGTCCCTCCTGATCAACTGAGGACTTTATCAATCAATAAATACAGAAAAGATTTTCAAAAATTTTAATGAAAACACACACACCTACTTCTTAGGACTAGTTGCTTTATGCAATTACAAATCACCACCATTTACATGTATAGAAATGGGATGTACTTGTGGAGGTGGTGAATGTTAGGATAGTATAGCTGTTACTTGTTACCATGATATTTTCTTCTAAAGCTATTGGTTAGATAAGGAGGTCTTCAAGAGGCATTAAGACCATTAGAAAAAAATCTATTCTCGAATTCTGTTTGTCTCGTCAATATTTTAACCTTCGGGATTAAATAATCTTTTGTCTTGCTTATCTGCCTATCTACCATATTTTACATTAAACAAGTAATTTTTTCCTTTCCTTTTCTGGGGATGAGGCTAGAGTGAGGCATGGCATTTATAATCATTATCATAAACATAAGAAAACACCAGTGGTGGCCCAGTCAGTTCTGTCTCCTGGTACCCAAGGGTAGAAAGCAGAATCGCTTCGTATGATTCTCAAGGTTGGGGCCTTCCAGAAACATCGCCGAGCTTTTCTTCCAAGGTGCCTGTAGGTGGTTTTAACTGATAATCTCTTGGTTACCTTTTGTGCTACCCAGAAACTTCAACATTTGACTCATCAATTCTACTCCTGTGCTGACTGTTCCTGGCTTAGTAGTCACATGGAGTATTCAGAAAATAACACAGAAAATATGAAATATCGAGCTGCCTACAATTACTTTTTCTAAGTTTATTCCTTCTTGTACATACCTGTATTTCCTTAAACATGAAGACACCCCACATTGCAGCTATAAGTCCTGGACCCTTAGATAAAATGAAAAACTTTAATTATGTATTTTTCTATGAATGCCAATATAGTCATTGAAGGGCTGGCCTATCAAATAACTAGATATTGTAAAAATATACATAACTATACTTTTAAGAAAAACTGCCAACCCTAACTCAATATTAAGTATATTAAATAACATTAAGTAAAAAACTAAGACATTTCTCAATTTTCTTTCATAGTTTCCATTTTTATGATCTTGATGGTGTTATATTATTTTATGCTAGAAAAATTCTATATGATATATTTTAATCAACAACATTTTAATGAGCAAATAACTTTTTTTCTGTTGAACTAGTTTCTTAAGACAAGAAATGAAAAATTTATGGAGAAAGTTTTGCCTTTCATTGGTATGAGAAAATCTCATAAATAAAGAAATTTTAGTATGTTCTTTTGGGTTTGATAATGTGTACACTTGGAAGTAGCATATCAATGTTATGTATTTATTTTGACAGATACTACTTGAAGTGTCGTTAGTTGACAAAATCAACTCATTATTACATTAAAAACTAATTAATACTAAGACACCATTTAGGGACCACAGGAAAAAATGGAAGTGAAAATGACAACAGAATTAAAGGGCAGGAAACAAATACAGGAATGAGCTGAAGAAAATGATGATTCTACAAATTGAAAACAATAAGCTGTAGAGGAGAAAGAAAAGAACTGGAATTTGGACTGATGTTGGCCTTGGCACAAAAGGAGCATTTTTATGATTTCTCCTCAAACCCTGCATGAATTGAGGAAGAGTTTCGCATAAATAATTCCCAAGCTTTTCTTCCCCTTCCGTTATTCCAACTGTCTAAATGACTGGGTCAACAAAGTCTGACTTCTCTCCTGGCATGTAAGCGAGGCAATAAAAATATATTAGCTCTTTGATTATCAGCATCTGGAAAAGTCAACATTAAGAGAGCCCGAGAAATAGGTCAAAGGCACTGCCAATGACGTCAGGTGCTAAGCCTCAAAATCCAAATCAAACAAGCAGCAGCTGGGCTTTGGGCAATCACCATCCTGATTCACAAAGAAATGGAAGGAAACCATAAAGGACAGGATATCATTATCATGCTATCATGCTAAGCTCTCAAGGTATTTTATCCTTCTGAATCTAAAAACTCATCTTCTTTCAGAAACATGGTGGAGGACAATACTAAAATGTATCCTTGGCTTTTGAAGAATGTTTAGAATTTATTATTAATAATTTCTCCCACATACAATGCACAGGTCATGCATTTCAATAGTCCAAGCAGATTCATAAGAGGTGTGAAGCCACCACTACAATCAATTCCAGTGCCTTTCTTCTTTCTTGTACTGGTTGTTAGCTCCCCATTTCCTGCCAGCCTGCCCTGCCATGGCCCTTTTAATCTATTGATCTGGTTGTTATCTTTACAGGTTTACCTAATCTGAGTTCCATACACAGAAAATCAAGACAGAATACAAACCAATGCTCCAACAACAATGACACAAAGGAAAACAGCAATCGATAGTAGTACAGAAAATATTAGAAACTGGAGCATCTCTACATTGAGTCAAGAGGGAGATCATTGACAGGATGTCACATTTTGACCTAATTACAGTTGCAATAATGCACCCTGCAGTGTATTCTCTCTGACAAGGCTTTTGCCATCTCTGGTACATAGCCAGAGGGATGCACTCATGGCTTCATCCACCTGGGGGACACTGCAAATGTGTTTGGGGCTTCCACTGTCATCCACAGCCTTATGCAAATCAGGCGTTCGGAAGCCCACCAAGTATGTGTGATCCAAGAATTGTGAACAATGAAATCCAAACCCAGAGGACCTTATGGTATTAGGATATAAATTGGAAAGATTTTTTGTGTGTGACAATTTCCATTTTTTAGTTAAACGTGGTCTAGGGGTTATTGGAAAGAGTAAAGTGGTTACAGGTAATAACACTTAGCCTACAACAAAGGAAACGTAAGTCAAAACGGTAGATTCTTTGATTCAATATGCTGGATAAAACCAGATAGAGCAAATGTTTCTCTATGTAGTGGAAAACTTTGTGACGAATATTACTTATTCCACTCTTCAGTGACCTTATGTGATAAATTCTGTTAAACATTTGGTGCTAGAAGAGAATTGATATTTTCTGAGGAAATAATGTACTACCAATTGATATGTATTAATGTGATGGTGATTGCACAGCTCTTTTTCATATGTTCATAATAATTGTACGGTATGTGAATAAAACGGCTTTAAAAAAAGAATTAGCTACTCTTAGATTACCGTTTTGGAAACACCAAACAGTTAAGCACTTGGCTGCTAACTCAATGGTTGGTGGTTCAAAATCACTTGGTGACATGACAGGAGAAAGACCTGCTTCTATGAAGATAAAACCACCTTGACCCCACTGCCATCGAGCTGATTCTGCATTATAATTACCATAGATAGGGGTTTCAAATATGTACATCTGCATGGGTGCAGGGAGCGCCTTTTTTCTCCCAAGAAACAGCAGGTGGATTTGAACAGCTGATCTGGCAGCTAGCCACCCAAAGTTTACCCAAGAGTGTCACCAGGGCTCCTTTCCTATAAAGATTACAGCCATTAAAAATCTACGTAGAGTTATTGGGTCATTATGAATCAAATTGACTCCAAGGCACCTGACAACAATGATTTTATTTATTTTAATAAATATTATCTCTCCTTGTGGAGTGTGGAGTGGGTTATTTAACACTGTCAAATGATATTTATGCCCCTAGTTGAGGAGTATATAGCATTCTCTCAGTATTTAACTGGTATATTTTACATAATTCTCCAGTATATTTGCCAAGTGATTTGGACATTTCTACCATTGAATAGCCTTAAAATGAAGAACAATACATTTCTTATTGAAAATACTGTTTTCTTAGGGTTAGGGTTAGGAAATAAACCAAAAAACAACAACAACAAAAAATGCTGTTTTCTTTGTGACTCCAATTATGAGGGTCTTCTTATAACTTACCAAATTTTGAAAATATTTTCCCTCAGGAGAGATTAGGAGTGTGAAAATATGAGTTCTTCATATTAAATGTTTAAATTATTTGAATTTAATTATTTGAATTTGTAAACTATTTTCATGAGCATAGTACAAGTGTCAAACATTTATTGTTTTCTCACCTAGAATGTGCATGAAAATGTAAGGATGTGAACAATTTATTGCAATGTGTTTTAGACTAGAGGATTTTAAAAAGATCTGTTTTCTAGGTTTACACAGCTGTGCCACCCAGGTTTTTAAAGCAAATTTTGTTTCCACTAATGATGTAGGCAGCAGAGGCGAGGATCCAGGTGAATCACTGGTCAGCAATTGAGCATGTCAAGGGTAGACGTAAGAGCCTAAGCACTAAAGTAATTCCTGGGCTTATATATCAGCTGTAGCATCATGATGAACCCAAAACAAAGTTAAAATTGGATTTTCCATTGGGGGCAGAAAGTAGCACTCCACTGACTACTGCCCATTCTTTTTAATCTTCAAAACGGAGATGATGCAAGACAAATATAGGCTTGTCTTGGCTATAGAAGGAAATAAAAAAAACCAAACTAAAGCATTTTTTCTTTTACCTGTGTGTCCCACAATTAGCCCCTAAAGAATCAGATGAGGCAAATATTATTTTGTCATGCTAATTGACGTTTTTCAGAGAAAAGACCTCAAAAATAGGCAATACATTTTCAAAGAGAGTCTGAAGTTCTTTCTCTCCCATAAGGTTATTATGAGTCCAGTATGACAACTGAAACACATTTATATCAGCAAATTGTTATGCAAGTATGGATTAATAATGTCATAAATAAAAATTATGATGTGTACAAATACCATTAGATAAAATTGAAACATTAAAAACAACAAAACTGCCAGGACACTGAATATCACAGATGAACAAACGTACTAATATGAAGTGAGAAACATTCCTTAGCAATCAAATGTATAAGAATTAGAGTGTGTTTATCTATTTGAATCCATTGATAAAAATTATATTTCTAAATAACCAAAATCCATGGCAATCTTCAGTGATTCGTTGAGAATGCTTCAGGAAAATTCAATTTTCATCGAAAAACAATGCCAAAAAAGTGATCAGAAAAAGCAAAACAAAAACTCAGCTACTTACAGCAGTAATTATTGGAAAACTGACCACAGGACTTAGAGAGTAATTAGCTATGAAACAGCAGCAGGTAGCTATTGCCCAAAGTATTCCTGATAGGAATCCTGAAACACAGATATGACATAGTTACCAAGCACATTCCAGTCCTAAAAAATTCATATTCTAGAAACATAAGGAATAATATAGTTCACATATAATGTATGTTCTTATATAATATATGTATGTTCAAATATAAATATATCAACACTATGAGCCAACCTGGGTTTTTAAGGTGAATTTTCAGGTCATTTTAGAAACTAAATAATTTCTTTACTCTGGATGCTGTTGGTAGGACTACCCAACTTTTCATCTTCTTGACATTAAATAGTTGATGATATAAAGATGAGACAATGGACACGAGCCTATGAAAGATAGTGAATCTAAACATGCCTGTAAATACAATTTATTCTAAACCACAAACCTAAAAAGAAGGGAAATGCCGAAAAATACAACATCAAGAAACAAAAATGTGATTTTTATATTTTAGAAGAACATTCAATCAGTATTTATTTTCTGTAAGTTGACATACATTGACTTAAGTGAATCAATTATCCAAAATTAAGCTTTGACATACTTTATGTAGCTTCTTGAGAAAATTTTACTAATGAGCCTATATTTCAAATTGAATAATAAAAAAATCCTAAATAAATGGGAAACGTTTTCACCAGAAAGGTCTAATTGTGTGATAGTTCGGTTTTGTGTCAACTTGCCTGGGCCAGAACTCTCAGTCGTTTGGCAATTGAGGTCTCGTCTATCATGTGACCAACAGCTCTGTGATAAGATCTGCTCTAGGAAGCAGCTAGAAGAGGATTAGGACTCTCTGCTCAGAGGAACAAGGTACAGTATAGGGAAGCTTCCATGGTGCAAGGAATGTGGTCCACTCCTATTTAAGCAGACTTTTTGATGGTGTGGATTCTGCATGTGTTGCAGTGCCCTGGTTCCATGACTTGAGCAAGGGGCCCACTACATCAGCTGGTGCCTCTGGGAGCTATCACTGGCTCGCCATATTGTTGCCTGCTGACCTTGGGTTCATTCGATTCAGCCACAAGCTTGACCTGTGCATCTGCCCCTGCCTTCTCCAGCCGGTGGTCTGGCTTCCTAGTTCATATACTTATGTCCATCAGGCCCAGTAGTTTTGTGAGTCAGGAGAATTCTCTAGCTTCGCATTTAACCCATGAAGGTGAACTAGGCTGGACTCACCCATACCTATAACTTTGTGCCACCACTTATTTGTCAGTTTGTCATCCTCTGGTGGCTTTGTGTCATTGTCAAGCTGGCAGCTATGTCACTGGTGTTTCAAATGCCAAGAGAATCACCCAAAGCGAATGGGTTCAGCAGAGCTTCCATGAAGAACAGATTGGGAAGAAAGAGTAGGCTGTCCACTTTAGATGAGTCAGCCATAGAAAATCTTCTGGATCGTATTGAAACATTGTGAGACACTGAAAATTTAATGAAGCACAGCAGAACATTGTTAGAGATATAGCCAGAAGTTGAGCCCTGTAGGGCAGAAGTTACTCAAAATGCGATGAAGGAAGAGCTGCCGTCTCAAGGAAAGAATCAGAGATAATGACACAGCTGAAATAAAGCCTGTAGGCACAAAACCTTCAGGACCTCAAATTGCTGATGGAGCATGACTCAAAATGAGAAGAAATGGTTACAAAGATCAACTAATAGTTGGAACTTGGAATGTACAAAATATGATCTTAGGAAAATTGGGTGTTGTCAAAATGAAATGGAATCATAAGGATTAATATTCTAAGTATTAGTGAGCTGAATTGGACAGGTATTAGCCATTTTGAATTAGAAAATCATATAGTTTACCATGCTATGAATGATACAATTCATTTCGATGAACTTATTGAACACTTCAGTATCTTATCTTGAAGTACAATGCTGTCTGAAAGTACCATGGACTGCCAAAAGGACAAACAAATCTGTTTTGGAAGAAGTATGGCCAGAGTGCTCCTTAGAACAGTGGTTCTCAACCTGTGGGTCGCAACCCTTTTGGAGGGTCTAACGACCTTTTCACAGGGGTCACCCAGTTCATAACAGTAGCAAAATTGCCGTTATGAAGTAGCAACTAATTTTATGGTAGGGGGGTCACCACAACATAAGGAACTGGATTAAAGGGTCGCGGCATGAGTAAGGTTGAGAAGCACTGTCTTAGAGGGCAGGGGGTGAGACTTCATTTTACATATTTCGGACATGTTATCAGGAGAGACCAGGCCCTGGAAAAGCACATCCTGCTTGAAGGCTCTCAGTAAGACGGACTGGAATAGTGACCACAACGATGGACTCAAGCGTTTGAGGTGGGCACGGGACCGGAAGCGTTTGGTTTTCTTGTGCACAGGGTTGCTATGAGTCATCTAACAACAACAACGCTAACCCAAGTCTTCAGTCTGAAATTGATCCAACGTGCAATCAAGGTGCATTGGTAATGATTGGAAATTGGAATGCAAAAGTGGGAAACAAAGAGGAAGGAACAGTAGTTGGAAACTATGGCCTTGGTGATAGAAACATGGTAGAATTTTGGTGAAAGATCGCATGGTAGAAGTTTGCAAGACCAACAGATCTTTAGGAAAAGTACTTCATGGAACACCACTAATGGTGCCTATACATTTGGTGTTCTCCAGGTGGAATACATAGAAATCGAGCTGACTACATCTGTAGGAAGAGATGATGGTGAGAGGCTCAAATCGGCAGCTAAAACCCTGTCAGGGGCCAACTGTGGATTAGACCATTAATTGGTCATCTGTAAGATCCAGTCGAAGCTGAAGAAAATTAAAACAAGTTCAAGGGAGCCAAAATACGACCTTGAAATATCCAACCTGCATTTTGAGAACATCTCAAGGACAAATTTGACACACTGAACACTAATGGCAAAGATCAGATGGTCTGAGAGGTGAGCTCAAGAACATGGTACATCAAGAAAACAAAAGGTCGTTGAAAAGCCATGAAAAGAGGAAGATCAAGGTGGATGTCAGAAGAGAGTTGGAAACGGTTCAGAATCATCAAGTAGCTCATGCAAATGGAAGAAATGATGAAGTAAACGAGCTGGGCCTCTCTGGACAAGGATCGTGGATGTGTGCCACCCCTGGCTCTTCTTTCTTGCGAGTCATAAGATTCTGTTTCTGCTTTTGAAATGGCTCACTTTATAGGCAGTGGCATGGCAAAACTGGCCATTACTCACTATTAAGTTTCCCTATTTGCAGGGTCCCTCCCAATTATTTGGTGCGAGTTACAAAGCCTATCCATACAAGAAACCACGTATGTTAGGCTGCTTTATCATAGGAGAATATCTAACATGCCTTGGGTCTTAGGTTTTATTGTAGTAACTAACATTTCCTACCCAGTTTTGAGCCAATTAAATACTTCATAGTAAGTGAACGGAGAATCAAGCATAAACCAGAAAGTATTGTGAGTTAGTTAATTGTGCCAACCTGGCTGATAATCACATGTGGGGCTAATTGAAAGGCGGAGGGATAAATGGGTGGTGAGCCTCGCCTTTCTAGCTCTCGGGTCTCTTGCTTTGTGATGGTCGCACCAGGGTGCAGCTGCCTTAGCAGTTCCCTGCTTCAGCTTGTGCAAGATTGACTTCCTACAAGACATCCCCAAGGAGAAGCCACATAGACCTATCCCGATGCAGCCCTGGGTGCTGGAGCAGCCGTGAGGAGACCCCTGCTAGTGCTGAGATGCTTATTCGTTCACTGACTCAGCTTTTCTCCTGCAGTCGGTGTCATTGCCTCTGTTTTGTGAGGTGGAGGACATTGTGGACTGGTGTTGGGTTAATGGGTTAATGTTGGACTTGTGGGCTTGGGCAGCATTGGGTTGGGATGTTTTTGTGATGCACACTTTCTTTACCTAAAACTCTCTTATACATGAGTTGCTGTGGATTTGTTTCTCTAAAGTACCTAGACTAGTACATATTGCTACTAGGTTTCCAGTTACTAGGTACTTGGGTTCCTTCCAAACAAAACCTATTCAGCACGTCTCTGCAAATGTTAAACATCTATAGATAAGTTCTCTCAGCAATACGCTTGTCTTGGGGTCATTAGGATACTTTTGGAAAACCCATATCAATCACCATTGAGTCCATTCCAATTCATAGTGACCCTATGTAGTTTCTGAAACGGAATGTCTTTACAGGAGCAGCGAGCGTCAGAGTGGCTGCAAAGTTTGAACCATCAAATTTGTGTTTAGCAGTTCAACTCTTATCTTTTCCACCTAAGCTCCTTAGGCTCAATCAAATAAGTGACTTGTAAGGGGATCTGCTGGATCAGTGACATTCATAGCAGAGAGGTCATCTCACAAGGTTATTGCATATGTTTTATTGGACTTTAAAGGGACAATCTCAACAGATTTTTCTTTGAAGACTGCAAGATGATCACAGGGTCTTATCCGAAAGAAGTGTCAAGGAAATTAAAAACTGCATTGATGAGGGAAAGAGCAGGAAAACAGTGCGGAGGAATTTCCCCCCCCAATCACAACACGGAACCTGCTCATTCTTTGTGGGTAGCAAAGGTTGTCCTAAGAGAATTTGATTGAGAGACCTTACCTCATCTACCCTACAGCCCTAATCTTGCCATTCAGACTTAGGTTTGTTCCAGAAATTCAAAGAATATTTGAGAGGAACAAAAATTGAGTCCGTCAAGGAGATTAAAACTTCTCTTTCAATGCTGTATAAATTGAAGAATGCAGAATTTGTTGGAGAAGGGTTACAGAGATGGGAACAATGCCTTCAAAAGTGTATGAACCTAGGTAGAGAATAGGTTGAGAAACTAGCCTTACATTTTGATGTTTTTGTTTAATAAAAGTTTCTATAATTTTATAGCAATATTTTTCAACACACGTGCACCTATACACACTGATGGCCTGATTTTCAGAACACACTTATTCAACCTAAATGAGGAAAGGACAGCAGTTTCAGAGTTAGAATATTTTCTGTAGTAAATATTCATACCTGGTAAGACTGCTTCAGGATATAGTTTAGGATTATTTTTCATGGCTAGACAGTAGGCCAGAAAGTAGACTGTACTTGTAAGAAAGATGCCACTGAAGTGCGCAAACACGTAATCTAAATCTGAAAACACAGATGATAAAACTCTTAATCATTTGGGTCATTTGAAATACCTTTGGATTTCTGAAAATAAAATAACATTTGAAAATTAACTTTAAAAGTCATCAGTTTTGTTTAACCACTCTATTTTTAACATGCTATTTATTGCATGCTTCCTAGTGATGGAATGGTGAGGGACTTACCCCTTAAGTGAAAGGTCGGAAGTTTGAATCTGTGGGGGAAATGGGGCAGTCTGCTCCTAGAAAGATCACAGCTTTGTAGTCTTACTGGGGCAGTTCTACTCTGTTACATAGAGTTGCTATGAATTCGAATCAGCTCAGTGGCAATGGGCCTAAGAGATGCATCTGGTTAAGACATTTGCCTACTAAATGAAAGGCTGGAGGTTCAAATCCACTCAGAGGTAACTCAGAAGAAAGATTTGGTGGCCTGTTTCCACAGACAACACTATGAAGCATGGTTCTAATCTGCCACACAGGAGGGCACCATGAGTTGGAATGAGCTTGACGGCATGCAAAAGTATGTTAACGCCCTCTTTTAAAGAAGAGATATTTGGACCAATTTTACTAATGATTAATTGTAATAGATCACCAGATGAACTGTGGCAGCGTCAAAACTCACCGCCAGTGACTCATTTGTGACTCACAGTGACCCTACTGGCCAGGGTAGAACTGCCCCTGTGGGTGTCTGAGACGGTAACTCTTTACTGGAGTAGAACATTTCATCGTTCTCTTGTGGTGTGTCTAGTGGCTTTGAACTGCTGACTTTGTGTCATCCACTACATCCCCAGGGCTATTTATGGTGACGTCAGGATGTGGGCAAAACATATCTGGGTGTTATTATGTGATTGTGGTGCTAGCGATGCATATGGAAAATACCCTAGATTTCCAAGAGGGAAAACAAATAGGTCTTGAGAGAAGTCAGGTGAGAGTGTTCCTTGGAGGCAAAGATGGCAAGACTTGGTCTCACTTCCTTTGGACATGTCAGGAGAGACCAGGCCCCGGAGAAGGACGTCATGCTTGGTAAAGTAGAGGGGCAGAGAAAGGGAGGAAGGATCTCAATGAGATGGACTGACACGTTGCTGCAACAATGGGAACAATTGTGAGGATGGTGTTTCCTTCTCGCATAGGGTTTTCTTTGTTTTCTTTGTGCTTAGGATTGCTACGGGTCAGAACCAACTTGATAGCACTCAACAACAACAACAACAACAATGGACAATTGGTCAATGTGGAAATGTCTTTTGCACATGACAGTCATATAAAATAATATTTCAAAAAAAATATTTCGAAAGTTATTGGAAGGAGGGTTTTATTTAACCATTTGGAAAGACATGATGATAGGGTTATCTCTGAGGTGCCCAAATCTCACAGTGCAATAAGCAGAGAGCACCCTGACTTCTTAGAGTCTCACTCTATAATGCTATTTTGGGCTCAATGTTTCTTTCATCTGAAAGGTTGACAAAGATAAGCTAATTGTTGTTAAGTTGGCCCCGAGCCCATAGTACTCTCCTTCCTGTGTGCCAGAGTGGAACTGGGTTTCCTAGGTTTTTGAATGACTGCTTTTTCAGAAGACCGCTACCAGGCTTTCATTTTGAAGAGCTTCTGGGTGAATTTGAACTCCCAACTTTTAGGTTGGCAGCAGAGTACCTTAATCCTTTGTGTACTACCAGGGACTCATTGATAAAAAATAAGTGGCCATGTTTAGGGAGGAAAGCTTAGAGGACAAGGCGTTTCCTCTTCTTTAAATGTCTTATTTTTCACTCTGGTTTATGTGAGAAGAGTAGACCCACCTATGGATCCCCACCAAAGGCAGCACAGCACGGCAGGAAAGGGCATAGCCACTTGGGTATATAGCCTCATCAGCAACTTTGGAATTTGCATGATTGAATAATAAATGGTTTACTTTTCTAAATTGTAAAATGACGGTGACAATATTATTGAGCTGGTAAGATTCCTATGGGAATTACAAAAGTTATTGCTTGCAAAGTGCTTAGAACAGAGTATAACACAGAGCACACACTATAACTATGTTTGTTAAACTAATGAAATAAAAAACAACAACAATGTCCCCATTACTTTTAAATAAACTGAAGAATGTTACTATCAGATTAGTTTCAGGATTGTCATGAGAAATGTTCCTAAGTGCTCACTCTTCTATTATATAAAGAGATTGTTCAGGACATTGTCTTTTTCAGGGGCAGTGATGACATTCCCCAATATAAGAACAACTGTAATCTTGCATAATGGGCTGGTTTTATATTATGTTCACGGAATTGTAAAACTGACTTGACTTGCCTTATTAGATGTAAAACATCTTTGACCAAATGCATGGCCCATTACTAGCAAACATATGTGTGGTACCAAGTTTTTAGACTTATGATTCGTTCTGTGTTATTTCATCATCCTCATTTTCCCCCTTAAAGATTCAGAAATGTGATTGCATAAAATCTTAACATTAGCATAAAAGAAAGCCAGAAATGAAAAAAAGGTGTGAGCTCGCTCTCTCTCTCTCTCTCTCTCTCTATATATATATATATATATATATATATAGAATCTGAGTGATAAAGCAGCTAGGATATCTATTTAGTCAATTACTTTAAAGTTGATTTTAAATCTCAACTTCATCAATCTAGCTTTCATAAGGTTTGTCCTCCAAATTTCCCCTTCATCCAAACTTAGATTATTTTAATCTTCTGTACCATTTAAATAGCACTTTATTGTTCATGATTTCACTCTCTTATGTTATGAGTGTATAACATGTTTCAATGTAGTTATAAGACCCCTGCTGTAGACACATTCTCATCCCCTATTATAAACTTCTATCAATGAAAACTGAGAAAACAGGGAGCATTTTGTTGGGTCTTTCAATGTAGCACTCTGTGCTTGAAAAATAACATCCTCTGACTAAGTAGGCTAGCTATATTTTGACCTTTAGGGGCATTTACTTGATTCTCAAATAATATGTACTATACTTTAGCTTTTTTAAAAAGAGGAGAATACATATGTTTTCCAAAGATCATCCAACCGGAAAATAAATTCCAAATCTCCCTGGAAATCCCGAAACCATATATTAAGATCCAAGTAGTTAAAATGAATGTTGACTTAAAGTAGATTATGTTTGTATGTCAAAGATCACACGAGACTTACTTAAGCAATTTATTCTTATTTTCAGTCTCTGGTGAATTTCTCATTCACCGTTCACAATAAAAAATGTAGATCAAGTCTATTTACTAATACTACTACCACACTTAGGTTTAGTATGATTAAGTAGAAAAATCGGTAACACCATAATATGTAAAGTGAAATAAGCGAGGATCTTTGCTCTTACCATACTGACTTGCACCTGCGTAAGCACTGTCGTTTCTTTTGCTGTGGTCCTTGATGTAAATAACAGGCACGAATGTACATCCATACAGCATCCCAGATATGACTGCAAGACAGCATCCCCTAAAAAAACAAGTCGCTATTAATCTTGGCTCCAGAGTATGTGAACATATACAAGTGGAATCACACCTAGAGCCTGTCTTCAAAGGTAAATCATAAGGGTTTATGCAGCAGTGACTCCATCCACCTCAAACTCTAGGGCTGGCAGAAGGACAGATATACTGTTCAGAGTCCAAAAGGGACCAGCTCTAAGAGTACAGGTTTAGACATTCACTGTACAAGGTTTATGGAAGTTAAACAGAGTTGTCGTCATATATTGTCAAAGATTGATGTCATTATATTAGACACGCACATAAACATGGCTCTCTAAAGAAATGATCAGATGTTTATGGACAAATACTATGTGGAATGCTTCCTTTTTAAACATCTTGTAATATCTAGAACAGGTCTGGGATAGACTACGTACTAGATACTTTCCTCTCCAACTCCCTCCAAACCATCCACTGAAATCTATAGACTTCTCTATGACTTAGTTAACTACACGGTATTGTCAAAAGGAAATACTCAGCCAAATAATCTGGATATTTCACATAAAAAATTTCTTTTTATAAGAAGGAAATACTGCATTTTAAGTACTATAGACATATTAACTCCTCAGACGTAGACCGGATCTGCATGAAGCAAAGTTTTCCAATGAATTTTGGGGGAAGATTAATATCTTGCAACAGATAGTGTATTTAATTTAATAAAAAGACAATGACGGGAAGCCGGAAATCTTTAGCCCCGAACTATTTCCTTCCAAAGTTATAAACAAATTCCCAAAGTGTATTTACCAGTAGTGCTTTAAGGAATGTAAGGCCATAGCCGTACGTTTCTAGGGCTATCTAATTACTGCATTCTA
Source organism: Echinops telfairi (assembly GCF_000313985.2). Lineage (NCBI taxonomy): Eukaryota > Metazoa > Chordata > Mammalia > Afrosoricida > Tenrecidae > Echinops > Echinops telfairi. Next base: position 18,077,082 of record NW_022109767.1, read on the forward strand.
GTCACACCAGAAATCCCTGTATCATGGTGAAGCCTGGGCTCCATGCTCCTGGAAAAGTCTCCTAAACACAGACCAGGCAAAGAGACTCAAATCCGCTGCCATCAATGTGATTCTGACCCAGAGGGACCCTATATGACTGAGTAGAATTGCTCTGTAGGGTTTCCATGGGTATCAATCTCTGAGGAAGCAGACTGCCTCATCTTTCTCCCTCAGCATTACTAGTTGGATCAAATTTCCAGTGTTTTGTAGAAGTCTATCTCTTAACCTAGTGTATTGTGTGGGTCTTTGACTAATACCCCAGGCCTGCCGAAATATGCAATGGCCACAAATGTTTTTATTTCCTTTTAAAAAATCATTTTATTGGGGCTCATACCACTCATCATAATCCATCCATCCATCCATTGTGTCAAGCACATTTGTACATTTGTTGCCATCATCACTCGCAAAATATTTGCTTTCTACTTGAGCCCTTGGTATCAGCTCCTTTTTTCCCTCCTTCCCTGCTCCCCTCTCCCCCATGAACCCTTGATAATTTATAAATTATTATTTTGTCAGATTTTGCCCTGTTCGATGTCTCCCTTCATTCACTTTTCTGTTGTCCGTCCCCCAGGTAGGGGGGTTATATGTAGATCCTTGTAATCAGTTTCCCCTTTCTACCCCACCTTCCCTCCACCCTCCTGGTATCGCCACTCTCACCACTGGTCCTGGAGGGATCATCTGTCCTGGATTCCCTGTGTTTCCAGTTCCTATCTGTACCAATGTACATCCTCTGGTCTAGCCGGATTTGTAAGGTAGAATTGGGATCATGATAGTGGGGGCGGGGGAAGCATTTAGGAACTAGAGGAAAGTTGTATGTTTCATCATTGCTACACTGCATCCTGAGTGGCTCATCTCCTCCCCATGACCCTTCTGTAAGGGGATGTCCAGTTGCCTACAGATGGGCTTTAGGTCCCCACTCCACCATTTTTTTTAAACAACTAACAATGGAAGGAATACTTAAAAAAAAAGTTTGAGAGATGTTTTGTTATTTTCCACTTACAAAAATAACATTGATTTCCCCCCCAAACTCCTTTGTGTAATATTTATTGAACACCTACTATGTGCCAAGCAAGGCACTCCTGATGGGAGTGAGTGAGGTCAGCGCGAGTCCACCCAGAGGCCCCTTGGAAGAGGCCGTGAAAATACAGCCTCAGAAAGCTCCACCAAGCAGGTCTACTTTGACAACAATGGTGTTGCTGGGAGTGAACGTCGGCTTTGGTTTTACATTTCAGGCACGGCCTCTTTCCCACTATGAGGAAAGAGCATATAACATCTAAGGAAAAGCTTTATATCGTTGAGTCAAAAGATGGTATCGCCAGATAACATCCAGACAGCCATTAGTTGTATTATTTGGGCTATGTAGGAATTTATATTTTCATAATCCTTTACAAAGAAAAACAAATCTAAGCAATTGGTCTGGTGCTGGCCCCAATTCTCCCAGTTTCTCTATGGAGAGAGTATGGAGAATACAAAATGCTACATTGTACTGGACAATGAACATCTTGAGATTAAAAATTGTCCAACACGTGGGTGGAGGAATGTCAAGCGCAGGGTAGGCCTCCGGGGTAGGGCGGTATGAGAGCCCTCTCTTGTCTTGTTCAAGTGTGAGTGCTGGGTGCACGTTGGCAACTATACACACAGGTCTAGTCTCTCTCTACTTTAGGTCCCAAAATCTGGCAAATGGGATAATTTTTGTCAACTGTTTATCATCTAGAAAGACTAAACAAAAGGGGCTGAGCCTAAGGACCTCTGTACCCCCAAATTCAGCTGGGAACAAAGAAAGCCTCTCTTCCATGGAGCCAGGGAAGTCAAAGCCTGTGTTACAATTTTCCTTTGCAATTCACACGAGTACCACTTCACATTGGTCATAACCCTCACAATAGTCGTCTCCGATTTAACCAAAATATGAAACAAAGCAATAGAACAAAGAAATGGCCTCTGCTTACACCATGCGTTGCTGTCTGGTAGAAAGTCTATCCACCCAGGAGTAATTGTGCCCACTATCTTGAGCTGTGTTGTTCACCTGCTGAAAATATTGGCACAAAACAAACAAAAGAAAGAGCATCCCATTGATAATTACACTGGTGACAAGAAGATTTCCAGTGATTTTTCTTACCTCTCTCAAGCATCCTTTAACATCTGAACACATCTCTACAATATGCTCTGATTCTGTAGTAGCTCCAGGCTGGACTATGTCTAGTAATGTTCACCTTTCATTCGAAATGGTTTTATGTGTGAACAATTGGCTGTTTAAAATTTGTACAGTTCGATATATGGCAATTGTGATACCTCTATTATAACTAATCAAATATATTAACTCGTGATTCATTTATATATCTATCAGTAAAGAAGTTATAATGCAGGCAAATTTAGCCTTGTCTAACATGGAATAATCATAAATAATTCAGTGTTTTATTCTGAATTCACTAAAAGAGCACTTCCAGTCATGTCCCAAGATTTGGCTGATATTTGAAGCTAGGAAAGAACTATAGGAGATTAATATTTCTATTATTAGTCATCTACACATCTCACTTGGAATTTGATGTTATACTTAATCCTGCTTTGGTAAGAGATAAAAAATTAAATGGAAATTCTTTGTCATGACCAACTCAAACTTTCTTTTCAAAAGAATACCTGACACGATTATGTGTGGTGTATACTAAACAAATCTGCTCACATCATATATCAAACCTAGTTTATATTCTCTCCTTATACCTAATCAGTAAACCCTGTATCTTTTACCACATTGTGTTTCCTTCATTGCTTTTATTTTTTATTTCTCAAGTTAAGGAGAGTCTACATTCCTAAAGAAGATGTAAAACACCAAAAAAAAAAAAAAAAAGGGGAAAAAAAAAGAAAGAAAAACACCATAAACTTTCATCTACTCTCTTTGAGACATTTAGTTGCCTGTAGATTAATGAACATCTTCTCTTTTACACTTCAGATAATAATTATTCCACTTATTGTCCATTCAACTAAGGCTTCAGTTTTGATAGAGAGGGGAGAAAAGAAGATGGAAAGATGAATTTTTAATCCAGGAGAATGGGCAGTACTTTTGAGGGAGGCACCAGTCAGTGAGGATGTGGGGATTTCCATTCAAAGTCAGCTAGAGAGCCCTGGGTTCTCTGTGGGCATAGGGGATGTTTGACAGAGAGAGAGCTATCGTCTGGGCTCATGGGAACGCAAGGAAATTCTTGCAATCGCTTTTGCATCAGTAACCAACCTTTTGTAAAAGCAGCCCTTATCGCACCCAGACTTGCCTTTACAAGATGCACTTAGATTCTGCAAAGTAGAAGCAGGCTCCCTTATAGGTTTCCTACGCTCATCATTGAGTAGAGCAGGGCGTGGCATTTAAAAAGCAGAGGAAAACAAAGGGAAGAAAATCAAGTTGAGTCACTACCCTCAGGTGTCTTTCCTTGGTTCCTTTCATCTCTCCCTCTCCCTGCCAGGCTAGAACACCTTCCTCCCTCCTCTCTCAACACACTCTTGTGTTCCCCCAACATATTCAGGTTTCCCCTGTAAAAAGATTTAAAACATTCCAATATACATGGTTGCACATAAAATTCTTGACCGGGGTGTAATATTAATGAGATTCAATCAACCTTTGTGCTTGCTGAGTTTTCTCTTGGAATATTAATGAACCGGTACGCAGACCCACCCATAAGGAATTCATGAAATGTTTTCTATAGGCCTAAATGAAAAGACAACAACAACAAAACTTGTCATTGTTTCAAATCTATGCTTTGGTTTCCTGTGATCTCTCAGTACACCATCAGCTATCGTACTCACCTGCTCTACTATTAATGGTGTGCTGTCCAGGGAAGATGTGTGACTTGGTATTTCACTTTTGATGAGCAAAAATATGAAAGCACTGTGAAGAAAAGAAGTGTCAGTGAGAGGGACTATACTACGGATGGCTCATTAAGCTGCCTAACTTTTAAGGGGAAATACGGTTTAAACCAGCAAGTCAAACTGACATCATGATTAGTCCAATGTATGTCCTTCAGAGGTTCGCCAGTTCTCTACAACGGCCAACCTTGTAGTGTTTCTCAGTCCCTTCATTTCTATAGGTCAAAAGCTGAACTCATAAGCTCTCCTTCCTCCTGATTCCATTGCTGTAGTCAAAGGCCTATTTTTTTCTTTTAATCCTGCTCACCCTGGAATCGTATTGTAAGAGAAAGAGAAGTAAAAACCACAACAACATAATATGTCTTTTCTCTTTTATGGGAAGAACCCTCAAAGTTTCAAAACATTCTTAGTTGGTAAAACTGCAGAGAACAAGCATTCTCATATACCACGGATGTGCATACAAAATGGTACAGCTCCATAGTGGGATCAAGAGACAATTCCCCAAAGTTACTATGTGTCCACTCCTTTCTTACGCCAATCACTCACGCAGATGCACATTTCTCTCAGAACACTATTCTCATACAGTATCTTTGTAACAAATTGTCCATTTACTATTGATTGTTGAAGTAGTTAGAGAAGGTAAGATGTACTAATACACTAAATTCACTTCAAATGTGCAACTGCGGTATAATTATTACTTAATTCATTTTAGTGCTTTGGAATATATTTGCATGGTTTAAAAATTAAAACAATGTAAAATTTAAAAGCACTTATGAGTCTAAAGTAAGGTAGCTAAATAGGTGCAGAAGAGTGAACCTATATGTAATATGCTATCTTTGTATAAAAAATGAGAACTTCTTAGCTGGCTTCGTTAGTTCAGGTTTTCACTTGCTTTAAAATTGGAATGGCTCTGTATTCCCAGCTATCAGAACTGTAACTTTCTTTTTTCACCTTTATTGTTTGCTGCCTCTTGCTGCAACCAACAGTACGAAACATAATTTCATACATGAACTCTTCTATTCTTCACCACTTGCTACTTTACACCCTCTGTCAACTCCAATCTTTCACAGTCACTTTTCCTGACTTATGGTCCTTTGTTAACTCTCCATACGACTCATCTTTGTCTTTCTGCTCAAACTAAAGCATAAGCCAATTGCTGACTACGAGGAGACAACTATGAGGGGCCTCCTCACTGAATATGCCCAACACTGAGAACTGCCACAACACAATTCAAGCCATTTTCTATGCAATTCCATGCATAGACCTTTTTTCCCCCTAAAGATTTTTCAACTCAATAAAGCATAGGAGCCACATCGCTACATCTTATCTTTCCCTCAGGATCCTCACAGTACTTAACACAGCAAACCTGAGTGGGTAAAATCGACTTAAATGTATCAAGAGTGAAATATGTGCATGACAGTGACGATGGGATGCAGTGAATTTGCGTGGTCTGGTTCTTCTAGCTATAGTTTCTCTGCCTCCCATCAAATGACCTGGGTGGGAGCAGGCAGAGAGGATGTGTGGATCTCTAACGTGGGGACTGGTCAGTTTTACCATTCTTCTGAGTGTACAATGAGCCATCTCAGAAATGGAAAAAAGAGAGCTCGGTGTCATCCAATAAGAGAGCAGTCAGAAGTTGAGCAAATGCTCTGGGTCCCAAGATTCCTCCATGCTAAATCTCCTCCATCCAGGAGATAACTGTGACATCAGAGTGACAGAAAGGAGAGCACTGGTGGAGAGGTAGCTTCCACAGAGGCAGCAGCACTGAGGACACCAAGCAGATTGGTGTGCTTCTTTTATATGTGGATTTGGGGTTAAAGGGAGTGTTAGTCTGGGTACTTTAGAGAAACACATCCACAGAAACTCATGTATAAGAGAGTTTTATATAAAGGTTACATGCACATCAAGAAAACATCCCAGCCCAGTGCTGCTCAAGCCCACAAGTCCAACATTAACCCATATGTCCAACACCAGTCCACAAAGTCCTCCTCCATCTCACAAAACGCACGCAATGATGCCGACTGCAGGAGGAAAGCTGAGTCAGTGAACGTATAAGCATCTCAGCACTGGAAGGGGTCTCCACACAGCTGCTCCAGCACCCAGGGCTGCCTCGGGGTAGGTCCATGAGCCTTCTTCTTGGGGATGTCTTGCAGGAAGTGAGCCTTGCCAGCTGAAGCAGGGAACTGGCTAAGGGAGCTGCACCCTGGTGCGACCATCACAAAGCAAGAGACCCGAGAACTTGAAAGGCGAGGCTCACTGAGCCATTTATCTCTCTGTCTTCAATTAACCCCACATGTGTTTATCGGCCAGGTTGGCACAATAAATTAACTACCTTAAAGGTAAAGACATGGAAGATGAAGGAGGTTTGGAATTTGAATATTTATTGAGAGAAGGAACTCAGGAAGGGAGGACCAGTTTGTCAGGAATGAAAAACTAAAACAAGTCCTTTCAGTTTTGTTGAAAGTAGCGAGAGGGAAACGTTGAAAGTAGAGCGAGAGGAACTAAGCCTAGTGCTGGTGGCGAGGCCCTGTCTGCATACTTTCACATAAGAGCCAGATGGAATTGCGGGGCACGCACAGAGAGCTGTCTAGACTGCTTTGTGGTTAGGTAGGACTATAGCCCTGAGGAAAGCTGATGGCTAGAAACAAAGTTTGGGGGTGTCTCAGGAACAGAAACATAAAATAGGTTAATAGCTGCAGCTGTGAGAGTAAGTACAACTCCTTAGGGAAAGAAGAGCAGAATCTGGGGACAAGCCAAAGCACATTTTTCCCCTGAATATATAAAAAATCTGCTTTTTGAAATGAGCTTCTGGGTCTTCTGTAAAGTCAAAGAAGAAAGGGTGTCCTGGATGATGTCTTCATGCCTGCTGCACTCCTACACTCAAATATTCTCTCCTAAAGTTAGGCCTGTTGTGATTAGCTGCCTTCACATTGGCTTCCAACTCAGAATGACCCCGTGCATAATGGAACAAAATGCTGATGGGTCCTAGCCCATAATCAACTGGGGATCAGGCTGGTGAGATCCAGAGGGTTTTCAGGGACTGATTTTCAGAACAATAGTTCAGGCCTTTATCTTTACTCCACATTAGTCCCAAAGCTCTGATGAAACCCATTCAGCATCCTAGACACACACAGCCTCACTGACAGACCAGTGATGGCTAAGAATTAAGTACATTGTCTTAGAAGTGAACCCAGGGCTCCCACATGGAAGGTGAGACTCCACCTTGGAACCAGGAGTGCCTCACTGAACCTACGCTGAGAGGACTGAAAGCCATTACTTCCTAGATCCTTTTGGCAGCATGACCATGTTCCGTTTAGGTTCTACCAAGGGGAGGTACTTGATAGAAACATTAAAGGGTGGGCGAAACGACTCTGTTTCGATGGTGGCTTTAGTAGCTTCTGCAGTAGTAGTAGTTCAGTAGAGGCTAGGTCTGGCCACAGTGAGCAACACAATTTTGTATCATATCTCCTTCCCTTTTCTGCTCCAGTAGGTCTGTGTGTGTGTGTGTGCGTGTGCACACACACACAATCCCCAGAATTCAAGCCCAGTTATTGAAAAATACTTCGTGTGGTTTTAGCTTTACAGAATGACTGACGTTTACCATAATCTATCACAAGGGAAATTGAAAGATGAGAGATAATTTACCCAATCCTTTAAATAAATATTGGGCACTAGAGAGGAACATTAACAAACTAATTTTTTAAAAGAAAGCAACATAACCATATTTCAAATATTTCTTACATTGACCCTGAAGCTCTAGGTTTATTAAATGATTGTCTTGCAGAATAAATTGATTTAACTGAGTTAAGAAATGCAATGAAAAGTCAGTAAAGACAGAGAAGGGGCTCTAGATGCACTCTGGGGTGACGCAATTGCTCTTCCTCGCCGCAAACCAAGTTCCAAACAGACGTGCATGATCCTGAGGCCCAACCACTGACGCAGCTGTGTGCCGAGCTGTGGCTGCCCAAAGAGGAGAAAGTACTTAGACGTAGTCAACTAATAACGCTTCTGTGGAGTCGATTGCAACTTGCTGTGACCCTGCAGGGCAGGCTAGAACTGTCGCCATGTGTTTCCAAGACTGTAAATCTTTACAGGAATAGAAAGCCTCACCTATCTCTCAAGGAATGGCTGGTGGTTTCAAACTGCTGACATTGGGGTTAGCAGCTCAAGTTGTAACCCACTGCGCCAGCAGGGCTCCTCTGTGCACTGAATAACTAAAACCCAACTTAGTGCCACTGAGTCGATTCCGATTCACAGAAGAATTATTAATAAAAGCTGGCTAGTGTATAGAGCTTTACATATGTCTAGTTATATGTAAAAGTAGTTAATAAATTTTATTTAATATAAGATTGGTACTACTAAGTATCCATTATCTCTACTTTAAAGAAGAAACAGCTGAGGCTGAGAGCAATGATGTGTTCAAGGCCCCAGAGTAGATGTGATAGAACAGTAATAACTGATTTATAACTTTAGTGATGGTATTGTTTCTAAAGAAAGAAATGCAATGAAAAACAATGCAGGAAACAGGCTTTAAATAACCATAAAGTGAAAACTCAGGCATAAAACATCCTGTTGTAAAAGTAACATTGCTTTTATGAGAGTCATTCAAAGCAATATGAATTCTGTAGGAATTGTACAAGATACATCAAATTTCCTTTAACCAAAGTGTCAGAATCCTGCCATTTTAGGATAACCCGTGTTATTTCTTCTTCAATTGGACTAGATCCACTCTCTAAAGCAACATTTCCACGATGAAGAGATTGTTCCAGAATGTGGCTGGGGAAAAGCCATCATTACTGGAAGAAGGGAAATATACTGTTCTTTCCCTAGTGAATAATAATAATAAATAATAAAGGCCTAAGGTTTTTCCTTTCCAAGCAGTGCTCTCAATTCTGTGAAGCTCTGACAGGGATAATAAATGGATTTCCGAGAGGAAAGGAGATTGGATTTAAGATGACCCAGTTCCGGTAAGAAGGAGCCCCGTGGCACAGTGCCCGACGCCATGGGTGGCTAACCAAAAGGTGGGCAGTTTGCACAGATAAGCGGCTGCAGGGGGGGAAGAGGTGGCAGTCTGCCAAGATTTACAGCCTGAGAAGCTCTATAGAGACTTTCTATGAGAACGGACGTGCTGGTTACTGGGTTTGGTTTGGCAGTTTCGATTTTGTTGAGAGGTTTATTGACCGAACACATCCATGAACAGCGTCAAAGCTATTTGTTTCCCAGTAAAGATGCATACACTTCGTATACAGATTCAGAAGAACCCTTTCAACGTTCATACAGTAAGTATTTTCACAGGTGAGAAAGTTTTTATCTAGTTGGATTAAAAGACAGTGAAAGAAACAGATGGATGGTTTCCAGGGGTGGGAGGGGAAGGAAGGCAGGGTGAAGCATAGGGTCAAGGGTAGATAGGTGCTGAGTTGGTGAAGGGGAAGGTAATATACCACAGAAAACAAACAAACGTATTGCCCTAAGTTGATTCCAACTCCTATTGACCGTATAGGAAAGGGTAGAATGCCCTTCTGGGTTTCTGAGACTGTAGCTCTACAGGAGTAGAAAGCTTCATCTTTCTTTTACAAAGCAGCTGGTGGTTTTGATCCGTTGACCTTGTGGTTACCAGCCCACTGCATAATCCACTAGACTGCCAGGGCTACATCCATCGAACAAAAGGGAAATGGGATAAAGTGGGGGTGGGCTGGTGTAGGGAAAACTAATGCAAGGATTAATAAATTGCTGAAGTTGTAAAATACAGAACAGATGATTTGATATGTAAAACTCCACCAAATTCACAACCAACAGTTGAAAAAAGAAAGGGAAAAGAAAAATCTCAATGAAATTGAAAACAAAAGTGAGTGTGTGACGAGACAGGTGATGCAAAGTTGAGATAAAATGGAGACATCTGACCTAAAATAAAAGTGGTTGAACAATTTAACGATTTAAATATCTGTAATGGTAAGGTTCACTGTACCCATCACACAGATTCAAACCCTGTTGCTCAGAAATTAAATAATTAAGGCTTTGTGGTTAGGCAACAACTGAATCTGTACTCAAACTTTATCAAAATCCTGTGTGTTAGATCTCGGGAGATCTTTTAATAACTAACCTGTTCCTGAAAAACAAAGAAACTCACTGCCATCCAGGTATTTCCAATTCCTGACGACCCCACAGGAGAGGGTAGTACTTTCCTGATGGGTTTCCAAGAGTATATGTAAATCTCTATGGGAGTAGAAAACCGTGTCTTTCTCCCACAGAGTGGGTGGTGGTTTCAAACTGTTGACCTTGCAGTTAGCAGCCCAGCACTTAACCACTCTGTATCCAGGGTCTAGCCTATGTCTGTCCTATCATCCTCTTACCATTATTTGTGACTGGTCATAAGACCCCCTTGGCAACCACAGCCATTTGCAGTCTATTTTTGCCAGTTGTAAGGAACCTGGTGGCGAAGGGGGTAAGCACTGGGTTGTGAACCAGAAGGGTGGTAGTTACAATCAAACAGCTGCTCTGCAGGAAAACAAGATATGGCAGTCTGTTTCCATAAAGATTTAGTCTTATAAACCTCCCAAACCCAAACCAAACCAGACAGGTGTCAAGTCAGTTCTGACAGCTTAGGACAGAGCAGAACTGCCCTGTGGTTTTCTAAGGCTATAAATCTTTACACGAGCAGAAAGCCTCATCTTTCTCCCACGGAGTGGCTAGTGGGTTTGAACTGCTAGTCTTGTGGTTTGCAGCCCTAGTTAGAATTGACTGGATGGCAACAGGTTTAGGGTTAGTTATTTATTTATTTTTGAATTTATATAAATATTATGTCAAAAATGCTTTTCTCTACCCCGCCTTTAACTGACCTCGCTGCTGTAGCCAATCAGAGAATTGTTACTAGCCCCTGATTTAACCATTTAAGTGCTTTCTGTATGCCTACAACTCCTAGTAACACTTACCATATGGCGGAGTATTTGCCCAACCGCAGCTATCGCTATTTCTTCAATAAAACTCTTCATGGACTTTCATTTTTAACGATTTTAAACCTGATTTTAAAATCATTTTAACTTGATTTTCCTCTATGAAGATGGAAGATGGGGTGGGGAATACAGTGTAACTGAGTAGTCAATAGAAGAGAGAATCAATGGTTATCACAAAGGTGGCAGAAAGCCAGTATGCATTTATATAATATTTTGGGGGTGTCCCTGGGAGTTCAAACAATTAATGTACTTGGCTGCTGATCAAAAGGCTGAAGGTCGAAAGTAAAACCTGATGATCTACTTGCAAAATACCAGCCATTGAAGACCCTATGGAACACAGGCTGAGGATGATACACACTCAAGGAGCCAGGGGAAGGGCAACTAAGAGTGTCACAGTTTTTAGCTTGCAAAATAATTTATGAGCTACAGTATATTATGATTGTCTTTCTATATTTCATAGAGTAACACTGAGCTTCATAGAAGTTAACCCATTTTCTCAGGGTCTCAGAGGCCTTGAGAACAAAAGCCGGGATTCCTGAATCCACCTCTGATCCTTTTTATCTTCTAAAGTCCAGTCTGTCATTGTAAATGAAGAACTTGAGCAAAATATCCTACAGATTTTCTAAAATGTAGATTTAGGAAAATGCACTTCATCCAAACCCAAAGCAAAATCAGTGGTCATTGAGCTGCTTTGTACCCTGGGAAATCCCATGTATTACAGAGTGGAATTCTTCCGGGGTGGTGGGGGGTGGTGGTGGTGGTGGTGTTTCCTTGCTGTAATATTTAGGGACACAGATCACCAGGCCTTGCTTCCATGGCTCCACTGGCTAGGTAGGAACCAACATGCTCAAGTAGAAGATGAGTGCATATGTTCCGCAGCACCTACAAATCTTCAAAAGAAATATTTTCAACATTTGGGAGAGTAGTTACATCACTAATAATGGCTGCGTACCTTACTATTGATAGCGCAGCTCCAATGTCGTTGAGCAGTGGTTTAGACACTTCTTGTGCATCCATTCCAAACCAGCCGAACCTAGACGTTCACAAAGTCATCACATGGTGATCGATACTCTGGAGAACATGCTCATTCATCACGTTGAAGGATATGGACTCAGAACCAGATTTCAGGGTTCAAATCCTGGGTCCCCTACTGTCTGTGACTTTGGATAAGTCACTTACCTTTACTGTGTCTCAATTTCCCTTGTTTAAGAAGCGGATAGTATTGTATCTAATTCCTAGATTTGTTATGAAGATTAAATATTAGTCTACTAAAAAGTACTTGCTATTGTCTCTTATTAAGACTAATGAGGAAGGAAAAATATTTTGGTCAAGTAATTAATATGATGCTAATAAACTGACTGGGATTTTGTAGAGTATTTGAAATAGACTTTTAAATATCTGTTTGATTAAGCATCTCTACTTCTCCCCCATCCCCCCATGTATTGACACTGTAGTGATGGCTACCAACAATCATTGAGACCTATCTAAGTGTCAACAACAACAACAAAATAAGTGAGGCAAGAGAAAAAACATAGCCTTACTAAAAAGCTGACTGGGGAGAGAAAGGAAGGGACAGAATGTATTGAGGTTAGTTTGCTGTCATTGAGATTGTTGTAGTTCTGTGGGCTGGAAGGGGCATCGAACAGAAGGTAACATCTCCCATTCGATCCATTTTCCCAATGTTGACTGAGGGCAGCAGCATGCTGGCACATTCCATCCAACTGCACTTCGTGAGGTAGGACTGCCTTATATTTGTCCAATAAAGTAACCTCTAGCAAATGTGTCTCTTTGAGATGTGGCTTGCACACCCGAGGAACTGAAAGTTTCATCTTACTAAAGTTTATCAAATTTAAATATAAATAGCGAGATGTGGTTCGTGCCTACCATACTGGACAGTGCAGCTGGACAGCAAAGGTTTGCAAATGTTTTCTTAAAGGGTCAAAAGGTAGCAATTTTAGGTTTTGTCGGTTTGATGTCTCAAGAACCTATTCAGATAAATTCTTGGAGGAGATTGCAAAATCACTAGAAGGCCCATGGAGCAAAAGAAAGAAGAAGCTAATCACTCAAAACTCTGAAGCCCACAGTCTGGACGTGTTGTGGGAACATTCACTTCTGCCTTGTTCCACTGCTGCTGAAACAACTGGAAGCCCCATCCAAATAGAATGGCTTCTTTCACAGTTTACTAATATAGGCAAATGTAACCCTCGAAAACATATAAAACTCAAGTTTTAGTTATAGAAATACTTGAGATGCCTGATGTAGCCCACTGGGTTGTAGTTGGCTGATGAACATAGAGAGGTCTAGAGGGTAAAAGCAGGCTATTTAGAATAAAAAAATTTAAGGCTTGAATCTTGACTGATTAGTTCCCTAACCTTTAGCGTATTTTCCAAACTCCTTTAGAGAATTTTTTTTAATAAAGTATGGTAATTCTTAGAATAATCTTTGAAAATTATATGCAAATAATGTAGGCACATGACCACCAACTTGTCACACCATTGAAAGGGAAAATAAACACCAGTTCCCTTTCTCCTTCCTAACTTTTGCTACCTAAAAATCTTGACTACATTTGATGAGATATCTAGACAACTTATCTATAACACAGGACAAATAATTATTAAAGGTGGCTTATTTTTGATGTGTCTATCTTCGCAACTGTGACTGCTGGGAAGTTAACAATCACATGCTGGCCCTCAGTAAGTCTCATCCCTAGCACTTGTATTAACTATAGCATGACCACAAGGAATCTAGTTGAAAAAGTTTGACTTGTGTTACCTTGAACTTGCCCAGCCAGTTAAGGAACTAAATGATCCCCAGATTAATATGCCAAGGCCCAAGCCAATGGTTTTAATAATTGGGACAACAGCAATATTTCCTGTAGAGTTAATATACAAAAGAAAAGTGTTACTTCAAATACAGAAAACACATATATAAATTGAAATGTTTTTAACCTAGTTTAAGTGGAGGCTTGGCAGATTGGGACACATTTACTACTTAAAGTATAGTTGCCCATTTTTAAATAAAAGATAAACATTTCTCTGGCATTAACTATAATTGCTAAAGGAACGAAGCTTAGAGCAAAGTTTTTCAAAGGAAAATCTTTAATTAGCTCTTTGCCTAACTATGCTGAACTCTTCACTCCTAGTCTCATGGCTTGTCCCAGACACTGCCAAACATGACATACTAGTAAAATCTCTGAGTCAAACAGGGCAGATGGCTTCAGTCGCAATATGGTCCTCCATGTTCAGTGATACTTCTGGATCCTTAACTTCATTGCCTTGTTCTCTCGAGAGGCACTCGATTAAATCCATGATTCTTTTGCCCCAGATCTCAACCAGTAACCTCTCGCTTCATTCTTATAATCTCTTCATGAGCTATTTCTTTTCTTGGTTTGCAGGATGGCCACATCGTGTCATGTTTATTCCATTAGCTCTTTCTCTGGCTGCTATTCTTCATCATACCCAAGTGCATCCTGGAGAGGTACTTCAGGAGACCCGCTGGTGCAGCGGTTATATGTCTGGCAGCTAACTGAAGGTCAGCAGTTTTAAGCCACCAGCTATTTCACAGGAGGAAGATGGGGGCTTTCTACTCCCATGAGGAGTTACAGTCTTGGAAACTCACAGGGAGCAGTTCTACCCTGTCCTATCGGGTCGCTATTGGTTTGGTTTAAAGAAATATTTTGAATGTATTCCTCCTCTTGATCTATTCTTCTTTATGCACTTCACCTAATCCCAGGATTTCGGCTGTCAGCTAGAAGCACGTGCTCCCATTGCCATGCCATTATCAAGATCCGCCTCTGGAGTTTGAATGCCTCGCTCCAAACTATGGGTGAGAGAGCTGCCAGCAGCTGTCCGATCATGTGGGAACTTCCAATCTTCAAATTCACGAGGTCCCAAGCTGAACTCATCATTTACTCTTTCAAACATGCTGTCCCCTTTTTGAGTCACAGATGTCAGCGATATCATCGCCTTCCTAATCACCAAAAACACATGCTGCATCACCATGACTGGCTCCTTCCTTTTTCCACTCCCCCCATTCAATCAGGTACTATGACCTATAACATTCATATCTACCCCGTTTCTCTAATAGGACCTTCTACACTTCTCAGTCCTGGTGGGTGAGAATAAATACTCCAGTGGTTAGAAAGAACTTCTAGATGAATTCCTTTCTCTGCCTCCCATTCCCATTATGCATGATAAGCATTTTAAGATAGAGATAAAATGTATTCATTTAAATTGTACTAAAAGTGTAAAAGTTTAATTCTTAGTTCTAGCCTCCAACTTATCAATTCCACTAAGTCATTTAAATCCTCAGAGATTCAAATTAAATCAGTACACTACACATGACTTCAAAATCTATTTGGTTTTGAACAAATGATTTCTAAAGATTCTTGGTCCTTAAAGATTTTATTCACTTAGCAAAGCTTTTCTGGAGTTCGATCTGCATTAATAAAAGGAAGCTATTCCTGATTATTCAAGCCAAGGACATTCATTTTATATAGTTACCTAACCGCTGGGCCTATAGCCATCGTGATGAATGCAGACGATAGCGAAGTTATCAAGGGTTTCAGCTAGCTTGGAGACGTAATAGCCACAGCAGCAGCAGTCAGGGAATCAAATGAACTGTTGCATTGGACGCAGCTTCCGTACCAGGCTTCTTTAAAGTGTGAATGTTAACATTATCCTCGTAGGGTGTCAGTGTACAAGAGGAAGACGCTTAATGAGATGGGTTGACATGGTGGCTACAACAATGGGTTAAAACATAAGAACGAGTGTGGGAATGTTACAAGACTGGGCAGGATTCTGTTCTGTTGTATACATTGGGGTGCTATGAGTGGGAAACAGCTCAAAACAACACAACCGCAATTTCAGACAACAGAGGAAGGGTTCTTGGTTTTCTGTGAACAGGTATTTTTGGAATGACAATGTATCAGTCCTTGCCTCCTTTTAGGCCAAGTCCTTAAAGACTTGTAGAGACTGGTTGCTGTTAGGTGCCCTTGAATCATTTCCAACCCATGCACAGCCGCAGGAAACACTGCCCAGTCCCGGGGTATCTCACATTGTTTCTGTGCTTGGGCCTATGTTGTAGCTCCAGTGTAAATCCATCTCAGCAAGGGCCTTCCTCTCTTCCACTGCCTCTCTACTTTCCCTAGCTCGATGTCTTCTCCAGGGTCATGTCCCAAGTACACGAGACAATGTCTCACCGTCCTTGCCTCTAAGGAGCACTCTGGCTGTACTTCTTCCAAGAGAGATTTGTTCCTGGAGACTTGTCTGCAAAGACTACCTAATTTAATCAGTATGCTTTGATAAACATGCTAGCTACAAATATGGCTAGGCCACTTAAAACAGTGTAACAGGTATACTTGAACAGATGTAGAGCACTTGAAATATTCGATTGTAATAATTTACTGCCAGGCATTTAGAGAAAAATTACTAAGAGACTAGAATGAAGAGATACACCCAAAATATTTAATGAATATCTAAAAAAAAGAAATACTAATTTCTAATATTTATGACTAAAGATTATTTGTAATTACTGCTTGTGCTGTTTCTTCCTATTGTGAGTGAGAGTTATTTTGATTATGGTGTTAAGTAGTAAAGAATATGGCACAGCATACGTTACCTGTTGCCCAAATGCTTCCCCCAAGCATTGCAAGAGGCCAAAATTTAGGGCAATGTAATATTAGATTGGCCAACAAGGCTACCAACCATATTGCAGCACACAGAACCCACTGAAGAAACATTCCTGAAAATAAAAGAACTGGGTATCAGCAGCCCGCATTGATTTGGTTCAATCAGTGCTTAGCAATATCAATGGCAGACTATTTTAGGAATGGCCACAATTGATTGAATATATGTGGCACTTGGCATATTTCGTTTAACTTTTACAACTAATTTTCAATGTCGGTATCTCTGATGCAATGGATAAACAATCTGAAGGAGATTAACCAATTTGTCCCAAAGCTAGTATTTCAGAGAACAAGGTTTAAAAATGCACAGGAAATGGTTATAGTATCTTCATACATGTGCAGATTTAAATGGAGGCTATGTTGACAAATACAGGCTTCATATTTTGGTATTTTTGTTACATAAAACATGTTAAAGGAAAAAACATTTGACTCTAAATAGGGTATACGAAGGAAAACATTGCTGTTTGTCACCTAGTAGATAAATTAAGAATTTTTTTACCCAAGAATTTTAGTGCGACCAAGTTGGTATTTTCATTCAGATACTACATTGAATGCAATCGCCCACCAAAGTCATGGCACCGAGAACGGCAGAATAACACAACAGTGATGCAAACCTTTAGGGCACAGGGTTTCCTTAGGCCTCCTCTGGGATGAATGTGACTGATTTATGGCTACAGGCAGACGTCATGGCATTGAGTTCCATGGCTGACACAAGCCGGACCGTGCACATTTGAGAATTAGCCTTCTTGGCCAGGGCTGACCTCCTTTTTTATGCTCTGGGTTATCTGAAGGCTGTCTGGTGAAAGGAGGTATTTTCTAACTTTCTGCACCTTCTGCTCTCAGGGGATGAGGGGTTGAAGGATTAGAAAAGAATCAATAATTGACATTGGAAAAATCGTGCAGCAGTTACAATGAATGTAGTCTGCTGACCCTAACTCTGGAAGAGTTTTTCCTATCTATATTCAATCTTATGGTGGAGGAGAAAATTGGCTGGTAACCTTTAAAACCAAGCGTTAAGATGATAGGGGTGAAATGAAACTTCATTTGACAAATTCTTTGTGTTGCAAATGTGAAACAGAAAATAAACGAGTTGGTAACTTGCCCAGGATTACATAGCTCGTATGAAAGACCTAAAAGACCAGGCCTTGTACCCTGTGCTAGGTTTCTTTTTGTTGTGCTCCCAGTAGTTCCTGTTTTTCTCACAGCTCCAAAAGAAAAGGAACAACAACGATAGGATCTGGATCTATGGGGGGAAGATTTGTACCACACCACAGGGAGTCCTAATGGCAATGTTGGGTAAGCATTGAACTGGTAACTATAAGTCAATAGTTCAAACCCATCAGTTGCTCCACAGGAGAAAGATGAGGCTTTTCTGCTCTCATAAAGATCTATAGTCTTGGAAACACTATAGGGGTTTACTATGAGCTGGAATCAACTCAACTGCAGTCATTTTTTTTCTTGGTTTCTTTTTTATATCACAACATAAGGAACTGACGAGAGAACACAAACAACTGCTAGCAGGTGCTTACTTCCCGACAGATGCTCACCACTTTGTCTCCAATCTCCTGGCTTTGACACCCAAGAAAGGTAGATGCAAGTAA
>NW_022109767.1:18096310-18097648 GCF_000313985.2 Echinops telfairi
GAGCCCAGTGGTTAAGTTCGCGCCATGGTCGCTCATGGTTCCAGTAATGCCTGAGAGCACGCTCCTTCACTTTAGCCCTAAGACACGTGTCAAAAGCGGCTGAAATACAAGAAATGAAAACAACGCCATTAAAAAGTGGAGAACCTGTGGGCAAATTGTGATTCATAGAGGATTTGCAATGACCTTTTAAAACGTAAGCTTATTTGTTCTTATAGACAAAGCCTGGGCATTATGGAATGACCTATGACTTTCACAGCTCATGTTCACGCTGTCATTTATTCATTTTCTCGTTTAATTCGTCTAAAATGCTTTTTGTTCACTGAATTATTCTTTCCCTTAACTTTGCCTTAAGCGCTTCTAAGCCTGACTCGTTCCAAATCTTCGAGAACTGCAAGATGCCTGACGATGCAGAGCTGTGTTCTGTGCCCGCCCAGAGCTCCGCGGGCGCAGGGACAGACGCGCTTTTCTTCGCCAGCAGCATTCTCTCAGTCTGCTGGTTTGAATAGCTCATGGATCTCTGGCTGTTGGGAAAGCTGAACAGAGAGAAGAAATGCTTCTTAAGTCTCCCAAAGCACAAGATCAGCAGTGGCATGCTATGCAATCCTACCAACCAATAATACAGCAGGTCAGCGATCGGCACTGTGCCATCTGGGAGCTACCAGCCACAGGCCTGGTTAAATGTTCATTAAAATCAAAGAAAAATTCACTCCTTCAATCATGCTAGTCACGTTTTCAAGTGTTCAACAGGCACACGTGGCCGTTTGCTGCTAAACTGGACAGCATAGATGATAGACAGGGTAAGACATTAGCACTGCTAGTGCTATGCAGAGGTCTCATACCCCCATGAAGAAAAGGCTCGTATTTTGTCTGCTGACTGTTTGTCTGGCTCCATCATTTAAGTCCTCTGGAATGGAAGTTAGAGTAATCCCGCCTCTTCACCTCATTCAACATTTAATGAAGTGCCCTTCTGTGGCTATGCATTAAATAATACTGTTGCCATTGAATCATTCCAATAGCAACCTCATTTATGTGAAAGCAGCACTCCACTGCACAGACTTTTTGGTGGCTGTAGTCTTTCGGAAATAGGTCACCAGGCCTTTCTTCCACATCTCCATTGGGAAATTGTTATTGCCAAGCTTTCAGTTAGCAGCCGAAGGCAAATTACAGTAACGGTGTGCAAACCAACCCACTTCCGTTCAGCTGATGGTGCCACACAGGAGATGATAGAACTACCCTGACGGGGTTCTTAGGCTGTGAAGCTTTGTAGAAGTGGCTAGTGGGGTTGAGCCAGTGATCTTTCAGTTAGTAGTCCAATACTCACTACACAAACAAGGACCC
>NW_022109767.1:18099597-18100835 GCF_000313985.2 Echinops telfairi
TTTTGTTCTATTTATTAATAAATATTGTTCTTCTATAGAATTTTCCTGGTAATTTAAACTAGTACTCAGATTATTAGTATTTGGTATGTTCTGATTAGTACAGCTTGTTCTACTTCCACTAAGATTTCATTTTTAGTTTCATGTTAATTTGTTTCCGCAAATCTCCCAGTATATCCTGCCTATTTCTTGGTTAAAATGAACACGGAATGAACATACTTTTTCTGAACCTTAATTTTGCTGTCAAACACGGGCACGTTTGGAGAAACCCTGGAAGCCTTTGTAAAGCCTCCTTGGCTTTGGAGCAGCCGCGCTCGCCACACCGCTGAAGCGGGCAGGTTGGTGGACAAGGGCCAGACTCTCAGGTTCACTGTCAACGCTCAGCCAGCAAGTCTCAGACTGCGCCTGCGCCTGCGCCGGCCCTCCACTCGGAGCCAAGGCTTCTTGTCAGGACAATTATTTAAAGACTGGGTGGAAGGACGGGGGAGGGCTTTTGTACTTAGGGCCAGAAAGTCGACAGTTCAGGAAACAACTTCCTTCAGTGTCTGTCATCTGTATACACTGTCAGGGGACTCAAGCGGAGATTGTGCAGGCCCGTGTCAATCCCCCAGCCCTCTAGGGTCAAGAACCAACAGATCTGTCTGGGAAGACTTACAACCAGAAAGCTCCTTAGAAGCAAGATGGTGAGACTTCGTCATACGCACTTTAGACATGTTTTCAGGAGAGACCGGTCCCTGGACAAGGACATCATGCTGGGCAAAGTAAGTCCGCATGAAAGAGGAGGGTCATCAAGGAGATGGATGGACACAGGGACTGGAATAAGGGGTTAAACATAACAGCAATTGTGAAGATGGGATGGGACCTGGTAATGGTTTTTTTCCTTTCTGTTTTGACTTGGCACCTAAAAACAATAATGCATATTTTTATTTGGGAGTGTTTAGTTGTGCGACTGTATCACTTGTCGCCTGAAGGCCCCGAGTGGCCCCCAAATTTAAATGCCTGATCAGTAGTAGAAAGATTGGCGTTGTGCGTGCTTCGCCAGCACATAGACTAACATTGGAAGGATACAGAGAAGATTAGCATGGCCCCTGCGCAAGGATGGCACGCAAATTCGTGAAGCGTTCCATATTAAAAAAAAAAAAAGAAAGATTGGTGTTTAGAATCTACCGAGATGCCTCAGAAGACAG
Organism: Echinops telfairi; assembly: GCF_000313985.2. Classification (NCBI taxonomy): domain Eukaryota; kingdom Metazoa; phylum Chordata; class Mammalia; order Afrosoricida; family Tenrecidae; genus Echinops; species Echinops telfairi. The sequence goes on from NW_022109767.1 coordinate 18,100,782, forward strand.
ATGTCGCAATCAGTTTTCAGATGGTCACAGATTTGAAAACCCAGGGGAGCACAC
>NW_022109767.1:18105385-18118976 GCF_000313985.2 Echinops telfairi
TACTGCAAAGGTGAAATTGGAATAAAGACTTGGCAGAAAGTGGAACACAGAGCAAATGACCGGCTCACCATTTCTGAAGAGCAACACCAGAGGTCACTATTGCTATAGCTGAGATCATAAGAAAAAGTTTTAGAAAGCAAATGGTGTATGGGGAGGATCTGAAGAGGCAGTCTGAGCCATTGAGAAACGTTTGATTTTTCCAGTAAGGGAAATCAAAGGCCACCAAAGCATGATTATCAGAGATGTATTATCCAGTCTGTATAAACAAGTATCCCAAAATTTAGTGGTTTAAAACAACACTAAATAATTATTATTTCTCAGTTTCTGTGGGTCAAAAACGAAGGGAAACTTGATTAGGCAATGTTAGCTTAAGGTCTCTCCCAAAGCTGTTATGCGGGCTGGGGCTCTAGACATCTGAAGATAGGACTGGGCCTGGGGGGTCCCCATCCAACGTGGTCCACTCACATGGCTGCCCATTGGCTGCTAGCTGCTAGTGGAGTCTTTAGATCCTCTTCTTCGAGGCGAGGCCTCTCTACTGGATTGCTTGAAGATCTCATGTGTGGCGATGTCTTTCCCCGGGGTGAGGATTCCAAGAGTCCAAGACAGTCAGTGTCTTTTATGACCTAACTTCATAAGTCACTCACCCTCAGGGTCGCAGGGTTCTATTGGGTGCACAGGTCAGCCGGTTCAGCGTGAGACTAGATTATTCAGTGGTATGGGTCCCAGAGGGAAGTCACTCTTGCGATGCTGCCTTCCACAGAAGAGAAAGAAGAGGCGTACTGAAATCGTGTCTTTGCATGGGTACAAGTAGATAAAATTGTAGCACAAAATTCAGGGAGATCATCCAGGCTAAGTGCAGAGAGAGGTCTTCCATAGTAACAGTATAGAGATGTTAGTCATTTAGTGCTGCTGTAACAGAAATACGATAAGTGGATAATTTTCACAAACAGAAGCTTTTTGTCTTCCAGTTTAGGAGGCTAGAAATCCAAATTCAGGGTGTTACCTCTAAGAGAAAGCTTTCTTCCTATTGGCTCACTGTTTAGAAAGAAGGTCCTTATTTGCCTTCAACATCTGGGGGCCTGACATTCACAGAGATCTGCTTATGTCTTGGCGTTAATTTTCCTCTTGGTCTATTGTGGTGAAGTCAAATTTCTTAACATGACCCTCCTATCCATGTCTCCATCACTCCCAGAAAATGATTGGATGAAACGATGCAAATTGCTGATGTTGTTAGGCCCCATCAAGTCAATTCTGACCCACAGAGACCCTATGCACAATGGAATGAAGCACAGCCCAGTCCTGAAGTATCCTCACAATTGTTCCTATGCTTGCGCCTATTGTTGCAGCCACTGGGTCAATCATTCTCAATGAGGACCTTCTCTGTCATTGACCCGCTGCTTTACCCAGCATGAGGTCCATCACCAGTGACTAACTGACAAGATGTCCAAAGAACATGAGAACAGTCACACCATCCTTCCTCTAAGGGCACTCTGTTTATACTTCGTCCAAGACAAATCTGTTTGTCCTTTCAGGATCTCTCACCACGGTCTTTCAACATCGTCACCAGTAGAACAATGCAAATGCATCAGTTCTGTGATCTTCCTTATCCAATGTCCAACTTTCATATGCATATGAGACAATTGAAAATACCACGGCTTGGGTCAGGTGCACCTTTGTTCTCAAAGTAACATCCTTGCTTTTCAATATTCTAAAGAAGTCTTGTGCAGCAGATTTCCCCAATGCAATGGGCTATTTGATCGTTTGATCAATGCAAATAGGGTGTGTGAAAAACTAATAAAGGAGACTGGTCAGTTTGGGTAGCCATTCCTCTATGTGTAAGAGAGTCATCTCGGAAGCAGGAAGAGAGAGAGTATTCCCAGTAGCATTAAGGAAAAAGACCCACTCCTGGAGCACATTCGAAACCCTTGCCTGAAGAGGCAGAGGTAGCAGAGACTCTGTCATGTGAAGCACAGAAGTCAAGGCAAGGAGACCACAAGACCGCAGAGGAGAAACACTGAGAATGTGAGACGATGGAGCACAGTGGCAGGAGGGCTTCCTGGTCCAGGGAAGTAGATGCCAAGGGACCACTTAACTGAGAGACTGAGGATCAGAGATAGAGACTTGGCTGCTGGCAGAGGAGAGGTGTGGCCTTGGACCAATGACTGCATCCTTAATGTTTTCTGATTCTGCCTTGTGGTAACCTGTTAATTTCCCCCTGAATTGTGTGTATTGTGTGTGAGTTCTCTGTGGCCACTGCAAAGAATTATTGAACTCAGCGGAGGAGTAGAGTGTTCTTGGAGGAATGGTTGGTGTCAAAATAGTTAGAGAAGGATGGAGGGGAAGGTGTATCTGACGGCTGCCTGTGGCACTTGGTCGTTGGCTGGTATGGTGATGGTTTCTTCCTCCTGTAGCCAAAGGGGTCAGGTGTGGCCTACTTGCTATTTTCACCTCATATATAGATGCACATTTCCCAATCTGGATCCCAAAGATGCGTTCCACTTACATACCTTCTTTTTTGATGATAATAGGTAACGTGGATCACAGCAACCTTTGAATACCTTGAAAAGAATGGGAGTTCCTGAACATTTAAGTGTTCATTCAAAATTTATACAAGGATTAAAAGGCAGTTGTGTGAACAGAAAAATGGAATACTGCAAGGTTTAAAATCAAAAGAGGTGTGTGTCAGGGTTGTATCCTCTCACCATACGTATTCAATCAGTGTGCCAATTAAATTATCAGAGAAGTTCAATTTTATGAAGAAGAGCAGGAGGAAGGAGGAATTAACCTGTGATAAGCAGATGACACAACTTTGCTTGCTGACAATAAGGAGGAATGGAAGCCTGGCTGATGAAAACCAAAGATTGAAGGCTTTAGTATGGATTACAATTCCGTATGGAAAACGACAATCCTCACAACTAGACCAATAGGAAGCATGATGAAATATGAAGAAAAAGATTGAAGTTGTCCAGAATTTTGTGATTGGTAGGTTTATTGTGCCAACCTGGCCAATAGGAACATGTGGGATTAATAAGGTTGCAGTTTGATTGGAGGGCAAAGACATAAATGGCTCTGTGAGCTCCCTCCCACCCCGCCCCCCTGTCTCTCTTTTTGCTCTCTGGTGATCGGACCAGCATGCAGATGCCTTAGCTAGTTCTCTGCCTTAACTTGTGAGCTACACTACCCATGGGATGCCCAACCTGTGGATCGTGTCACTAGAGCGTAAGGTTCCTTTGGGACCTGCTTCACCAGGCTGCTGGTGTATACATCACTTAAGCTTGGGACTGTTGGATCCTGTTGTCTGACTGACTGTTGGTGACCTGCCCTGCTGTTTGCTGCCTATGGCCAGACTGCCTGCAGTGCTCTACAGAAGACTCAGCTGTCTGCTCTCTTGACCTTGAACCCAGTGGCCCTTGTGAGTTGAAGGACTTCCAATATATTAACTGTTTCATGAAAGTGAGTCGAACTGAGCCAATATTGTGTTAATCTGGGTAGACTAGAGAAACAAATTCATAGAAACTCATATGTGTATAAGAGAGACATTTATATAAAGGGTAGGTGAACATTGAGAAAGCATCCCAACCCAGTCCAGTCCAAGCCCGTAAGTCCAATATTAGCCCATATGTTCCCATACCAATCTATAAAGTCCTCTTCAGACTCATGATACACATGTGATGATGCTGATTGCAGGATGATCACAGGCCAGTAGGTAGAAAGTCTTTGGATCCAGTGGTATTGTAAACATCTCAGTGCTGGCAGGGGTTTCTATGTGGCTTCTCTGGCTTCAGAGATCTGGTTGTATCAGGGTAAGCCCATGTGGCTTCTCCAGTTCAGGGCACTAATGTAGTTTCACATGTACTGCCAGCTGCAATGTCTCCTAGGGAGTGAGCAGAGAAACAGATTCTCTTGTCTCTAAGGAGGAAAAACCAGATCTCCCAGAATTCTCAGGACAAAAGCCATGCCCACATAGAGGCCTCATTGGCTATGATCCAATTGACAGACTAGACTCCACCCCTTCACTCTTAATCCTCTCAAGTTCCAAATTGACACCAGCTGATGTAACTACCACAGATTTCATCTTGTTTGGATCCACAACCAATGCTAATGGAAGCAGCAGTCAGTCAAGAGATCAAATGATGCGTTGTATTGGATAAATATGCAGCACGAGACTTCTTAAAAGTATTGAAAAGCAAGGATGTTGCTTTGAGGACTAAGGTGCACCCTGACCCAAATCATGCTATTTTGAATTGCTTTATATGCATGTGAAAGTTGGACATTGAATAAGGAAGATAGAATAATAATTACCCTGTTTGAATTTTGGTGCCGATGAAGAATATTGAAAGTACCAGCACTGCTTAAAGAACAAACAAATCTGTTTTGGAAGAAGTACAGCTAAAATGCTCTTTAGTGAGAGGGTGTCCAGTTGCCTACTGATGGGCCATGAGTCTCCACTCTGTACCCACCCTCATTTACAATGATATGCTTTTTGTTCTTTGATGCTTGATACCTGATCCCTTTGACAGCTCATGGTCACACAGGTTGGGGTTGTGGGGAGGAGATGAACCGGTCAGGGTGCAGGGTAGTGACAATGAAACATAAAACTCTCCTCTAGTTCTTAAATGCTCCCCCCTTCCCACTATCATGATCCCAATTCTACCTTAAAAATCTGGCTGGACCAGAGGATGTACATTGGTACAGATAGCAACTGGAAACATAGGGAATCCAGGACAGATGACCCCTTCAGAACCAGTGGTGAGAGTGGTGATGCCTGGAGGGTGGAGGGAATGTGGGGGAACTGATTACAAGAATCTACATATGGCCTCCTCCCTGAGGGAATGGACAGCAGAGAAGAGGGTGGGGGGAGACATCGAACAGTGTAACATAAGACAAAATAATAATAATATATGAATTATGAAAGGTTTATGAGGGAGGAGGTAGTGAGTGGGGAGGGAGGGGGAAAAATGAGGAGCTGAGTAGGCTCAAGTAGAAGGGGCACATGTTTTGAGAATGATAATGGCAACAAATGTACAAATGTGCTTGGCACAATGGATGTATGTATGGATTGTGATAAGAATTGTACAAGCCCCCAATAAAATGATTTAAATAAAAAATGCTCTTTAGATAAGTTATCAGAAGAGACATGGACAAGGACATCATATATGGTAAAGTACAGAGAGTGAAAAGAGTAAAACCATCAAAAAGATGGGTTGACTCAGTGGCTCCATCAATGGGCCTAAGCCTAGGACAATTGTAAGGATGGTGCAGCACTGGCCACTGTTTCATTCTGTTACACAAGTGTCTCTATGGGTCAGAACCAAATCCATGGCCTACAATGTCAACAATAATAGTTCCCTCTCATCTCTGGAAGCTTGTTTAATTTCTTTTATATCTCAAAGGAGAGCGACTCAAGGTACAATCTAATTGCATCCTGTTTCATTAACATAACTTCCAATGATTTTTTTTCCATAAAATCAAAAACAAATTTATAAGTCAAGACTGAGGACTCAGAAGTAATTTTGGAGTTATAGTAGCATTTCAAGTGAACTATATCTCAAGTGGTTCAGTAGTTATTTTCACTAATGCTTGCTTAGTTATTTTAATTAATAAAAAACTCTACCACTGCTGCATGCAATATCATGGGTTATTCAATATGATTCTTATAGCCTTTCTTCCACCAAATGACCTTTATCTTCCTAATGGATCTGGATATGAAGGTGGGGGAAGATATTGACTAGATTCTATGACTCAGCTATGAATGATTGTTAATAGGGCTAATGGTGATTGCTATGTTGTTGGGTACAAAATGAGCTTTCTCAGAAGCAGAAAAGGAGGATTTCACTACGCGCAAAACAAAACAGCCAAGAGTGAAATGCATCCTTTGGATCCTGATGTCCCCACACATTGAACCTACTTGATTTAGGAGACAGCTTTGACACCAGAGGGGTGGCAGTGGAGCAGGAGCAGAACCAGGAGTCAGAGCAGGAGAAAGAGTGGTACCTAACCAGCAAACTAAACAAGCAAAGCTGAGTGCTTTGAAGAAGGCCAAGTACTTGTGGAATGGGGTGCCTCTAGGTTTGAGAATGACTTGTTTTGTTGACCCCTGGAGACAGCTCAGTGCCTTCAGGCTAGGTTAGTGGTTGAGTGACATTCCCTTGTGGCATTTATTATCTTCCCAAAGAGTGTTTGATAAATTTGTTGAGCAGGGCAGAGGCCAGACCAAGAGGCCTTCAGGAACAGCACAGAAGAATCTGTTCTGATATTGTGCTTGTTATCTTCTCTAATAAGCCCCACAATGGTAAGTATCATCTGTGAGTTCTTTGTGTCTGTTGCAATGAACGATTGAACTCAGCTGAAAAGTAGAGAGTGCTCTGGGAGACAAATCCTTGCATAATTAGAGTAATAGCATAAACCTTAGTAAACTAATAAAACAAAAACATAAAATTCTATGTATTTTTTTATTTCAGAGATAATTTTTCCTCTCATTGATTTAAAAATCTTTCTACGCTTAAAGTATGGAAACTTTCATGTTTTTAGTATCCTGAATTAAACTACTTCATTTTTTTAAAGGAATCTCTGGGCTCTCAGAGATATTTAAAAGAAATAAGATATGGGCTTGGCCTAGCCCAGTAGGACTACAACCACTGGGGACAAACCTGTAGATGAAGAAAGTGGTGTTTGTTGACTCACTACAATGTAGAAAAATATAAACTCAAAGAATTATAGAGTGTCTCAGAAGAAGAGTTGTTATGCAATTTTGTTAAAGGGTGGAAATTAGATGAATTGTAAGTAAAATGATGCTTGTTGATGAGTTTAAATCAAAGTGCAGTTATGTGTAAAGCAGCTAACATTCTTTCTGGAGAAAGAAATTGACTGAAGATTCTCTTTCCCTGGAACAAAGTTAGCATCGTTTTTGAATTTTGTGTCCAGAATACTATAACTAGAAGTTTATTGACATGAGTTCTAACAAGGATGCCTTGCTTTGCCAAAATAACTTAGATCTTTTAAACAAGAGTGGGATGTTTCACTCTTACTGAAATAATTTCAAAAAGTGTGTCTAGTCATCTGAGTTCAGAGAATAAAGTTGATCAGTAGTAAGAGCAATAGTCAATCTGAGAAGTTGATTAATGTGGCATTTGACAGCAGCCGTATTACCTGAACTTTTTTTCTCTCTGATAAGCCTGTAACTGGCTTGATCTAATTTTCTGATTCTGGCCTAATGAATGACAGGGGAAGATTTTTGCTTTCTATATCTATATTACTGTAACTTTATATAGGCTCTATGTTGAGATGGAGCTGCCCAATGCCCATGTCTGTACCTTCTTAGCCTCTAGTTCCTGCTAAAGACATTTTGGAAGTTTATGTCTTAAATTTGTAATGTAAGGAGTGACATTAATTGAATGATGTTCACCAACTTATGTTGAGGACATACCTGTGTACCTGGTGATATGATCTTGTTTGAAATAGGTTCTTTGAAGATAATAACAATTAAATTAATGAGATCAGGTTGGCATAGAAAAGGTCATTATCCCTCCTCAGTGGTGTTTCATAAATGGGGAGAACTGACATGGCAGAGGGCAAAGATGGAGTTAAACTGGGAAAAGATATTATGTGAAGGTCAAGGAGTGCATGGAACCACTAGAGCTGGAAAAGACAAGGGCGGATTTTCCATAGAAAGAATGTCCTTCTAACATGGCTGGAATTCAGACTTCTAGGTTTCAAAAACATGAGGAACTACATTTATGTTATTTAAAGCCATTCATCTTATATTTTGTTGTAGGACCCTTATGAAATTAACACAAGGAAAGTTGGAATAAACATAGGCCAGATGTCAAGTCCTCAGTAGCCTATATATCTAAAAAGTAAGCATCTATCTAAAAAGTAGTTATTTTTATTGGCTCAATCACAATGCCTCTCCGGTCAGGTTTATAGATCTTAGTGCTGAAATATCCTACATTGATGGTTTTGCCTCTCTTCAAAAAAAAATAATAAGAAGAATAATAAGGCCTCTCAGAACCTATCATTGTGACTTCTCCATATTTTTCTCCTTCCTTGTCCTATCTTTCTTTGGTTAATGATATCTATCATCAAAGTCAGCTGAAGAAATTCTTCTTTTGTTATGGATTCCCACTGAAGGCACCAGACTCAGCTTTCCCTGAGTACCACTCCTCTAGAAGTAAGCATTGATGGAGTCTCTGAGGAAACAGAAGGTCATTGAAAAGACAAGAAAGAAAGAAGAGTGGATGTCAGAAGAGACTCCGAAACGTGTTCGTCATCATAGAGCAGCTAAAGCAAATGGGGAAAAATGATGAAGTCAATGAGCTGAGTAGAAAATTTCAAAGGACAGACCGAGAAGTCAAAGTAAAATATTATAATGAAATGTGCAGAGACCTAGAGTTAGAGAACAAATAAAGGAAGAACATCGAAAGATGATGGAAAGAATACAGACTCCCTGTGCTTAAAAAAAACACGAACCTAGTTGACTGTCCATCATTTCATGAGGAAGAAGTTGAAGCTGCACTGAAAGTATTAGCCAAAACAAGGCTCCAGGACTGGTGGAATACCACTTGAAATGCTTCAACAAGCTCATGAAGCACTGGAAGCACCTTCAATATTCTAAAAACATTTTTAGAGCATTAAAAGGATAAAACTGTTAAGGAAGGGGGAGGGGATGTTGTGTACTGAATGGCTGCCATGCACATCTATGATGAGCTTCCCCCAGACAGGTAGACAGCCCTGTCAGAGGGATGAGGGATACTGATGGGAAAGTCAAGTCCGGAGAGGGACAAGGGAGCAAACAATTCAGGGGAGCATAAATACACGACTGTTGGTAGGAAAAGTGGGGGGACCGACCTCCCGGTGGGGGGAAGACTGACTGAAAATGCTTTTGAGGACCCTAGGGGTGGGGTGGGGGTGTCCCTGGTGGTATGCACCACTATGAAAATTATTTGAGTAGCTTATTAATAAAATTTTATATAATGAAAGTTAAAAATCTAAAACAGGAAATATCCCATATGAGGTCAAAATGTGGGTCTTTTAGTTTTGTTTATAGTTGATTTTCTTTTTCTCCTCATCTGCAGGTAAGAAGGGAAAATATAACCTTTATCACTAACGTTCTACTTTAACGCTGCATCTGCCCTTACGCACACAGTCTCCATGGATTAGAATCAACTCAGTGGTGGGCAGTTAACAATATTTGAGTTTAACCAGATATGTTAATTAACTAATACTAGACACTTTTAGCAAAAAATAACAACATAAGCAACGCTCAGTTTCCAAAACCTCTTTCCAACCATTCTAGCTATCTCCCTCAGAGGGTGTTCTTGGGTATGAGAAAGGGGTTTATTTTATAGAACATTATGGAATGAATGGGTTGGATTCCTTAGATGCGATGTCTCATGGAACCTCCAGTTTGCGTAACAAGACCTCACACAGTGAGATCTTACTTTATGGCCCTTATGGATAAAACCTAACCCATATTTTACCCCCATCATTCTTCCCAAAACATTCAAATTGATAGGTTGTTAATGACAGTCTCATTGCTAAATCCAAGGTTAATTCTCTATTATTATTTTAATAGACCCATCAGCAGGATCTGCCCCAACTCATCAGTCCTTTTAAATATTTTTTATGCACATGACCCCCAGAACACTAAATTTTCCTGTTTGTTTATTTTTTTCTCCTATACTCTGAAAGATCTTTTGTCATTCTCTTGGATGTTTCCTTCTTGTATCCCTGGCCTTTTAATGTTCCAGTTTTTGAATTCTTCCTCTTAAACCCAGTTCCATTTGTCTAATTGCTCGATCAACATTTCCACTTCGATGCATGAGAGACAACTCAACCTTACTCCAATCTACCACGGTATTTAATATTATGTGTCAACTTGGCTAGGAGTCCAGGTGGCGCACCAACTGCTTTGTGGGAAAAAGATGGAGTTTTCTACTCCTGTAAAGATTTAAAATCCCGGAGACTCATGGGGACAGTTTTTCCCTCTCCTGCAAGGTCACCATGAGTCAGCGTTGAGTTGATGGCAGGGAGTTTAGTTTGGGCTTCAATTTAGCTGGGCTGTGATTCTTAGTGATTTGTATAGTCCACCAGTTTTTGTTTTCTTATATGAGCCGTTGAAAGGGAGTAGTTCTCCTTGGGAGTAGATTCTCCCTCCAGTATATGAATGGGTGTTCTGGCAAGGATCATTCTCTCTCAACTCTGTATACTTCTCATTACTTGAACTCCGCTTCGTGGGGTAAAAAGCTGCAGAAGACTGGCCTGCAGCCTGATCTGTAGATTTTCGATTTGCCAGCTTCCCCAGCCCCAGGAACCTGAAGAGGCCTCCAGTCTGCTGGGAATTTGGGTTCAGCCGGTTCGTAGAGATCTTCAGCCTGTTGTCTGACGCACCGATTTTGGATTTAAAAGGCTCTGCAATCGTGTGAGCTGTTCCTTCAAAATTACGTGAGATATTTCCTTGAAGTCTATCTGTCTCTCTTTATAGTCACCTATGTTTGACTTCTCAAGAGAACTCAGCCCAGGACACCTACCCTACACATAGTCCTTCCTTTTTCAGTTAATGTAACTCCATTATTGTTAGTGCATGACCTTGTCCCCTGCCCAATAGCAGTTTTGGCTCTCAAAGCCCTGTTTATGTGCTTTACAACATCCCCCTTTAAAAAAATCCTTTTAATGGGGGTTCATACAGTTCTAATCACAATGTATACATACATCCATTGTGTCAGTATTTACATCTTAAAAGACATTTTACATGGGCAGAGGCTGCAGTCTCTCTTCTCCTTACTCTTTTACTCATACCCCTCTTTTTGTTTTTCTTCTTTTTATTTACTACTTTTAATTCGGGCTCTTACATCTCTCATCATAACCCATATATTCATCCAGTGTGTCAAGCACATTTGCACGTATGTTGCCATCATCATTTTCAAAGCATTCTCTTCCCACTTGAGGCCCTGATATCAGCTCCCTCCTCCGCCTGCCCTCCCTCACAAATCCTTGATAAATTATAGATTATTATTTTCATATCTTACATCGTCCTTTATCACCCCTCACCCATTTTTCTGTGGTTTGTCTCCCTGGGAGATGGTTATAGATTGATCCTTGTGATCAATTCCCACTTTCTTTCCCCACCCTCCCCTAATCCTCCTGGCATCGCTACTCTCATTGTTGGCCTGGAGGGGTTTATCTATCCTGGATTCCCTGTGTTGTGAGCTTTTATCTGTAGCAGTGTGCATGTTCTGGTTTAATCTGATTTGTAAGGTAGAATTGAGGTCAGGATAGTGGGGGGAAGGGAGCACCAAAGAACTAGGGAAAAGTGTGTTTCATCAGTGCTATACTGCACCCTGATTGCTCATCTCCTCCCTGTGACCCATTTGTGAGGGGATGTCCAATTGTCTATAGATGTCCAATAGTCTCCACTCGATGCCCCCGCCCCACCCCTATTCACATTGGGTATGATTTTGTTCTGGCTCTTAGATGCCTGATACCTGATTCCATTGACACCTCATGATCACACAGGCTGGAGTGCTTCTTCCATGTGGGCTTTGTTGTTTCTCAGCTAAATGGTTACTTGTTTTTCTTCATGCCTTAAGACCCCAGATGTGATATCTTTTGATAACTGGCACCATCAGCTTTCTTCAGCACAGGAGAGGGAGAGAGAAACCAGGCTTCAACCAGATGTGCCAAGGTGTAAATACAACATACCAGTATGTACCAGGGAACCAACAGAGAGGTCTGCAGGCTTGCCCCAATCCCAACAATGTGGACACCTGCCCCCCTCAGAAGAAGGCACTTCAGAGGACATCACTGGGGCTACAGCTTGGGGGGAGGGGCAAGTCTGATTAAAGCACATGGGGGAAATGAAAAGGGATGGGGAGGGAGGGGAGGACATCCTGGCCCATCAAGCCCAGAGGAGTTATTCCTGCTCAGAGCAGACAACGAACAGAGAGGACCATAGGGCCAGCCCCGCCAGGAGACACGATATCCCTCACTAAACCATAGCACTGTGGGGGACAACACCGGAGCCACTGTGCAGGAATTGTGCACAATCTGACCCCTTCACACTGGGGTGAAACATTAAGGGCGTGCAAGAGAGCAGCGAGGGGAGCAGAGTGATGAAATCCCCAAGGAATACCAGAAGTAGATTTTGGAGACAGAGTGTGGCACCCCATCAGACTCAACTGAAAAACACTCAAAGGCCAACAAACAGACCTTGAACTATTTATAGGTTTTTCCATTTTTGTCAGTGGCTTTCTTTTTGTTGCTGTTGTTGTTGTTTTATTATTTTGGTGGCCTTGACAATCACCTTTTTAAAATCCACAATATTGACATGTTCAGATCAAATAGTCATTTTTACTGTGTAACCATTTTAAAATTAAAATGATAACAAAATACAGCCTGAAACTATATGTAGATTTTGAATTTTTCATCTAAGATATTGTTATTTCTAATCATCAATTATCATCTAAGATATTTATTGATTTGTGTCTTCCCAAAAGATATGTTCAATGTCCTAATACCCGATATGTATGAATGTGAATTTATCTGGGAACAGAGAGTCTTTGCAGATGTAATTTATAAATTAAAGGTCATAGTGTGGTAACTGTTATATAGCCTGATAAAATTGTGATCCTTATAATAAGAAGGCAAGAGATAGAGGCAGGCACAGAAGGAAGACTGCCATGACGTAAGAAGCAGAGTATGGAGTGATATTGGGAAACTCTTGGGACTACACGAAACAGAGAGAGACAAAGAAGAATCTTTCTCCAGAACCTTCGGAGAGAGCAGAGCCTTGCTAAACCCTGAGTGCATCCTTGTCTTCTTACAAGTGTGGGTCATAATTCAAATTGGTTACATTTCCTGGGTTTCCCTCTGGTCCTCCACAAGGCCCCAAATTCAACATGCTGAACATATCCTCCTCCTAGTGACGTCACTTGCGATGTTTGCCCTTCTCCTGGAAGTAGTACCTTTGCTCTTCTTTGAAATTTCTCGGCACTGTCATCTATTTACATGTGCCTGTCCAGCCAACTGGCCTTGTTTTATTGGTACAGAGATGAACATGGGCCAAGCTTAGCTAATCATAGTACTTCTAAATTAGTTGTGATTAGTCCAGTATCTGATACAAATTAAATCAATCAGAATCCTTTCTTGAAATATATTCATATGCAAGAACAGAGAGCAAAAGGCATTTCTCCCTGGAGAAACAGGAGCAAGAAGTAGAAATCGGAAGCTATTGGTTCATATTTCCAACAATGAACAGTAAAGCAGTCTGTAGTAAGACATAATAGAGCCAGCTTTCTGAGTGATGTTTTAACCTATGGATCTCATTTTTAATGACAACAAAGTATAGGCCTAGCCTTTTAGCAGGTATTAATAAGTAATATTGCCCTTTAAATGATACCCAATGGTAAGAAGCTTAAAGAAGATCAATAGTATTTATTGTCTTAGGTGATGATGAATCACTACTTGTCTGTCAATTTTCCAAACTGGTGGCTTGTTTCTTGCTCTTATGCTGGAAACGATATCACCAGTATTTTAAATATCAGGAAATCCCCCCACTGTGGGCAGGCAACAGAGGCGCTCCCATATGAAGACC
>NW_022109767.1:18119312-18121896 GCF_000313985.2 Echinops telfairi
AGTGCTTGGAGATAAATATCTTAGGCATTAATTAGCTGAAATGGAGCAGTAGTGTCCATTTTTAATTGAACCATCATATCATCTTATATTCAAGGAAAGACAAATTAAGGAGGAATGTCATCACATTTCAAGTTGTATCCTAAGTACACTGCTTGTAAGTGACAAGATAATATCGACCTGCCTACAAGGAAGAAAAGTAAGTAGGATTCTTAATGAAATTTGTGTGCCAACCACAAATACCAAGGATGAAAATATGAAGATTTTTACCGACTTCTGTAGTCTGAAGGAGACTTGGTGGTACAGTGATTGGTTACAAGTTGGCCTGTTAAGTGCAAAGTCGGCAGTTTGAAACCACCAGCTACTCCATGGGAGAAAAATGAGGCTCTCTACTTCTGTAAAGAGTTATAGTCTTGGAAATTCAGGGACAATTGTTCTACCCTGCCTTATAAGGGCACTATGATTTGGAAATGGTATCAGTGAGTTTGGGGGTTCATTTTTAGTATGAAATTGATTAAAATTAGTCAACCTATATTGATAATTCCTGGTGATTGGAATATGTAAATTGGAAACAATGAAGATCAAGAGTAGAAAACTACAGTAGGTTAAAAAGAATTGTTACAAGATGATAGAAACCTTTGTTTTAACAAACATCAAAATATGAAGTTATTGTTTCTTGATATATTCTCCATCTAGCTCGATAAGCTTCTGAAGGAAGTGTTTAATTATCTCTCTAATTATTCCTGAAAAATTCTGCACTCTTCACATGAAAACAGCAGATCTGTCACCTTTGAAGAACTTAAACCGTATTTACTTGTAATATTATCTTCTTTTTGGAACAAAAAGAAATCCGAGGGGGCCAGATCAGGATGATAGGATGGATGGGTATGGCTTCCCAACAAAATTCTCATGGGACTGCTCTTGCTCTTCCCGTTCCATTAGCGATGGGGAAAAATTCCTTGGTGCAACTTTACTCCCCTTTTTTCTCACCAATGCAGCTATCCATTTTCTTATTAATCCTGTGTTATTTGAGAAAAACTATCAAGATCACCTTGTTAGGATTCCTAAAGACAGTTCTTATCAGAGTTTGGGCTAATCTTTCTGCTTTGAACTTACCAGGCCCATGGATCCCCTCAGAACACAATGTTTTGATGGCTGAATTTTTTTGGAGACTCTCTACAGAGACTAAGCTAAGACTATTACAGGGAGAACTTGTCTGTAGCCACATACTGATCAAAGAGATGTGTTTAAGTATGTTTTGTTTGGAATAAACCTGTACATTTATGAACTTGAAAGCCAGTAGCAATACTTTTTGACCTGCCTTCATATGATTTTAGTGATAGAAATAATAGAGATCAGAAGAAAGAATTTTAAAAGACCAGTGATGTATTTATTGGAAATACATTTATCAACAACATAATTGAACCTTGCCAGATAGAATACACAGGAATAAAATGTACTGCATTTGTGGAAAGAGATGGTGGATAAACTCATTATCATTAGGCAGAACAAAGACAAGGGCCAACTGCAGAACAGCCTAATGATTGCTCATAGGCAAATTCAAGTTGAAGCAGGAGAAAATTAAAATAAATCCATAAACATCAAAGTACAACCCTGAGTCTGGATTTAGATAACATCTCAAAATAGATTTGATGCACTGAACAATAATGACTAGAGACGGACTTGTGGGAGGACATCAAAGATATCATACATGGAGAAAGACCAAAATGAGCATCAGAATGCTCTGAAACGTGCTCTGGAACATAGAATAACTAAAGGGAATGGAAGAAATGAAGGCAAGAACTGAAAAGAATATTTCAAAATGGGACTTGAGAAATCAAAATACAGTATTAATATTATATGTATAAAATCTTGAGTTAAAAAACAAAAATTAAGAACATATAAGGAGTCCAAAAAAAAACCCAAAATGAAGCTTTCATAGTTTGCATCCTCCGCTCCCCCAGGAAGGCAAGCATCAAGCAACTCGCCTTGAGTTAGTGCACCCAGGGGCATCACGTGGGAAGGTTCTCTCTGGTCACAGGGAATTTTTTCATAAAAGTAGTTTCATTTAAACTTTGTTTTTTTGTGATGGCCAATTTAAGAGAACAATGTGCTGCTGTGAAATTTTATTTTCTGCTCAGGAAAAATGCCGCAGAACCTGTTGTGATATTTAATACAGTGCTATTGGAAAAACTCAAGTGCATGAGTTGTTTTCTCATTTCAAAAAAGGTGAACTGTCGATAGATAAGAAACCTCATTCTGGACATCCATCAACTTCCAAAACGGATTAAAATGTAAATTCATAGTGTATTTGGAGTTCATTCCACCAGGTCAGACTTAATCAAGTTTTCTATTTAGAAGTTCTGAAAAGATTGTGTAACAATGTGCGCCAAAAAAAGGCCTGCTTTGTGGCAGATGACAGACTGGTTGTGCCACCATGACAATGCACCTGCTCATGCCACCCTCTCTTGCCTCACCACCTTACTTACTTGACTTCTCTCTGTGCAACTTCTTTCCCTGAATCAAAAAGGACAATGGGACAGCGATTTAAAAACGAAGAAAAGGTGAAGAAAAAAATAGAGGGGTC
>NW_022109767.1:18122993-18124384 GCF_000313985.2 Echinops telfairi
TTAAATATGAATATCTTTAAATGGTTTGCTTCTGAATCTCCTGGAGGCACTTTTTAATAAAACTTTCTGATGCCATGTATCTGGGTTGGGTCAAAGAAATACGTGTTTCTTAAAGGTTGTGTAAATGATCTATCTAGATCTTGGGTTTGGGAAGCATCAGAGGGCACTTTCTTTCTGAAAGTCAGAGAGAGACAGAATGTGAAGAAGGCCTAAGAGTGCCTAGAAGGGAGTCAGTGAGGAGGCCGCAGTAGAATTGCTAAAATAAAAATGGGTGATAAAGCAGGAAGAGACAGAGTGAAGTCAATGGCTCAGGCCGTGGAAGGTATGGGTGAAGAACCATAGAGCAAAGAATAAGAGTAAAGTAGAAGCAGTTCAAGAATTTTGTCCAAAATAAAACAAGTAAGAACAGGATCAGTTCCCAGTCCCTCGGAAATGAGCCTAGTGTGAAAGCAATAGGCTAACAGCCTCACCTAGAGCCCTGCAGAGAATCTGGCACCCTTGAATACCGATGAGCCCCGAGGAGCAACGGGCCAAGGATGGTCTGGCTTTGTTGTGGAGGCTTTTATTGTTGGGAAAGCCTGGGCATGCCTTGACAGAAAAAAAAATGTTCAAACCTGGAGTTATGCAAAACAAACTTAATAATATTGACCTGGTTCGCATGGACAAAAACTACGGATACCTTATAGTTAACAAAACGTTTATTAGAAAGAGCTCTGGTGGGACTAGAATGAAGGCAAGAGTTGGTACAGCAAATAACGAAATTGAGGCAATCAGGACCCTTGAGATAATCTTCCTTGATGTGATTCATCGATAATCTTATATTGTCAGAGATAGAAAAAGCATAGACTAGTAGCAGCTATACTGAGCCACTTTATCAGGATAACATCTTTACACTATAGTCATGCTAAGACCATATAACAAACAAAGCAAATATATGACCAAACAAAACTCAGAAAAACCAAGTAACAACAACAACAACAACAAAAAAAACCAAGCCTCTTGCTTCTCAAGCATGAAACCAATAAAAAGATCATATGGTAAAATCTCTATCGGATTTTGGCTCACTTATAATCTGACCACTTCATCTATCTGTGGCTTTGCTTCTTTCAGGTACGGATCTCAGTTTATTTAGCCTGCCCTAGCCTATACATGTATTTTTGGCTTTTCTGTCATCCATGACTTCATCGATACTGCCTGTTTCTTAGACAATAGAATTCAATTCTCGTTATGAATAATTGGCTGTTGCTCATCCACTCAACATATCAGTCTTATTTAGATTCTGTTGCTTTAGGTACATGAAAATGATACAGTTGACTATAGTATTTTAATCTCACCTCCCTTGTTCCTTTATTACCTTTATCTTCCCCATCCTGGCTTGTTTCACACCTCTC
>NW_022109767.1:18125629-18126435 GCF_000313985.2 Echinops telfairi
GAAACACAAGCTGTCATACCCTACTTCTTCAAGTGTCTTCCCCCAGAGATAGCTTGCATCTTTTTCAAGTAATAGATCTTCAGATTTATAAAACACAGGTAGGAAATAGTATGCTAGTCCCTCTCATCAAACTCCATTGACATGAAACCGTAGAGAGAAACATTGGATTCTGTTTCTATGGCAACTGCTCAAGATGAAAACAATATAGAAATTGAAGTCTGTGTTAATGGCAACTCTAAATATAGTCTGTAATGTGTTGAAAGTAAAAGAAAGATCCAAGAAGCAATAGGTAAAAATGCCAATGCTGTAAGATGGGATTGAACAGTAAGATGTTATGTAAATATGATTGCAACTACAATCTATTTTATAGGAATCACAGTAACAAATATCTTTCACAAAACAATTAATATTTTATTTAGTCTTTCACATGTTTCCTAAATTCCAGTTATATGCCAGCTATGAAATTATAGAAGCTATTACTTCCTCTGTCCTTCAGGATCTCATACTTTCTTGGGGAAGCAGACAAGGAAATCTACCATGATAATAACAGATATTTTTGTGGGTTTTTTTGCCTTTCTGATATCCATTTTAACCATTCCCCACCGTGTATCCACCAGGGATTTAGGGTCCCTGTGGAACTGATACTACATTTAGCTGCAGGGATTATTCAAAAAATTTTATTGCAATTATCAGTTCACCAATGAACGTATCACGTTGGCCATTGAATAAGGCCATTGAATAACGTTGGCCATTGAATAAGGCCATTGAATAACGTTGGCCATTGAATAAGGCCATTGAATAACGTT
>NW_022109767.1:18126535-18127600 GCF_000313985.2 Echinops telfairi
GGCCATTGAATAAGGCCATTGAATAACGTTGGCCATTGAATAAGGCCATTGAATAACGTTGGCCATTGAATAAGGCCATTGAATAACGTTGGCCAGTGAATAAGGCCATTGAATAACGTTGGCCATTGAATAACGTTGGCCATTGAATAAGGCCATTGAATAACGTTGGCCATTGAATAACGTTGGCCAGTGAATAAGGAAGACTGAAAAAGAGCCAATACATTTGAATTATGGTGCTGGTGAAGAATATTGAAAGTACTATTGACTGCCAAAAGAATAACAAATCTCTCTTGGAAAAAGTACAACCTGAATGCTATTTAGAAGCAAGAAGGGCGAGATTTCATGGCACATATTTTGGGTGTGCTATCAGGAGAGATCAGTTCCTGGAAAAGGGCATCATGCTTGGTAAAGTAAATGGGGCAGTGAGAAAGAGGAAGGCTCTCAACAAGATAGACTGACACAGTGGCTGCAACAATTGGCTCAAGCCTGAATAATGCTTGTGAGGATGGTGTAGGACTGGGAAGCGTTTTGTTCCTTTGTATGTAGGCTTGCGACGGGTTGGAACTGACTAGACAGCACCTACCAACAAAAACAAGTGATTATTTTATCTACAGTAACTGGTTCCTGAACAAATGTCCAAAGTTTTATTTGGTGGTTGTATAATAAAAAAAAAATCTAGTTGTGGAAAACGAGCATATACGGTTAATAGTTGCAGACAACCAACCTGGATGAAATGGAAAGGCAACCTGAGTTGGAAACCATCCCTCAGACCAGGTAAAAACCAAAAGAATCCCAGAGCCTGACACAAATTGAACTCCACTGAAGCATGTCCTATCTCTGGATCGTCAAGTGATACTAGCTACCCAATACATTTCTCTGTTCAAGTTGGGTTTTTAGGTTTTCTGCTGCTGTTGTAAAAAAACATCCAACTAATTACAATGCCAACTCTATGGCATACTTGAATAACTGAGCAAAGTTATTGGAGCATACTGAGAAATAATAAAAAGGTAGGAGAGAAATGAGGCAAAAACGAACCCATTGTGATAGTTAGATTTATTGTGTCAA
>NW_022109767.1:18128950-18130286 GCF_000313985.2 Echinops telfairi
ATATTGCTGAGAACCCCCAGGAAACACCCCCATCACCCATTAATTTCCTCTAGACCTGTAACTAGAATTAAGTCTCAGAAAGTCCTTAAGAGGCGAGGTTCAGTTGATGACTCAGGAAGAAGTGCGCTAGACTCATAAGGCTCTGCTCAAATTTGCTAAGACAAGCGGAAGCCTGGGGACTATCCATGGGAATGGTTACCAGTGTGGAACACTGGTGCAAGGAATATAACATTAGAACAGTCTAAATTCCTTGATATGGGTCCCCTAAGCACGGATTCTTCTTTCAACGTCTCAGCAAGAGAGGTTATGAGAGGATCTAATAGCTTCCTTGGTTGGTTCATGGACTGCCAGATGGCCTAGATTAGACAAACTTAAGGTACCTGACCTACTGTAGTACTCTGTAGAGGAAGGCATCCAAAAGCCTAGGGAAATTGGTATGCTGGAATAGATCTATCAGAATCATCCCATAGACCCAAAAAAGGAGTTCCCTGAGGACATACCTTTCACCACAACCATAAGGAATGTTTGTGAAGTGGGCCCCAGCATCTCTGAAGACTGCAATTTTATAGAAACCGGGTTTAACAGTGGGAACTGCCCAAAGTGAACCCCAACATCTGCCTACAATGGGCTGAGGTGGTAGGGGGAAGATGTCAGTACTGAATTAACAGAGACGGGGTGGGTGTGGTTGTTGTAATGGATAGCAAGTTTTCCGGGGTCATCAGAGCAACCTGTCTCCTGTGGACTTGTTACATTGGCTTCTTAGCCATGGTGTCCCTATGAGGGAAATACATGGAAAACCTACAAAACCTACATGATCTATATAGGCAGAAGAATGCTAAATCAGCTGAGTAGCAGATTACCAGATTACCAGCAGATTACCAGAATAGAGAGTCAAGACCCTCAATCAATTCCCAGACCTGAGTCTTTAAACTGACTCACAACCTCTTGAAGGAGGGGAAGCCCGGGTCCCTGCTACATCACCAAAGACTTATACTGTTAAGTCTTTCTTCTAGCCTTGCCCAAAGGGACCTACAGCCTTTCACATGAGTGACTGTTCATTGGAGGAAAGGAAATAATGAAACTTTTCAGTGATTAGTGAACACTGGCTCCACATAGCACAGCATCGCTTCAGATCAAGGAACTCACCTCACAACAAATGTGCAGCAATGGGCCCATGCCCATGGAATCCACTGGCCGTATCATGTTCCTCATCTTCCTGAAGCAGTTGGCTTGACTTCAACTTCAACCCGGTGATCCAAGACTTCAACCAGGTGTTCCAAGATGTGAATGCAGCATGCTGGCTTGGAGCAGTGAGCCAGTGGAGGGCCCATCCCCA
>NW_022109767.1:18132275-18148126 GCF_000313985.2 Echinops telfairi
GAGTCCTTAGACATTTCGCTTCACGGCCAGTGTCAGAATTGCTCTCAGGAGGTAGGAGAATTTGAGCCCACAAAGGAAGCAAACAGAATACCTGACAGGAGCAGGCGAGTGGGAGTCCTGGGAGGTGGCAGTTTGGAACCTTCATCACCATCCTACCTGGCCCTGGAGTCCTCCCAACTTGAAGAAGACACACTTTTAGCACATCTGAATCTGTCAATGGGAAGCTTGAAGGATTTACAGATTTATCTCACTCCCACTGAAACCTAATACTTATCACTTTACTGTAAAAAGGTGTTGATTTGCCTCTGGCACTAGGCATTTAAACTCCCAGAGTAATGAATTATAGCCTTGTACATTAGAATGTTTTAAATCTATGCATGTTGGGGCTCTACCCCCGATCAACTAATTGAGACTCTCTTTGGGGGAGGGGGGGAATGGGCAATGCCTAGGCATCCATATATTAAAAAAAAAATCAGTGATGTAATGTTTTTAAATTTATTTTTTCAAATGACTAAAATAACATGAATTCTTCACTGTAAAAAAAAGATGCAACATTTAATATGTAAATGTTTTTTTTCTACATAGATTTACAGATATTCAAGGCCTGCTGCTGTGAATGGGCCTGATTCCAACACATGGTGACCACTGTGAATGCAGAGTAAATTGGTCCCATGGTATTTTCAAGGTCATGACCTTTCAGCAGCAGCAGACTGTCATGGCTGTAGATTTTTCTTCAGGGATATCTCAGGGCAGGGAGAGGGAGACGGTTAGTTGCTCTTGGATTCAAAGATTTTTGCTATGCTCATATAAAGCACACAGACTATGAAATGAATCCCTGTTTGCCCATTGTCTTTTTGAATTTTATTGCTTGTTGTTGTTGTTGCTAGGTGCCATGGAGCGGGTGCTGACTCACAGCTCCCCCACATACTGCAGAATTATAAACACTGCCTGCTCCTGAGCCAGCCTCACAATTGTGCTTCTGTTTGAGCCTGTCATTGAGGCCATGCTGTCAATCCGTTCTGGCGAGCGTCTTTCTCTCTTTCACTGTCCCTCTACTTCACCAAGCATGATGTCCCTTCTCCACGGACTCATCTCGTGATGTGTCCAAAATACGTGTGAGGAAGTCTCATCATCTTTGCCTCTAAGGAACATTCTATTTTTATTTCTTCTAAGACAGAGCTGCTTATTCTTTTGGAAGTCTGCAGACTTCAATATTCTTTGCCAACATCATAGCTCAAAGGCATTGACTTTTTTTTGGGTTTGCCTTATTCCATTGCAGGGAAAAGTGTAAAAATAAGGTATTTTTTTAAAAAGGGAAAAGTATCAGGAAAAGTGTAGAAATCATAAATGTACAGTCAATGAATTTTTCCAAAATGAACATGCATTTCTAATACCATCCTGGCTAAGAACTAAAACCCCACTCAGGTCTCCAACTCCACTCATTGTTTCTCCATCGCTATTCTTGACACTGGAAAGCCACCAAAAGTTCCCAAGTTACACTGATGGGCCTACTATTGTGTCTTAGTATATATGTGTTTGCACTTTCTTTCCCTCATAGATTTGTGTTAGACATGAAAAATGCTTTAGGCCCGAGGATTATGATTCTCTTTGACACAATAACAATGAAGTGCCATTAATAATAACAACAATAACTAATATTGAATGTTATATGTGCATCCTGTCATTGCATCATGCCAAACATTTTTCAAGCCATTGCTCATTCTTTTTTTGAAAACCGATTGATTGTCATATGATTCACATATCATACAATTCAATCACAATTCAAAGAAGAGTGATGAAATCATCACGGCAATCAATTTTAGAACATTGTCTTCATTCTAGTCCTTATTATTAGCTCCCCATTTCCCCACAACCTTTCCTGCCATTCTCCCAAGGAACCGTTAATCCAGTTGCTATCTCTGTAGACTTACCTATCCTGGATTTCATATACAGAAAACAAACAAACACACAAATACCTAATTACAATCAAATTAAAAGGATTTAAACCTCCATCAAAAAGGAAGAACTATTAAAAATTAGAACAAATGTAAATGGATCCTAAGGGAAATCAAATGATAGGGTGCTAAATTTTAACCTAACTGCATCTGCCACAATCCATTTTCCAATAGTCATTGCTCATTCTATTGCAAGGGATTTGGTGGATATTTTTCCCTCCTAAAACCAAACTAAAATTCTTTCTTGAGCTCTCATATCACCTGATGCCAGAAATAGATTCATTTCATTCAGTTACAACATAAAGCATGAGACAAAAGATAGCTACTTCTCATATTCCAAAATGAGGCGTGGCCCCATGGCAAGGGAAGTCATGCAACAGCATGGCCTATGGTCATTGGGACAGAGGAGGGGGACTGTCTCCATAGGCCCACCAGTGGGCGCTACTTACAATCTCAAATGAGGGCACTGGTTGACTGGTCACTGTGAGTGCTGCCCAAAGAAGAGTATCTAGAGAGATGTTAATCCCCAAAGTGCAATGAGCTGCCAGCCCTGCAAGGGGCTGAGGAAACAATAACAGGCAACCCTCAAGATGCGTTGACAGTGACTTAACAAAAGTCCTAAGGAGGTCAGCTCTGAGAAGTCCGACATGGATCCAGGAACTAAAAGCACATTGTCTAATCTTTTAAATGATCAATCATGATCTCAATCATTCCAAGAAACCGATACGTGCTATTAATATGATTCCCCTTTCTTGTTGTGTGCTGCAGAGTTAATTCCATCCCACAGTGACTCTGTGAGACACAGCAGGGCTTCCTCAAAGGGTGTCCTAGGCTATAATCTGTTCAGGACAGGTGACCAGGATTTTTTTCTCTCCAGTGGCTAGTGGGTTTGAACTGTTAACCTTTTGGTTAACTTAACCATTGAACCACCTTGGCTCCTGGGAGAGAAGACACTTAGGCTCAACATGGTCATGCAAAGAGAAAATGACAGAGAACTCAAGTCCTAGGCTTTCCCTAATTGGGCCCATTCTCTGAACACTGTACATGTTAGCCTCTGTGAATCGCTGTTGTGGGATCCCTGGGTGGTGCCAACGGTTTGCATTCACTGACCATGGACAGGTTGGTGGGGAGAGTCCACCCAAAGACTCTTAGGAGAAAACACCTGGCTATCTACTTCCAAATATTCAACAGTTTGAAAGCTTGTGGAACACAATTCCACTCTCACACACAGAAGGTCACCAAGAGTCGGAAGCAATTCAATGGCAACTTGTTACCAATTCATCCCTAGTATCACTATAAGAGGAGCCAATAAATTGGTAGTTTTCTAATAAAGAAATGTGATAGTTACTCAATTTCACGTCAACTTGATAAATAAGTGTAGGGGAGGAGTCTATCAGGGCACATCCTGATGATGCCTCCTTGTGGGCATGACCTTCTCATGAGAATTCTGGGAACTTCCTCTCTCTCTCTTTCTGCCTTGGTCTTTTTGTTAAGCCACTTGGAGACTTGCTGAGTCCCTATTAGTGCCACTCTCTCTCTGCTTCACCTTCCTGTTGAGAAGCCACACTCAGAGACCTGGAGGAGCCACATGGAGACCCACGCCAGCACTGAGATGCTTCCACCAGCATTGGGTTCACAAGACTTTTAACCCACCAACCTGTGATCTTCCTGCACTCCGCATCGTTGCTTGTGCTGTGTGAGTCTGAAGAGGGATTTATGGACTAATATCGGACTTATGGGCTAATATCAGACTTATGGACTTGATCTGGACTTGGCTGGGATGTTTTCTCTTTGATATAAAGCTCTCTCTTACACACATATGAGTGTCTCTGGATTTGTTTGTCTAGTTATTCTGACCTAATGCAAGGATATGTATATTTTTGTATATGTGTGGAGGGTGAAGGTGGAGGGATCAAACAAATTAACATAAGTAACTCTTACCTACCTCTTTAATGTTTCTCCATGGAAAACATTGCTTTAGAAACACTTAAACATTATTACCTGGCCTCTGCTTTTATTTTGAAAGGTCCAGGTTGTTAGTCTTCTGAATCTATGAAAATAATAACACAGTTATAAAAAACAAAGCTCTACCATGGTTTGTTACTTAAGAAATTACATTTCCTATCTGGAAAACAACTCTGCTATGAAAGTATGCTTCAAGAGCTTATAGAAAACTATTTTGATTCCTCACTTCTCACAAAGTTTCACTAAAACCCATGAAGTTGAACTAGGTGTTCATTCATACTTTAAGACCACTATCAGTATTGGAATTAATTATTCCTTCTCCTCCCTCCATTGAGCAGATTTTGAGGAAGAAAGGTTTGCATTTAAGAGTACTGATGTAACAGTTCTATACATTTTCACATTTAGTCACTGGGAAGTTAATAATTTTCTTCTAGATATGATCTAATTCTTCACTCTTCGGTTTTGGGATTTTAAAAAAATGGAGTATTGTTAAGATAATAGGCTGTACTAATTTCTTACCACCACCCTCTCCCCCCAGAAAATATTTTCCAGCCAGAGTGGGGAAAAAAAGTCCTGTCATTTTCCTGCTTCCTAATTCTACTTGCCACAGCAGCAAATGTAGAAAGCCTACATGAGACTTCGAGGCCATCAACCCCTCCCTGCCTCTGTGCAAACCATTTAAGCCAATTACTAAGCAGTTTTTAAAGCCACTTCCTATTAGAAGGGATCCACAGCTGCTTTACTGGTGAACGGTTGCACTATTACTTCACACTGCAGATCTATCCCTATCTAAGTGAACCCTTACTTTACTCTGCTATTTTCTTTCTCATTTGCGTTAACTCTTTCCTCCTTTTCATAACAACTTCTAAGCCTTCCTTATCTTCTCAGAAGACAAATGTTACTCTGTATGAGGCCAAACCAGTAAAGGTGAGTAGCATCCCTGGAAGCCCCGAGACATGGGTGGAAGGGGCTGTGCCACCTCTCATGTCACAGTATGTCTATGGGGCTGGGGGGCTCCACCAAGCAGTGCAAACACTCCCTGAAGCCGACATTTCTCAGTCTGTGAGCAAACAGGACACTAGAGGGCTCCCAGGAGTTACAATGAAGTGAACAGTTAATTTGAATGAACACGGTTTGGTGCTTTTATTTTTTTTGCCCACCTCGCCAGGAATTTATTAAATAGAAGTTTATGTTTTAAACTATTAAGAAAAGGATATGGTTAAAAACAGTTATCAGCAGCCAGTTTGTAAGTAACTGCTCTGCTTTTCAATCAGTAGTTTTTGAGGGAGCTTTCACAGCAGCACTGAAATACTTGAGACGAGGAACACTCTTGACCATGAAATATGTTCTACTTACCGTACATGCCTCAGCCTTTAAAAGTTCTTTGGATTACAAGCAGGACGGCATTCTCCCCGGAGCCGCGCACGGGGCCAGCTGTGTAAGTGAAGTTGCTTCTTCTTTTTAGTAATGTGAAAAAATGGAGCTAGAAGTCGATTTAGTTTATTTTAATTTACTTTGCTGAAAAGAAAAAGGCATTTTTTAAAAGTCTGATTGATATGCCTGTGTTTGAGTAAATGTAACTGCTTACACGATATATGGGTGTTTATGGCTTTATGTTTTACTAAAACTGAATGAAAGATAATGGAACATGTCTGAAGAAAAATTTGCACGACTAGCTAAGAAAATTATCTAATTTGGATGCTAACACTTGGTATTTATGCTCAATTAACTAATGCATGAGTTTAAAAATTAAACGTGCTTTTTAAAAAGTATCTATTACTTTACTTGTCAGTTATTTTTGAATTTAAAAAGGACAAGCCAGAGCATTTTTAAACTTTAACGATCTTTCTCTGGAACCTAATTCTATGACGAGCTACAAGTTAGAAAATATTCTTGAGTTGTGCGGTTTCTTTTCACTATTTAGAACTTAATATGAAGCTATTCATCTAACTTGTGTTGTTGTTGTCGCCTGATTTTTAAAAAAGCATTTTGTGATGGTGTTTATGAAAGGAAATGGTAACTTTATTTCTCATTACTCTTAGAAAAAGTACTGCTTGAGACACGTGACTCACTTAACTCTCTTGCCATTCATTCCCAGAAACAAGCTGCACGTCTCCCGGGGAGGCTGATTACATTTTCAAAGATCTATTGTGCCAAGTGGCAGAAACATGGCCAACTCGGTGACCGACCCTTTACTCCCACGGTGATCTCCTGGAGACCACTTCGACCCCGAAGCGGACAAGTCCGTCCAAGTCAGGAAAGCATGCATCATGTCAGTCGGAGTCAACGGCAGCCTTTAAACGCTCTTCAACATGTGGATGCTGTGGAGCAATGAGCTGCCCAGACAAGCCCCGACAACTCAGAAACTGGTTCATCTGCTCGCTGTGCATCCCACGGCTGTGTCAATTCTGGAGCAGCCGGCGCCCCAGGACCCGGAGGAATCTCCTGCTGGGCACTGCCTGCGCCATCTACCTGGGTTTCTTGGTCAGCCAGGTGGGGCGTGCCTCTCCCCGGCACAGAGGGACACCAGCGAAGGGGCAACACTGGAGCCCCGACGCCGTCCAGGCACCTTTCCTAGAGGTACCTCTGGATGGTCCCTTGACCTCTCCTGAATCCCTGCGCAATGGCACCCCCCTGCAGCCCAACGTGGTGTACATTACCCTCCGCGCAAAGCGCAGCAAGCCCTCCAATATCCGAGGCACAGTGAAGCCGAAGCTGAGGAAGAAATCTGCCATCGCACCTCCCGCCCCTGGGCAGGACCTTTTATTGCGCCCATCCCTCCAGCCTCAGGAAGCTGCCCTGACACCAGGCGCGAAAGAGCCTGGGTACCCCCAGGGAAGAAGCCTGGCCAAATTTGGGGTGCAGCCCTGGAGGTTGGATCTGGATGCTGGAGCGCTAGCAGCGCGCGCGGAGTTTCGGGCGCCCTGGACCAGGGAGGGCAGCATCAGGATCTACAGCGAGCGTGCCCCCGCGTGGCTGAGCAAAGACGACATCCGTGCGATGCGCCTGCTGGCCAGCAGCCCCGTGGCAGGCCTCCAGCCTGCATCCCCAGGGCGCGGGGCGCATCTGCTGCTGCTGCTGGGGAGGAGCACATCGGGCTCGGGGCCCCACTGCGGCTCCAGTGCCTGTGGTCTGCTCAAGCCGCCCTTGGACATGAGTGAGGTGTTCGCCTTCCACCTGGATAGGATCCTAGGTCTCAACAGGACCCTGCCATCAGTGGGCAGGAAACGAGGGGTCACCCAAGGTAACAGATTTCACACGCTTTCTTACTTGCAGCTGTCGGAAGGTTCTGGTTGATTTTCTCTTTTATTCCGGCAAGCTCTTCTTAAAACATTTTCCCCACCCACGTTTCACATTTGGGCAGCAGCAGCAGCTTGTCTTTCCATACACTTGGCATTCTTTATGTTCCCAGCTCTGGGAGGACGTAAGCGTTCCCGAGAAGTGCCGGAGTCACCACGCAAGAGTAAGCCCACACTGTAATCTTTGCTCCCTGTGTCCCTTGCTGCACTTCCCAGTGGCTTATTAAATCTAATTAAATCCAGCGGCAATTTACAGGAATAGGAGAGGAAGCAAAAATGGAGGGTAAGAACTTGCTGACAAGCAGGCATATTCTGAGATAGGTATTCTGTGGGAGGAAGTCGAATTTTATTCACTGGGAGTTTTCAAAAGTGAGGAGGAAGTGTGTTATCTTTTCTCAACAGATGGGATCTTTTAAATATGTCCAGAGCCAGTCCATATTAAAACCGTTCAACGCTTCAGTTTTACAATATTTATTGTTGTTGTTAGTTACCAGTTGCTGTCAAGCCTATTCTAAGTCAGAGTAATCCCAGAGTGGTAATAAACTTAAAGAATACTCCCTTATGTCCTGGCTGCATAACATTTAGGAATTTCACGGAGGTTCTCATGGCACCTAGGTGGGAGTTGATTAAAACCCTTTTCACCAAATGAGAACCAAACTGTATTTCCAACGGTTACTCCCTGGAAGTTTGAGCTATTAGAATGATTTGGCATTCCTTACTTATCCTGTTTGGATCTAGGTGTCTCAGATCCAAAGGTAATTTTTGATGACTCAAGTTCAGAACCGAGTAAGAAGGCCTCTTTTTTTCTCCTTTGTAAACTGTGTGTGTGTGTTAATTGAGGCAGTTATACAGAACACATATGGTTCTGTTAGGCTGGATTATCTAAAGGAACAGAATCAGTGATACTCATATATATATGACAAAACTTCATATCAAAGAGTAATTTTATAGAAGGCACCCCTGCCTAGTCCACCTCAAGTCTGTAGGTTCAATGCTCACCGCAGTCCTCCCCAGATTCACTTAGCTGCAGGCCCAAGACACAGAAAGGTGAAGGGAGAGGCAGGGAGATCATAGGACAGTGGGTGCGGAATTCCACGGATCCAAGGCTGGTGGGAGCATGGCAGGGTGCCAATAGCTCCCAGGGTCAGCGGCTCACCTACGGCCACCCCTGGAGGCAGAAAAAAATCCAAGCCAGAAGGAAGGTAAAGGACAAGGGAGAGATACATTCCCAGTCTCTTTCTTATAAAAAGGCCATACCTGCAAGGAGGTTGATCTTCATCCAGTACTCCACATAGGTACTATCAAGTTGATATAAAATTTAACTATCACAGCTGGTAAAAAACAAAACAGGCATGTTCATATGTAAATATATGTACATATGATGATGGGGAAATAGATCTCTGTGCATCTATTTATAGGTTTAGTATTAAGGTAGCAGATGGACATTGGGCGTCTACTCAAGTATTCCCTCAATGCAAGAACACATCATTCCATGATGCTCACCTTCCCGACCCAATCGTTGAAGACAAATCAGGTGCATAAGCAAATGTGGTGAAGAAATCTGATGGTGCCCAGCTATCAAAAGATATAGTGTCTGGGGTCTTAAAGGCTTGAAGATAAACAAGCGGCCATCTAGCTGATAAGCAACAAAGCCCATATGGAAGAAGCACACCATCCTGTGTGATCACAAGGTGTCGATGGGATCAGATATCAGGCATCAAAGAACAAAAAATCATATTATGAATGTGGGGGAGTGTGGAGTGGAGACCCAATGCCCATCTGTAGGCAACTGGACATCCCCTTACAGAAGGGTGGCGGGGAGGAGATGAACCAGTCAGGGTGCAGTATAGCAACAACGAAGCATACAACTTTCCTCTAGTTCTTAAATACTTCCTCTCCCCCTCCCCCCAGTATCATGATCCCAATTCTACCTCACAGATCAGGCTAGACCAGAGGATGTAAACTGGTACAGATAAGAAATGGAAACAGGGAATCCAGGACAGATAAACCCCTCAGGACCATTAATGAGAGTAGCCATACCAGGAGGGGAAGGGGAAGGTGGGATAGAAATGGGGAACTGATCACAAGGATCTACATATAACCCCCTCGCTGGGGGACGCACAACAGAAAAGTGGGTGAAGGGAGATTTTGGACAGTGTAAGACATGAGAAAATAATAATAATTTATAAATTATCCAGGGTTGGTGAGGAAGAGTGGGGCGGGGAGGGAGGGGAAAATGGACTGATACCAAGGGCTCATGTAGAAAGAAAATGTTTTGAGAATGATGATGTCAACAAATGTACAAATCTGCTTGACACAATGGATCTATGAATGGATTGTGAGAAGAGTTGTACAAGCCCCCAATAAAATGATTAAAAACAAAACAAACAAAAAACCCCACCAAAATACAAAACAAAACAAAACTAATTTTAATTGAGCCCTTACTCTTTCCTACATAGACTTTATGTATGCACTGACTTCTATTGTTCTCAATTCAATTCTCTGACGTAGGTGTTACGTCTAGACTGGGTTCTCTGGACTTCAAACCAGTGAAGTTAGACAGACAGACAGATTATAGATGACAGATAGTGTTCTTTTAAAGAAATGGCTCATACGATTCTAGAGGCATAGCATGGATGGTTTCTGACTGACATAGTAGCAGGGGCCGGTAAACTAAACATCAGCAGCTTTTTAGTAAATAGCAAGCTCCTGGCTTATAGGCCTGCAGAAGCTGAGAAATCCCCAAGTCTACATGTCAGATCTGAGAATCCTCGCTCACATCCCTAGAACTAGAGGTCAGAGGATGATGTTAGATGCAGCATTTAGAGAAGGTGAGCTTTGCGATACCTCAATGTATAATGGAATCAGGTAACCCCCCAAAGAAATTCCTTTTAAAACCGATTTCCTGTTCACATTGGATCACCAAATGGAAGATGATTATATACCAAACCACTGAGAATCTTAACCTAGCCAAGTTGAAACATAGCAATAACTATCATAAGTCAACGTCTTATCAACTTGGCACCTATACACATCTTCTGAAATCTTATATAATCTCTAAAGTTATGCTGTGCATAACATAATACAACTGACATCCATACAACGGAAAGCACACTAGCTCTGTTTACATAAATAACAGAATAAGGGAGGGAAGATGACCAAGATACTGTCATGTATATACTTTTATACTTGTACAAACACACACACACACACACACACACACACACAAAGGATACAATTACAGCCTTGCTTCTGAAGTTGCCCATGTGGTTATAGCTGATGTTTATATTGCCTTTTAATCACCCATTCCATTTTCCCTTTGCTTTCAGCAAGCACCTCAGCCGGTCATCTCTTTGCGTGGTGGGTGACCAAAACCATCATTCCTGAAGGGTTTGGGCCATCAGGACTCATGTTGGAATTGGATTGCTGTACTTTTCCGTGGTCTTTGATAAGGCATGAAATACTAAGAAGTGTCCCCAGAACTCTCCTGTATTCCAGATACACTCTTTACTTCTGCTGCTTATGTGCTCTGGAATTCCCATTCTTTGAAATGTTATACATAACCTCAGCCATCACTTGTCATTATTATGTCCTTTTAGTAGATGAAACAAATCATGGTTGTTCAAGAAAACATGTAATTGGCCACAACTTTCACAGTTGGAAAATTGCTGAGTTCAGTTTCAAATGCAAGCCCCGGAAAACTTCAGAACACAAACGCTGAAGCACTAGATTTAGGTGACCAAATTAGTGATCATCTTATCTGAAACACTGGAGCAAAAAGATGTGTGGATGGACATAGGTACGGTAATTATACGCTGAAGCTTTCTTGCACAAAGCAGCTTTCTTGTCAGAGCACAATGCTGTTTGGTTTCATGTCGGAAAGTCTCCAGGAGAGTGAAGGGGAATCCCGGAACGTGGCCTTCAGCTCAGAACCCTCATGTGCTTTCTGAGCTTCTTTACGACGCTCCTGGATGCAGAATGGGATAATGTGCTGGCTGGGGACCTGGGCTCTGTCCCTGGACTGACTGGTTTTGAATTACCCCCCGGTGGGACTTGAACATGTTATTGCCTCTCTCTTTACCTCACTTTTCTCCGTTGTCAAGTGATGATACACTAGTGACCATTGTTAAGCATTGGCGATTGTGATGATCACACTAAGCATGAGGGGGCAAGTTCGCGGATGGAGTATAAATCCCTGGGAAGAATCCCAGAAGTGAATTGGGTACCGTCCCTTCTTCCACAGGATCTATTCCTAGTTCACTCACACAGCTTCCTGAGCAGAGCTAGATTCGAAACCCAAGGCTTCTGGCTGCCATTTTCCGTATCATTATGAGAACTATAAATAATTTAATTCTCTTTATTTTAATAGTTCAAGGTTGTAAAGTACACAGAAGCTGTGATGAGACATATATAAAGAGTCTTAAGTTGTCAGTATCTTTTGCCATCCACTTGTGTCTGGTGCTTTTCTGATTTCTTTTCTGTCTGATTGCCACAGAAGTATTGTTCTTCTATAAACCCCTTAAGCTCTTTCGGTCTAAGCAGAACTGTATTTTAGTTTCCTTGCCTGTCCAAGAAGGTGGTGGATTTTTGTTTTGGCTGCTGATATCAATTTTATTTTTATTTTTTTACTTAAAAATTTTTTTTAAAAATCATTTTATTAGGGGCTCATACAACTCTTATCACAATCCATACATCCATCCATTGTGTAAAGCACATTTGTACATTCATTGCCCTCGTCATTCTCAAAACATTTGCTCTCCACTTAAG
The DNA here is from genome assembly GCF_000313985.2 of Echinops telfairi. Lineage (NCBI taxonomy): Eukaryota > Metazoa > Chordata > Mammalia > Afrosoricida > Tenrecidae > Echinops > Echinops telfairi. The sequence continues at coordinate 18,144,262 of NW_022109767.1, forward strand.
CCCCTGGCATCAGCTCCTCATTTTCCCCCTCTCTCCCCGCTCCCCTCTCCCTCATGAACCCTTGATAATTTATAAATTATTATTTTGTCATATCTTGCACTGTCTGACGTCTCCCTTCATCCACTTTTCTGTTGCCTATCCCCCAGGGAGGAGATTATATGTAGATCCTTGTAATCGGTTCCCCCTTTCCAGCCCACCCTCCCTCCACCCTCCCAGTATCGCCACTCTCACCACTGGTCCTAAAGGGATCATGTGCCCTGGATTCCCTGTGTTTCCAGTTGTTTTTATCTAGTTATCTCACACCATATCTATCTGTGTTCTGGCTCATCACTTTATTTTATAAGTACTTGTTTCATCACTGGTTCCTTCAACCATTCAATTCTATGAGGAGTGGATGCTGCCTGTCTTGTTTAACGTTGCATTTCTGAATCCTAGTGCAGAGTACATGGCACATTGTAGGTACTCAACGGATATTTTTGAATGAATGTAGAAATGCATTCTTGGCCTGCTGCACTACCTCTAAATAGTAAGTTTATTTCTGCCTCCCGCTTCCAGTATTCACAAGTACTATTGCTTTCTGTCCTAAGTCCATGTTGGGGTTTCTCCTGTGGGATCTTAAAAGTGCTACTGTAATGGTAATGAAAAATGTTCTTGTAAGCCTCATTATAATGCAAATGATAAGGTTTACAAGGCTTGTTTCTATGAGGACCATCAATATTGTCTTTGGCATCACAATATAGGATAATTTGATAATGGATATTCTAAACAGGATTTAGTTTGGTATTTCTCTGATAATCTGGCTTATCTAGGAATAAGTTTTTAACCCTAATTCAGAGAGTGAGTGACTTATAAACCATTTTTTCCTAAATATTGTTTTAGCTTTCTGACTTTCGATGAATGTTTATGAAGATACTATATTCAAGTTTAATACTAAGAATGTAGCTAGTTTTCAGTGAGTTGAATGTAGTGATTTAGATGGTCTCAGTTCATCTTTCCAAACATCTTATACAATGGGAATGTTTATCTCAATTTATAGAGGAAGGAAAGTTGATAAGCTCCCTCAAGGTCACATGAATTATTTGTCTGTGAAGAATTCAAGCCCATCTTTTCTAACAGCCAGGCCTTTCCTCATTTCATTAAGCCCTTTTGCTCACCAAGTCTTCTAAGGTGCACTGATGTGTGTAATCACACGACTGCGCCACAGTAGTGTATGTAGTTATGTGAAACTATGCTTAATGGAAATATGTTAAACACACTGATGTTTAGCCCAGATCCAGGCTGCAGCATCCTTGTTTTGCTCAAGAAAACAGTAACTATAAGGGTCACTGACTGTTACTACAAGCCAGGCACTGTTGTAAAAGCCATACTTGTATTATATCATGAATTTGTCACAAAACTGTACTGAGGTGGGAAATTCTATTTTATAACCGTGGAAAAGAGGTATCCAGAGGAATGAACTACTTTGCCCAAAGTCATACAAATGCCTATATATAGAGAGAAAGAATCCTAAGCGACATGCAAAAGAGAACCTAGTGCTACGATTTGAATCCTTTGTCTTCCCTCAGTCGATCATTAATGTTTTCTGCTGATACAGCCTAAAGATGAACGTTGACAAAGATAAAGTTTGTCTTCAGTGTTTTGAACTTTGGTTGAAACTGACGTGGATAAGGCAGTCGGCACAGAGCGACTAAATCAAGTTAGATTGGGACCGTTTCTGGTTGTATAAGTTGATCAATTCTATGGTGGCTGGGTCAGCAGTTGGCATGGACCAGTATTAGATCAATGGAAGAAAGATGGGGCTGTCTGCTCCCATAAAGAGTTACTCCTTGGAAAACCCAATGGGCAGTTCTACTCTGTCTTATAGGGTTACCACGAGTCAGAATCAACTCAATGGCAGTGGATTAGGATCTTTTTTAATATAAATATCTATGTTAGAAGCGATTAGACATACTGACTTTATAATGTATCCCTGACAATTTTCTCACCAAAGTTGCTCCAAGATATTCTTTTAAAAAACGAGAAGGGTGTGTATACTTTGAAAAGGGCAAGGATGTACTTGGTGGCAGGGAGTACCAACGGTATCCCATACTACAATATCAAGCAATTATCATGAGAGCAATTTCTAATTCTATGTAAGAGAATTAAACATTAATGTCAAAGGAACTTAAAAAAAATCCATCATTGCAGCATGAAACTTCTTCAATTGCTAGAAGAATTCTATGAAAAATCTAGTGTTTTGTGTCACGTAGTGCCTATTTAAAATTTGGCATTGTATCTAGTGTATGTTTTAAGAATTATTGTTATTATAAATATTAGAATCATACACTAAACTCTCATCAGGTTGCTTCGGTTAACACACAGATCTTCAAGTGAAACTTTGATTATAGAGGAGTGAAAAAACGTGCAAACTTTAACATGGTGGATAGCCTCTGATTCTACCATTATGCCAACATTTCTATTCAAATTATTCTTTGACAATTTAATGTTGATAATATGTTCACTTAAGTAAACATATTATTTAGTATTAATATATCAAATTGAATACAGCTACTTTTCTTAGTCCGTACTGAACCGGATTTTTCTTGTTTTATTTAATTTATTTTTTAAAAAGATTTTTCTTGTTTTATAAAGAAAAATTGTGTGCATGCAGAAATGACTAAATATCTTTGTGTGTATGGGGCCAAACTATCTTTCTAAGAGTGTCAGATCATTACATAGGTTCTCAGCTACTCAGTGGCATTAATATATTTAAATACTTAAAAAAATATGCTTAAAGGAAAATGATAAAGCATTTTAAGGTATCTTAAAATAGCTATCTAGGGATAAAACAGATTATGTCTATGTAAAAGCTGAGAACATAGGAGAAGAAAATCCAGCACCCATCTGTGATCTTCAGTTTAGTAGCAGCCCTGGCAAATCATAGTAATGTGAATGGAGCCCAGGGGACCTGGGTTTGGTAGCATTTAAGCACTGTACTCTTTTTCATGTCCAGCATGGAAGATGCATTATGTTTGCTTTATTTTTCGGAGGCTGCTCTATTGCCACAGAGCTGTCATACTGAATTAAGGTAGCCTGGTTCCAGGAATTCTGTATGTCGTTTGCTTAGAGGACAAGCTGCAGGCACCTCCACAAGCTTCCACTTAAATTCATTGTGGATCCCAAGGTGCTCACATGGTCTCTTCATATTTTACAGCAAGAGAAATACACCTTGTGTGTTTCACGGTTTTCGGTTCCAAACCAGCAGCACTGTGAGCTGCTGGGAGAGCAGGTGTGGTTGGCAGAGCAGGTGAAGCCAGCTTTGACTTTCAGGTGGCGTTGACCTCTCAAGGAAGGATCGAATCATTTTGCTGGAAGTCTTGAGGGTAACAGATGTCCTCAGAACCTGGGAGCATGATGGATTCCAAATCCTAGAATTCTTTGACATAACTGATAACTTTCTTAAAATATTCAGTTGGGAGTAAAATTGGTGTTGGTAGTGGCAGTTGGATAAATACCAACTCATAGTGACCTTATTTTTTTAAAATAATAATCATTTTATTAGGGGCTCATACAACTCATCACAGTCTGTACATACATCATTTGTGTCCAGCACATTAGTACATAGGTTAACTTCATCATTCTCACAACACCTGCTTTCCACACGAGCCCTTGGTGTCAGCTCCTCATTTCCCCCTCCCTCCCCGCTCCCCCCTTCCCCCTCCCCCTTGATAATTTATAAATTATTATTATTTTGTCATATCTCACACCATCCAACGTCTCCCTCACCCACTTTTCCACTGCCAATCTCCTGGGAAGGAGGTTATATGTAGACCTTGTAATCTGTTCCCCCTTTCTCCCTTACCTTCCCTCCACCCTCCCAATATTG
>NW_022109767.1:18148666-18156299 GCF_000313985.2 Echinops telfairi
GCTTCTTCCTTGTGGGTTTTGTTGTTTCTTAGCTAGATGGCCGCCTGTTTATCTTAACAGACCAAGATGTTGATAGGTCCTATGCCATCTTCCTGATCTTTGCTATATTTGAACCCATTGTTGTGTTAAAAAATCTGAGGGTTTTGATATTTTACACTGACCCTCCACTTTGCCAAACAGTTGGTCTGATAACATTTGGTCTTTCTGAATGACATTCCCAAAATAAGCCAAAACAAAATCTTGTCTTCCTTGCTTCTGAGGATCATTTGGCTGTATTTTTCCTCAGATTGATTTGTTTGATCTTTCAACAAGTTATAGTGTTTACTATTCTTTGCCAACATCTAAACTTGAATGCATCGTTATTTTGTCTTCTTTCTCAACTAGCCATCTTTCTCATGCCTTTGAGGTGGTGGGAAAGATCCCGGCTTGTGTCAGATTCACCTTGGTCACCAAGGGCACACCTGTGCTTTTTAAAACTTTAAAGAGATATTTTTGCAGCAGATTTGCCCAATGCAAGACACTCTCTGATTTGTTGGCTTTTATTTCCAAGGACATGGATTGATCATAAAAGGAGAATGAAGCCACAGACAAGGTTAAATTCGCTTTAATTTATCATGAGGTTTTATTGGTCCAATATAGGACATCAATCATGTTTTATTCTCAGAAATCTGGATTGAAAGCATATTGTGCTCTTTACCAGAAAAAAATGAAAGGATATTCATTGAGCTGATCAATTTACAATTTTCACCCAGTAGTGAACAAAAATTTCCTGAACATTCACTCAAAGCAAAGCTCTACTTCTGTGTCTTCTTGTTTGCCTACTACATTCCTTCACAGGCAAAGTGGGAACCCTGGGCCACTGTCCCTTCCATCCCTCTGGCATTTGTTCCTGGATCCCATGTATAGGGGAGGATAGAAGAGTGGCTAACTGTCATAAAATCATCTTGTAGAAGATGCACGTGCTTCAACTTCAATCTACCCATCCTTCATGCTGTTGCACTGATCTTTTATCTTTCTAATAAATAGACACTTAACACTTGCTCTGTGTCAGCCATTGCAGCCCTCTCAATGAACAAAACAGACAAGAGTGTCTGCCCTCTTGAAGCGGACACTAGTGGGCTTTGTGAGAGTTTTCAAGGTTCACCCAGCATCTCCTGCACCTCAAGACTATGGATTTTCCAGTGGAATGGAATCTATTGCTGGCCCCAAGTTAGTCTAAGGCTCACAAAACTTGTGCTAGAACCTGACAACCCTTTCTATATAAACAAATGGGTAAATATCACAGTTTCAAACTAATTATAGTGAGTCCAGGTCAGTTCTATTGCATTTGATTTTCAGGTGCCACACAGTATCCTAGGACGTGGAGAAACCCTACCACTTTTTATTCTAATAGCCTTGTGGTTAAAACATGAATTGCACGAGGAGTGGGGGTGGAGGGAGGAATAAAAAGAAGGAGCTGATACCAAGGGTTCAAGTGGAAAGAAAATGTTTTGGAAAAGATGATGGCAACATATGTACAAATGTGCTTGATACAATGGATGTATGGATTGTTACAAGAGCTGTATGAGTCCCCAATAATATGATTTATTACAATTAAAAACAAAACAAAACCATGAACTGATGATATAAACTCCATGGGTTTGAAGCCTGGTTCTGCCACTTGCTGTGTGACTTGGGCAAATTACTGGGTTTCACTGTACCCTGTTTCCTGATTAATATAATAGAAATAATGATGCTTGCCTTTACAGTAACAATACTAAAGATGATAATAACGGGACTTACCTGTCAGAGTTGTCGTAGGATTTAAATGAATTGATGCATATGAAAATTTTAAAACACCTAGGCAATAATAATCAATAAATATCTATTTTAATCCAACTTTGAAGTCATGGCGGTATAGTGGATTATGCTTTGAGCTGCTAATTGCAGGCCAGCACTTTGAATCCTCTAGCTTCTCGGCAGGAAAAAGATGAGGTTTTTTGCTCCCATAAACACTTACAGTCTCAGACAGCCTAGGGGAGAGTTCCATGTGTCAGCAATGGGTCAATTAAATGTTTTATATTCGAGTCTCAGTAAACTCCACAATAACCCATGAATTACATATTCGTATTGAAATATTCTGAGAGGAAACTGGTTGATGTAGAGAAAGAGAATTTTGTCAGGAGTCCCCCAAAAGACTCTTTGCCCACTTGAATTCAGATGTGGATTTCCAGGACTCCATAGCCTAATTCTTCATGATGATATTGTACTGCCTCTTATTGGCTTTTTATCCTATATGTGCCTTTTGTGATTGTGGCCTAGACATCTGGGTTGCAACCTGCTTTTACTACTGTCTCCTTATCTGATTCCTCAATATAGCCACGAGTCTGCAACTATTCCCTTTCTCATAGCAACTCTCTGTGCCCAGGAGAAGAGAAGCTGTGTTTTTCATCATTCCAGAAATGTGGAAGTGGATCATAGAGCACAAGCTAGGGACAACAAGGGCACAGAAATATTAGCCCATTGCCACCATTGTATCTCAAGTTTCTCTCTCCTCCTCCTCCATCCGTTTAGTAGTGAGACCACTGACATCACCATCTACCACAATGTCTCACTGCTTAAGCTTTTATTATGGGTTCATTGATGGGGCCTTAGGACTTAAGGGCTATAAGATGAAAATGGAGGGATCCTGGACCACCTCAGGAAAGCAATTCATTTATTCGTGCTTCAAAATTTTTGAGTGCTTACTTTAATCTAGACACTTTATTAGGAGTTGAGGAATGCAATGATGACCAAAAACTATAGAGTCTGACTTTGGAAGGAAGGAGACAGATAATCAAATCCATCCAACAAGATGGTGTGATAGGATGCCATGGAGTTGTTTTCAGGAGACCCAATAGGCCTAGCGAGGGAGGCTCTAGCCCACAACGGGTGAATGGAGGACCGTGTTGCTGTCTTATTGGTAGTTGTCACTGAGTTGTCCCTCACAAAGTAAAATGCTTGATAGGTTTTTTTGTAATCCATAGGGTTTCACTGACTGATCGTTTGAAAGGTAGATTGCTAGACCTTGCTTCCGATTCTCTCGGTAGTCCAGATGTTCTCCTGAAATCTTACTGACAGCAAAGCAAAACACAAGCTTATTGAAGGACACGTGGGGGCTGCTCCTGAGGTTCCTTAGCCAGGTATTCACCCGTGTCTCTAGCATAGGAGGTGAAAATTCTCCCACAGGAGCTCCACTGCTCCTTGTAGAAGTGTGTGTGGGATGGTAACCCTTTTAGAAGAGGTAATGCAGAGCTGCTTCTTATTGATTGTGTATTTGTGATATGGGGTGGTTGTGAAAGGAATAGTGAGTGGGTGGGAAAGAGGGAACCGATTATAAGGAACTATATGTGACCTCCTCCCTGGGGGACGGACAAAGTGGGTGAAGGGAGACGTCGGAAAGGGCACGATATAACAAAATAACAATTTATAAACTATCAAGGGCTCCTGAGGGAGTGGGGAGGGGGGAGGGAGGGGAAAATGAGGACCTAATGCCGGGGGCTTAAGTGGAGAGGAAATGTTTTGAGAATGATGAGGGCAATGAATGTACAAATGCACTTTACACAATTGATGTGTGTATGGATTGTGATGAGTTGTATGAGCCCCTAATAAAATGATTAAAAAGTAAATAAATAAATTAATTAATTTTAAAAAATTAAGAAAAAAATGTGTGAAGGCAGACTGGAAACCGCCAGTAATTTCAAAACATGAGGGGCTAAGCTGTATTGGGAGTGGTGGGGTCAGACTGAAGTGAAATAAAGCTGGAGTGGTGGGTAGTGTGCTTTCTGTCATGCAAGAAACCTGCATTTTATCTTGCAGATGATCTGGGAACATAGAAGGGATTTTAACAGGTGAGTGATATCATTGAAATTTTAGACAGGTAACGGCTCAGGAATTCATGGCTCCTTTCTCTGTGCTGATAAAGCATCCAAAAGCTTAGGAGACTGCTGAGGAGACCCTCACTCCCGGTATGTGATTGTTTGTGGCGCCTGGCACAGTGACGGCAGCATTACTACCCACTGAAGTCACGTTTGATTCCTGTTTTTCTAAATGGAATATTGAAACAGGAAAAATCTGGGATTTTCCGTTCTTACAGGGGAAGTCCAGGGCTGATCTAGAAAGCAGAAGTTCCTGCCTGGGAATCAAAGGTTGAGAACAAAGACAGACACATTGTCTGTAAAGTGCGCCCGACAGATTACTTAAGCAGTTAGTGATGGAGAAAGCCACAAGGCTTTCTTCTCTTTCCCCAGCTTCACATTCTTCACACTCTTGAAGGGACATGGGAGTTATTTCAATTCAACCCAGTTTAGAGAAAACAAACAACGAAGTAAACAGTTTAAATACATTCTTAAATGTCTCTTTTGTCTGACCAAATGTAGTCTAAAACTCCTAGAAATCAATTCCTAGGCCTAGAACTTCATTGGCCTTAGAATCTTTATATACAATTTATATACAATCTTGCCTACTTGGCCTTCCCTTTAAAAAATAATAAAATCATGCACAGGTTTGACTCTTTTAATATTTGGCAGTGCTGTTTGTCAGTGTTTTATGATCACACAGCTCTGCCAGAGCGACTTTGCAAGGATTTGTTAAAAATCGTGGGAGCAAGGAAACCCGGTGCCCCAGGGAAAACGACAAGGCCCAAATCCTGAGAACTCAGCCACTCAGGCAGGGATAGCATCAGCTGCCTGTGACTCTCTTTTCGATCGGGGAATATTTCAGCTGTACTTCTAAGATAAATCAGCACTTGACCTCATCTCACACTCTCAGCACCCTTTCAGCTCCTGTTCTTCTCCTTTTTAACTGTGGCATTGCACTAGAGTTATTCCTGGTGGCTGTAGCAACGAACAACTGCATCAGAGAATAAAATTTTTTGCCCAATCGCATGCCATCTTTACAAACATTATTCTAGGGTATTCTTGGACTAATTTTCAGAAGTAGATCATCAAAGTAGTCTATCCTCTCTGGGCAGTCTTAGTCCAAAAATTCTGTTGAAACCTGGCCACCGTGGTATTTAGTATACCAGAGGCACATCTTCCAGCATCATAGCAACACACAGGTTCCACAGGATGACAAAAAGACAGAGTGGTGGTGGTGGTGGTGATGGTGGCTATCCTAGGGCACATTTCTTTATCTCTTGGATTTATGTAGGGAGCTCACTCTTCATTTTAGTCCTCTACTTGTTCACCAATAAGGGGAATTCTGGCTACACTGCTTCAAAGAGACTTTGTCTGACAAAATTTGGACGTGTTAAAAGGAGAGACCAATCCCTGAAAACAGGACAACAGGCTCGGTAAAGTCGGTGGTCGGTGAAAAAGAGGAAGACTCTTGATGAAATGGATTGACAAAGTGGGTAAAGCACCTCGTCCATGCCGAAGGCACCGGAGAAGCAGTGACTCAGTCTCTTGCACACAGGGTTGCTTTGAGTTTGAACTGAATTGGTATCACCTAACAACAGCAGACACCGCTTGTTTATTCCAAAATCCTCATTCGTCGAGTCATTACCTCTTTTGATCATCATTGTGGGTGTGTGTGTTATCGATTTCTCTCCCTCAACACTTCACTTTGTGGGGCACGGACTTTGCCTATCACCTGCTACGGTTTCCATGGTATGTCTCCCTCTGAAGTCTTTCTTTCAGAAGCTCAATGATCAAATCGGTCTAGATAGGGATGGGGATGTAAATATTTGTTGAATGAATCATGATTGTTGTTGCTAAGTGCCCTCAAGTCCAACTCACAGCAACTCTCTGTACAGCAGAATGAAACACTGCCCAGTCCTGCTCTATGCTAACAGCCATTCTCATGTTTGAGCCCACTGCTGCAGTTACGGTGTCAATCCATCCTGTTTAGGACTTCCCTCTTTCTCAGTTGCCGCTCCACTTTACCAAACACGATGTTCCACGAACTGATCTCTCATGACAACATGTCCAAATTGTGTGAGACAAATGAGCCTATAGGGAACATCTCAGCTGTACTTCTAAGATAATCTATGTGTTCTTTTGATAGCCCATGATATTTTCCATACCCTTCACCAATGCCATAGGTCAAGTGCACCCATTCTTCTTCAGTCTTCTATATTCAGTGTCCAACTTTCATATGCATATGAAGCAACTGGATCAGGTATACTTTAATCCTCAAAGTAACATTCTTGCTTTTCAACACTTTAAAGAGGTCTTGGGCAACAGATTTCCTCAATGCAATATGTTGTTTGATATTGCCTGCTGCTTCTCTGAGCATTGATTGTGGATCTAAGCAAGACAAACACTTTGACAACTTCAATCTTGTCTTCACTGATCATGAAGTTACTTACTGGTCTAGTTGGGAGGATTTTGTTTTTCTTTTGAACATTAGTTGCAGTGATTGGATTTCCTTGTATGCAGATAGATGTTTTCTTGACACAGATAGGATTGGACTTAAAGACAGCTCTTGAAATGTTCTTTTTGATGGTGAACGATGCTCCATTCCTGGCATACTCAATGATATGCTTTTGTGGTTCGAAATGGCCCATACTAGCCTACTCAAACTCACGGATGTATAGACTATTGAATATTATCTGTTTCATGTTTGATAACATCAAGGTTTCCTGGATTTGTACTGTGTACCTTCCAAGTTCCAATTATTAATTGATGTTTGTAGCTGCTTCTATTGACGGTGAGTTGTGGCACAGCAGCAGATGGAGGTTCCGAAGGCGTTATCCTGCAGGCTTTGCGCTACATCATTCTGGCCGACTCGAGTTTGAGAAGGCCGTTCTTCTTCAGTCCTAGTCGGAATGCCTTTCGACCCCCGAGGCTCATCTTCTGGCACTATTTCTGACCATGCTCTGCTTCTCTTCATTCGTTTTTTTCAGTAAATGACAAACGTTCTGATGCTCTGTAGAGGGTTTTCAGAGACGAATTCTCAAGAGCCCTGCTGTAGTGGTTATGCGTTGGGCTCCTAACTGCCAGGACCAGCCACTCTGTAGGAGAAAGAGGGGAGTTCCTACTCCCGTAAAGTGTTCCCGTCTTGGAAACTCACAGAGGGCGTTCCTACCTTGTCCGATAGGATCACTATATGTTGGAATAAACTTAATGGCAGTGAGTTTGTGTTTTTGAATTTCTTTGAATTGGACAATCCGATTGCTTCTTCCTACTCTGTTTTTAGTTTGCAAGCTTAACTGAAACCAGTTCACTTTGGGTGACCCTGATGGTATTTGAAATACCAATGCCACATCTTTCAGCATCACAGTAACACACAAGCCACTGCAGTACGATAAGCAGACAGACAAGTGGTAGAAAAATGAATGAACTTTTCTTATCACATTCATGTCACCAATCACACAAAAGAGCTTACTTGCTTTTAAAAATTCTCATTTTTAATCCCCTAAATTCCACTATCAACAGTGAAGCGCTGGTGGTACTTAAGGGGTCATTAAGAAATAGATATCAACTGGAAACACAGGGAATCCAGGACAGATGATCCCTTCAGGACCAGTAGTGAGAGTGGCAATGCCTGGAGGGTGGAGGGAATGTGGGGTGGAAAGGGGGAACTGATTACAAGAATCTACATATAGCCTCCTCCCTGAGGGATAGACAGCAGAGAAGAGGGTGGGGGGAGACGTTGGAGAGTGTAACATATG
>NW_022109767.1:18157136-18158318 GCF_000313985.2 Echinops telfairi
CAGGCACCATCAGCTTTCTTCACCACATTTGTGTATGCACACGTTTGTATTCAGTGATTGTATCAGTAAGGTGGACACCCACTGATGTGATTTTTTGTTCTTTGATGTCTGATAACTGGTCCTTTCTACACCTTGTGGTCAGACAGTCTGGTGTGCTTCTTCCATGTGGGCTTTGATGCTTAATCTTTTTAAAAGTCATTGTTTTATAAAAGTGGAATTCTGCTCACAGTGGTACTTAGGGCTTGGAGGCCTGGAGCTCGACTGGCCACTATGATCTGGGGCAAGGACTCTACGCAGTGGAGTAACAGGAAGGGACCGGTCGCCCACAACTCAGTCTGAGCATTGATACTCTTCCCTACTCTCTGATAATCCACTTGTCATGGGGTGTACTGAGCAGGAAACAGCGTGTTTATGTCATAGTCAACATTCAAAATACTTTGTAAAGGAAGCATGGATAGATGTGGAGAGAAATATAAGACGTTAATTTAAAAACAAATAGCTCGCTTTGGCCATTTGAAGGAGAATTCAAAACAAAAAAGAATTCAATGAATTGTACAGGAAAATACATTAATCAAAAAATAATAATCTAAAATATAGAATGGTAATGAGATCCAGCATAATCATAGGCTGATGGACTTCAAGCCATTTAATGATAATACTGCTTATGATTGCTTTTTTGCAAGAGATAAGCAGTTGCAGGATGAAGACTGTATTACTACTGTAATACTATTGTATTACTATGTATTACTATTGTAATTACTATTGTAGTACATCAAGTCTAAAATATTTGCTCTTCTGCCAGAGGACCAGGAAATACTTTGTTCTGTCGTGTATGGGGTTGCTATGAGTCAGAATTGACTTAAGAGCACCTAATGTCACTGTTGGTAAACATTAGACTACTAACGACAAGGTCAGTGGTTCAAACTCATCAGCTGCTCTATGGGAGAAGCATGAGCTATCAGCTCCCATAAATATTTATAGCCTCAGAGATGCCCATGGAGACTTCCCTATAAGTTAGAATTGACTCAATGGCAATAGATTTTTGGTTAACAGCAACTCTAACAACCTTTGCCATGTTGGCTGGCCATTTGGTCAAATTTCTTCTTGTTGTTGTTGGGTACTGTTCAGTTGGTTCTGACTTGCAGTGATCTTAACTACAATAGAATGAAATGTTGCCTGCTC
>NW_022109767.1:18159779-18161782 GCF_000313985.2 Echinops telfairi
TATCCAAAACACTTTTGGGCAAAAAAACCCACATTATATCCCAAACACTTTTGGATAAATTATTCTAAAATGTTTCCATCACATAATAGGTTGCTTTTACCTGGAGTATATCATGATTGTTTAAATTGGCAGACTAATTAGAGTACGTAAGTTTAAAATGTATTTATTTCATATGTAAGATGATAATTAGCTTACAGTAGCCCCAAATCATGTATCACAATAAAAGGAAATAGAAAGGACAGAAATAACGTTAAAAAATAATATCTTTAGTTAGTGGTTCATTTATCCTTCTTTATTTCCTCTTGATTATTAATTAATGATGGTGGCACATTTTCCACATGCTAAAGGATTTTCTACAGGCCTTGGCCTGAGTTGCAAGATTAAAGCGAGACTCATCCCCCCAAAACAAGCAAACAAACAAACAAACAAACAACCCCACTGCCATCGAGTCAATTCCACCTTGTAAGAAAACTCTGGTGCAGGTGATTCAAATAACAAAGCAAATGTTACTAACATTATCAATGTCACGCTCACATCAAATTCAAGAATGGCTACAGGAGTTGACCATTTCCTGCATTAAAGACCAGTGATGAGAACACTGCCTAAAAGCAGGCAAGAAAGGTGGTGAGATAAAGCACCGAGAATGGAGGAAAGCTGTAGATTGAGAGCATCTGAGGAGGTTTGAAAGATCCCTTACCAGTTCCCGAGAGTTGTTGCCTATCAGTTATAGTTTCAGAGTCTTTCCTAGTCCAGGTCTGTTAAAAAGAGTGGAGAGGGGTCTTCCAGAGCTTGGGGATTTCATTGTCTCCCTCACCTCCCCGCCTCATTCTGATTTTTAACAAGTTATAAACGAAGCTGCTAACCATCATCTCTCTGTGCCTTCCTTTCTGTGAGATGGGATGCATGCGAAGCACGGGGCCCTGCTCACGTGCCCTGCTCACGTGCCCTGCTCGCGGACTTGAATGCTTAGGGTGACTTCTCTTGGACTCAGCATTCTTTCCCGTCTTACAAAGACATGATGTCCATACATTGTAAAACGTGAGACAATAACGCTTCGAGTGACTTAAAAAAAAAACTCTGCCCATACAGCTGAAGAAATGACATTGCTTAAGTACATCTTGTGAAGTTAAATGTGCATCAATGATCCATGACTGAGCATGCCATTGAACTTGCACATTTTCTATCTCCTATGCCTTTTATTTCCTTCTTTGGCAATTACTGTAAGTAGTGTGAAGCGTACGATTTCACTTTCAAACTCCCAACTTCTAAAAATTTTTTTTCCTTCCTGACATCATAATGTAGACTTGTAAAATCAGACAGTTGTTCTTAGAAATACTGAGCAATTCTCCTCAGACACGGAAAGACAATTATAAATGTCTGGGTTCTTTCCTTTTTTGTGGTGACTGCTTTTAGATGTGGAATAAAACCCCATTAAGCAGAGGCCATTATTATTGATGGTTAGTAGTCGGTTCCTGCCACATCTATAAAGTATCGTGCTTTTCTCTTTTTCTAAGAAAGGTTTTTTTAATTTTCACTCAATAAGTTTCCATTTTCTAAGTATTCTATTGAAAAGCATCAATAAAATATAAATATATTAAATTAAAACCTCAGAAGACAAAGGGACCATAAAATGTCATCTAATGAAATTCCCACTTTCAATAGATGAAAAACTGAAGCTATGAAAAAGTCAATAACTTACCCAAATATGTTGAAATTGTGTTTTTCCCCCTATGATTCCTTAGATGGCCGCCCATGTCCCGTCGTTCTCTGGGACTCATCTTTATCTACAACCAATAATGAGACTCATTCCTCGGTGAAGCTCACCTGGGGCATGTACCAGCAATCGCTGAAACAGAAGTGTTGGCAGAATGGCCGGGTACCCAAACCTGAATGGGGTTGTACTGAAATACATCACCATGAATGGTCCAAGATGGCACTCTTCGATTTTTTGTTACAGGTAAGCACTGCAAATGAAGTAAATAGTTATTTATGTAAGACTGACA
>NW_022109767.1:18163146-18164631 GCF_000313985.2 Echinops telfairi
GTGGGATCACAAGCAGTCTTTTATTCTTGAAGTGTGGGGGTATGAACTTCAGAAACAAAAGCTCACCACCATTGCAATGACAATGAGAAGTATTCAGGGCAATTTTTAAGTTTTCAAGATTTGGGCAAAGTTTTCTCAAATGGTTACATAAAATGAGAAGAGGAAGTTTAGAATGAAGAAAGCTTGCTTCTTGGCATAAGAAGCACTATAAGATGATGTTCAATAACTAAGAGTAGGTTAGATTTGAATCTCAAAATTGCCACTACTTATCTCTTGACTTTGAGAAGTGACTTAACTTTTCTCTGTCTTAGTTTCCTCATTTGCAATCAGGAATAATAATAGTTTTTATTTGTATATTGGTTAAGGGTTATTGATATGACTCAGTATCTTTATTCATGTACATAGTAGGTGCTCATGTACATAGTAGGTGCTAATTATTCACAATTAGGTAGTTGATCATTTAGAAATAATCATAGAGATACATTTAATAGATGAATCAAATATATATATATTTGATTTTAACATTCTTTTTCTTATATTTCATCATTCTTATTCATTAAATGATAAGTCATTTACAAATCATTTCATTTGCTCTATTCTCATGGACATCCACATTTATATTGTAGGTCTCAGGCAATCAGATTGTAATTAATTTTGACTAGCCTGTCTTTTCCAATAAGCTGCGATTTTCTCAAGGGCAAGTGCTTGTATTACTCGACGGCACAACCTTTCTATCATGCAGTATAATGTTTAGATATGTCTCAGTTACTTTGGACATTGTTTAATTGATCGAAGAAAACTGCCGAGTATATTACAATATTAAATACTGAATATCAAATTTAAAATGATAGCAGTGAAAGAAACAAAAGTATACTTGCAATAGAGAAATAATTAACATTTTATTAAAGGAAGAGAAATGAAAGTTTATAGAATGAAAAAAATCTAATGAGCAAAATACCTAGTACTTGTATCGTTTACTGAAGTCCTTCAGAAACTTAAAACTTGAAGAATAACTGTGCAGTCAATGAGAAATTAAGGGATGTTTATATAGAGGGAGACCAATGAAGCTATGTCTGGGGAGATGTTAACCTCCATCATCAACAAAATTTTTTTAAGTTTAATTTTCCAGACGTATTTTGAGGACTTATTTATTCTAGACACTAAGTAGACTTAATGCTGGTGATACAAAGATGCATGAGGGACTCGATCTGCCCTCAAGTGTCATGCAGTCTAATCATAGCAAACTAGATCAAGGGCTGTACTAGACTTAGCGATATTGTATTTTGAAACAGGTAATGGTGACTGTTATTCAATATCCTGGGTGTAATTAATGTGGTGAATATTAATGTCATTGAATTGTACACCTAAACATTGCTGAAATGAAAAGTGTTTGGGTATATATATTTCACCACAATAAATTTTTTTTAATGATCTGGTTTCTTCAACAAATAATGCAAACAAAGGAAAAGGAAAAAGAGAAAACAG
>NW_022109767.1:18165841-18167222 GCF_000313985.2 Echinops telfairi
TTATTATATTATATATTATTATTAATTTATTTTTTTGACATATCATCCAATGTATCTGTCCACATACAATTTTGTTATTTGTTCCCCTCGCATGGGGCTATACAGTCATCAGTGTTATCAGTTCAACCTTCCTCCCTCTTCTGTACCCTCAGGAAATCATTACTCATGTTACTGTTTCTGAAGGGTTATCTATCTTGGCTTTCATGCATCAAATGATCTTTATTATATAAATGAACATACTCAGGTCTAACAAGATTAATGAGGTAAAACAAAGACCAAATGGTAAGGGCAGGAAATATTAAAGAACTAGAGAATAGTTATGTGTTTTCTCAGTGCTATACCACACCCTAGATATATCAACTCTTTCATGTGCCCTTCTATGAGGGACTGTCCAATTATCTTACAGGTGGGTTTGTGTCTCCACTTTGTCCCTGCTCCTTCACGTCAATTTTGTTGCTTGTTTTTGAACTTCGGATGCCTATTCCCATCAACACCTCAAGATCATACAGGCTGGTATACTTTTTCCATGTGGGCTTTGTTGCTTCCCTGCTATATGGTTGCTTGTTTAATTACAAGCCTTTAAGAAGCCAGATGCGATATTTTTTAATAGCTGTGCACCATCAGCTTTCTTCACTACATTTCCTTATGCACCCATTTTGTTTTCAAAGATCATGTCAGGAAGGTGAGTAGTATACAATGCCACATTATTAGAACAAGTGGTTCTTGTACTGAGGTAAGATTTAAGTAGAGGCCCAAAGTCCATCTGCTTCATTGTTGTATATATATATTTATATTTATACATATGGACAAATACAACTATATTTATATATTTATGTACAATAGGGAACCAAAAAAACCCCTGATTTGCGCTAGGTGGAGGGGAGCTTTCACAGTATGCATTTTTCTCAGTAGGTGAGCATCAAAGAACTTGCTATGTGTTAGTGCACCCAGTGGTGTCATCTGGGAAGGTTTTCTCTGGTCACAGTGAATTTTTTCGTAAGAGCAGTTTTATTCGAACTTTGTTTTTTGTAATAGCCAATTTAAGAGAAAAGTGTGTGGGTGTTCAAAATTTTTTTTCTTGCTCAGGAAAAATGTTGCAGAAACTGTTGTGATGTTGAATGCAGCTTACAAGGACAGCATTCTGGGGAAAACTCAAGTGTACGAGTGGTGGTTTCATCATTTCAGAAAAGGCAATGTCATTTGATGACAAACTTTGTTCTGGACATACATCAGCTTCCTGAACAGGCAAAAATGTCGACTCGTAGTGCTTTTGGAGTTTGTTTCATGAGGCCAGACTTTTAATCAAACTTTGTATTTAGAGGTTCTGAAAAGATAGCATAACAGTGTGCAACCAAAGAAGGCCTGATTTGTGGCAGATGGG
>NW_022109767.1:18167874-18169299 GCF_000313985.2 Echinops telfairi
GATCTCGCTGTGAGTGACTTCTTTTTGTTTCTATGAATGAAGAGGGACATGAAAGGACAGCAATTTAATGATTTAGCAGAAGTGGAAAAAAACCCCAAAACTAGGGAAGTGCTGTGAGCCATCCAAACAGATGCATTTGAACAATATTTCCAAGAAGGGATTTGCAGATTTGACAAATGTAATAAGGGTAATGGAGGATACTTTGTAGGTGATGTTTTTTTTTTAAATTAATACATAGCTTTGAAAAGAAATCCAGTTTTGGTGGGTACCCCCTCATATATGCATATCTATATTTATACCAATATATAATTTTCACTGCCTTCTTTCCTCCTGCACCGCTATCATGTTCATCCATCATTCACCTCTCAGTGATTTCTCTTGGATACATTTCAATTGATCAAACAGGACCAGGAACAACACTGCACCTCTTCACCATCAATTTTGGTACCCTTTCTATTCCCCTGCCCCATTGTTAATGGCTCACTGCTCCCCTCCCCCACCTCCTCCTCTCCCGTGCCCCCACAAATGTCGATCCATTGCTGTGTCCTTGGGGTTGCTTATCCTGTATGTCTTAAATAGATCGGTTTTTGATGTTTTGTTTGATATCCTGATGCTCTGTGGTTAGGGTTTTGTTCAGAGGGAAGTGAGGAGCAACGCACACAAGTGGATGTTCTGGTAACAAGATCATAGACACTGGGATCTCAGATAGTGGGCCAATCATATTGTGTGGTAGAATCCCAATGCGGCCAATAGTGTGTCAGGTTACGTGTTGGGCTCCTAACCACAAAGTCAGCAGTTCAAAACCACTAGACATAATGATGCAGAAACTTGTCCTATAGGGTTATTATGCATTGTAATCAACTCTATGGCAGTGAGATTGTTTTCTTTCCCTCTGTATATTTATTCACTAATCTAAGAAAGAAAATAATTTATGTTCTGTTTTAGTTGCTAGAAAAAAAAGAAGTCTAGGTTAGTTAGATAATGACTTAGATTCAAGTGGTAAACGCATTTTGAGATTACCTTTGGCAATATTAGTTAACATATTGAATTGGCTACCATCTAGCGATCTAGGGATCTAAGGATGTGCTATCAAGAGGGACTGGTCGCTGGCGAAGGACATCATAAGGTGGAGGGTCAGCAAAAATGAAAGAAAGAAACCCTCAATAATTGACATGGGGAGTGCTACAACAGCATCAAACCGATGCATAGCAACAATAGTGATGGTAATGTTAGTAGAGGCACTGGACGCTTTAGGCTTCTCTCTTTTAGGTACTTGTTATACTAGAAAGAAAATATTCCACCCAAATGAGAGGTAGGAAAAAGGTTCCAACAGAGAGAGTGAATTATTTAAGATTTATTTCCAGCATGATTATCTAGATAGGCACTTTAGCTAGTCTGAGCGTGCTACTGGGTGGACATTTTTAA
>NW_022109767.1:18170689-18185536 GCF_000313985.2 Echinops telfairi
AGATCTTTATTCGAGGCAGACTTATTGTCACGTACCCTGCATTCCATGACAAGTTCTCAAGGGTTGTTGACAGTTTCTTTGAAGGCAAACAAACAAGCAAGACTATTTTAGCTCATTCGTCTATCATCTGGAGGGGAAAATAAGGCCACCTGCAGAATGCTGTGTTTCTGCTGTTTCCCAGGAAACAGGAGAGAAAGTGTCTACTCACCTTAGTGGAAGGTCAGACCATCCAGTGCCAACTCCTTCTCTCAGGCCTTGCCTGAACTGTGAGTGTGGAGGTCGTATAGGACTTGAAGCAGGAAATGAGGTTCCGACTGTCCTGTAAATATACTCTGTTACTTGAAAGCCCAGGAGTTCCTTTGCTCAAGTTCATCATCGACCAGCTGCTCCTGCACTAAAGCACCAGGCTTATCTTGTTTAAAGAGATCTCAATCATCTTCCAAATTATCTCTTGATATTACAATTTCATTCTTTGTACTGCTTGCAATAAGTGAGCAAATTATCCATAAATCAAGGTACTTACTGAATACTTACAAAGTGTTTATTTCTTTACATACTTAGGTGTGTAGGGACAAAGGAATGCTGTAAAAGAAGCATCCACATCTGCTTTCAATCTCAAGAAATATATAGATATTTTGTTTGTTTTTTCAGATGAAAGGATATAAATAAAGTGGTTAAAACATACCAATATGTCAGGCCTATCGCACAAGTTCAAAGAATCAGAGGTAAATGAGCCAAATGCAGGATCTAGAACCAACAAAAAGCAACACCAGCTTTTCCATAGCATCCTTATATTGGAAGGAGATCCCACTCCCAAGAAAACGTCCTTTGAATTGTATCAGGGACGTGGCCTCAGTAAGGATAGTGCATCCTACTCTAATCTTGGCCTCTTACAGAGTTTTATGTTTGATTGTGATGACATTATGTTAGGTCAGGTCCCAGGGTTTGCTAGGTGCTAACTGACAAACCACTGAGAATTCTGGCTCAGTTGAAAATAACCTTTACCTATAACAGGATATAAAAAAAAATATATTATATATTTATTTATTTGAATAAGGATATTTTAAATTTTAATTTAATTATGCAACATACACACAGGCACAGAATTTTGAGACGAGAGACAGCTATCTGATTTTAATAAATATTGTTACATGTTTAGATTCCGATGCATAGAGGCCAGGTGTATATGCCCCAAAGACAACCTGTGCCTTGGTTTGTATTTCTTTTAATCTAGTTCTCTTTCTCTTTTTTTCTCCCTTTTCAATCTAGTTGTTGAAAATGTTTTGTTTAATTCTATTTTGTAGAAAGCTCACATGCTGGAGTTTGCTATTTGAATTCTATGGTGCCATTAACTTGCCCCTATGTTCTCCATATTATGAGGAGCCCCGGTGGTATAGTGCTTAAACATTAGTTGGGCTGTGATCTACAAGGTCGGCAGTTTGAATCCACCAGCTGTTCCACGGAACACAGAACATGCTTTCTACTCTCGTAAACAGTTACTGTCTCCGAAACCCACATGGCGGTTGCTACGAGTCGGAATCTATTCAATGGCAGTGAGTGAGTGAGTGAGTGATTCACTATGCTACTATACATGGTTAAAAGGATTTACAGACTTCATTAGATTCACACTGAAGGTGGGGGTTAAGTTTTCTTTCTTTTCTTCCTTTTAAATGGGTAGTGGTTTTGTGTTTGTCTGCCCGAAGGCACATACGGACTGCTTAGTTTTCTTTCTGTGATATTAGCAGCTAATGATGATCACTGTGGACACATGAATTCACGAGACATTGAAAAATAGTGATATTTACTTCTATCATTACTTCATGTATGCTCTTGAGTACTTCTATGTAGGATTTTTTCCCCTGCTGTTTTGTTACCCAGTGGTACCCATTGTATGGTAAAATTGGCATTATACTTAAGAAACACTATGATTTGACTTTTTTTATTGTTCCATTCATATCTGCATGATTCCTTCATACAGTATATTCATTTTGCAGTTTGGTTGATTTACGGTCAGATGAGCATGACTCTGAGCTCTTATTTATCACTGTAACACCACTCCGACTCTCCGCCATCAAACAGATAGCCTCTCCATTCTTTAACGGCCAGCTCAACTTTCCTGTATGCAAAGTCTTCTTGGAACAATTTAACCAGAGCTCTCTCTTTGATCTGGATATCCAATACCTTTTTTAAAAGCTCTACCCTCATTTTGGTTAATAAATAAATTCCTAGATTAACATCATAGAATAGTGTTTATATAAAACAGACGGGTTTAAATCCCAGTTCGAATTGTGAACTGTGTAATTTTGAACAAATTCATATTCTCTCTGAACGTCAATTCCTTATTATTTCAATGGGGAAAGAATTCTACCCTTCTCCGTTGCTCACTTGCTCAGTGTGTATGTGAATAGCACAAAATTATATATATCAAGTACTTACCAGAATGTCCAGCATACAGTAAGTACATAATAGATCAGCATATTCATCATCTAGGACCTCCTCATTTGGACTTGTTTTTCTGAAAATGAATATGTGTTCATAGCTGTGGTATGCTGGGTTCTCTAGAAAAGCAAAATCAGCGATGCTTTCATAGATATAGAAAGAAAGACATTTATATTAAAAATAAACAGCTAACAGAGCTGTAGGAACTTGTAGATCCAATTTGGTTCGTCTGTGGGGTGGCCATTAAGCAGAAGGCTCTTCGTGAATCAGGCAGCTGCCAGGACCGATGGGCCAGGAAGCAGAAAGACAAAGCAGGAAACCACAGGTTGGTGGATATCAGATGAGGGCTGTGGCTAGCAGAGTTGGACAAGCCCAAGGTCAGCAGGTAATGTGGCAGGCCATTGATAGCTTCCAGGGTCTTCAGGCAATATGGTGGACTCTTGGCTCAAGAACTGGAGATCAATGTAAAAGGTACATTGTCTAGGTCAGCAAGAAGAAAGCAGTTCTCCACAGCACTTACTTAAATATCAAGTGGGCCACACTCTTGAGTAGACCATCCATGGGTTGAGTAACGTTTTGGCTCCTAGAAGATCCCATTATGGAGGTGATTACATGATGTTAGATCACATTATGGGGGAGGCCTCAGCTGGCAACAAACTGAGAATCCTGGCCCAACCAAGTTGACACAAAACCCATCACAATAGCTGTGCTTCCATGAATCCCTAGCGCTGCAAGTTTATCCTGGTTGAAATTCTGCAGGTTCTTCTTTGAATTCTTCACTCTAAAGAGATGCTCGTGTGATCTGCTTCCATAAACGGAGTGCTGTCCCTCGGGTTGGGTTGGAAACCAAACCAAAGCTCAAACTCCCATCGAGGCGATGCCAACCCACAGTGACTTAGTAGGAAAGGGTAAAACTGCCCCTGTTAGTTTCTGAGACTGTAACTCTTTATGGGAGTAGAAAGTTCTAGTTTTCCCCTGAGGAGCGACTGGTGATTTCTAACAACTGGCCTTACACTTAGCAGCCCAATTTGTAACCACTCTGCCTCCATGGCTGGGCCAGTGGTCATTTGTATAGATGGGAAGAAATGATGTGCTTCTTAACAGCAAGGTTCTTAGCATAAAACATTTAGGGAGCTAGCTAGACTTTCATGCTCAGATTCTGCTCCATTTTCTTTGTTGAAACATTTTTAAGTATCTCAAAAACCAAATAGTAACACAACAGTGATTATGTTGACACCTTCCAGAATTGTCTATATTTAAAAAAATATTTACTTGCCATCAGTATTTTATAGATATAAAAATATTACCAACAAGGTAAAGTCCCCTCTATCTCCTCATGGTCCCTTACTGCACTTATTAGTATTTATCTTTCCTGTCAAGTTAAAAATCAATTTACACACACACAAACACATGCAAATATCAGCTGTTTTTTCCAACTTACCTATTGAAAATGCAATTTTTTTTGTCTGCAATTTGCTATTCTTTTGCCTTTAGCAACTGGGAGGAACAGGCTCCAACTTGACTGTGGGTTTTTGGATGCAGAAACAAAGTGTGTGGTAGGAGGTGACTATTAGGAGGGTCTGTTCTCCAGCACATGTCTCTATCGCAGCAGCCAAGAAAAAACTGGCTCCCTTGGAACTAGAATCTTTATGTGAAAGATGGTGCAGAGCAGTTATGAATTATTTTCTTTTAACACCATGTGAAAGGGTTTGCTTGGTTTTATATGAGTTTTATTCAAATTTTTGACTGTAACCATTTATTTTCTCATCCTTGTTAGAACAGCTTAGTATTTTTATTTTATTTTTTACTTTATAAACAAAAGAATGAATCATAAACTTACAGAAAAATGCTTAAAGGATTCAATTAAATTCAATGAACCTGAATTGAGGTTGTTCCATGAGCTATTTGGACAATTCCTAATCAATATATAGTCCTTAGGTCATGATTAAAGATTATGGGATTCACCTCTTAGTTCTGACAAAACCTTTTCTATCCCTGGGAACTATCCTTTTCTTGTTTTTCAGTGTGATTCTTTCACATATGTTCTCAAATTGACCTCCTCCGTCTAAACGTACTTAGACGATCCCTTTATACATGTACCAACTTCTAAATCCTTTTAAAGACAATCTGACCTATGTAGTCTGTAAAATCTCTCTCTACAGACCTACTTTATAATTGTCTTGCCAAGTTAGGCATTCACAAACCTGAAAGAGCTTAGAAATCTACCAGTACATTAGATGGGTGGTACAGATAGCTAAGCACTAGTTGAAAGCTTGGTGATTTGGACCCACCTAGAGGCACCTTAGAAGACAGACAGACTTGCCAATTTGCTTCTGAAAGGTCACTATAGAGCAGTTGTACTCTGTTCAAAGGGGTGTAAAGTGGGATCCTCGAGTGGCAATACACTAGATGTCCCCTAATAACACTAACAAACTTATTTCAAAAAGGCGTTCCTGAGTGGTACAAATAGTTCAATATTTGACTACGAATTGAGAGACCGGCAGTTCAAAGCTAGCTACAGACATCTCTACTCTACGGCACATAGAGTTCTCCAGGAGATGGAATGAATTCAACCGTAACTAGTGTGCTCATTTGTGTTGGTGTACTTAAGACAGCAAGTAGTCTCATGTTTTAGGGGCCCTCAACAGAAGACTCTTTCTGATGCTAAAACACCTCTCCCCAAACCTAATATAGTACAAAAGGAAACACAAGGGCACAGACCAATGATTTTCTAATTGGGGCTCTGGAATAATTTCCCTAGCATTGATACAGGACTAGTAGAGAGTTTCTTCTCTCACTTCTTAGAATTTAAGCCCCTCCTTTTTTTTCTTCTTCACAAAACCATCTTTGAACAGAAAAAGTGGGTTAGTTTCATCGGTTCTCATAACTTTTCAGTACCCTGGCCTCCGTTAATCTAAGGAAGTATCCCTGGACCCTAGCCTGCTTCCTGCTATGAATGACCTGTGTCTCAAAGCATGGCCTCCTATTGAGAGGCAGGCAGATTTTCCAAATGTCTGTTTCCAACTTGAAAGCACCTAGATTTTATATTTTCTTTCCACCTGTTATCTAATGTTCTCATTCTCAGAGATTTTTGGCAATGAATGTGCTAAAGCTTCATCGGCATAAAATGTGGACTAGCAAATTGGTTCACATAGGTCACTGCTCGTCATCAACCTGAATCAGTGGGGAAATGTCTGAACAAATGAGTTATATTCATATACCACCATATTGCTAAGTCACAGCCAATTGAAATATGCAGCCCTTTTGATAATAATAATAATAATAATAATAATAATAATAATAGAATTGGCCTATAAATGTTTTTTGCTTTTTTCACTGCATTGACACTTCGCTATATGGGTAAAAGTTTTGGTACCTTAGTATAAGTTAAAGCATGGCCCCAAATGCTGGACTGCTGGTTATAAAACTGCCATGCCACTCATCAAAAACAAAGCCCAAACAAATTTATTGAAGTATGTTGTTGGACGAACCTGGAAAATACATTAGTTTGATGAAATTTTGACCCATAAGTACATAGCTTTTAGTACTCTGTATGATCGGGTGGAAGGAATGAATCAAGCATTTTTCTACTGAAACGACTCTTAAGGGAAACCACTTAGGCAGTTGTTTGAATCATGAGCTGAAGTTTTTCAAGAAATACCATTGAAAAAAAAAGATACACCATTTTCACTTGAAAAAACAATCCCATTCCTCTCATCTTTCTTGAAAGTATATCTATTTCTTTTTAAAATGCTATTTATTATAGTAACAAGAAATGCGTTTGTCAGTATTGGTTTAAAATGAACTAATACAGATTTATCTAAAATAATTTATGAGTTTTAATGTCTATATTATAAATAAGCCACATAAATAAATGCTCTTGGAGGTTTTCAATAATTTTTAAGCATGATAAAACTCAAATAAAAACATTTGAGAACCCCTATTCTACAGTGACTTTTCTTAATTAAACTTCATTTAGTACCTAAAACAAAACAAAACACAAAAACCAAGTGCCATCTAGTTAGCTCTGATTTGTGGTGATCCCATGGTGGCAGGGTAGAATTATACTGCCTACCATTTTTAATGTTTGAATTTTCTTCTGATCGTCACTGGGTAAATTCTAACATCTGCCCTTTTCGTTAGAAGCAGAGCACACGTAACAAACATTCACACAACCCAGGAGCTTGCAGAGCTTTGGGGAACCATTGCTGTCGCGTGTTCAGACCTCTCCACTTGCCCTGGAGTTCATTCCAACTCATGATGGGACCAGGTGTGTTAGCGTCTGTGCTCCATAGGTTTCCATGGAAACCGTTCCACATTTTGGAAAGGCAGCCTGGTGGTTCCGTGATTAAGTGCACGACTGCTAACTGGGAAGGTCTGGAATTTGGACCCTCCAGAGAACTCTGAGAGAGAAAAATGTGGCAATTTGCTTCCATAGTGATTTACAATTTTGAAAACCTTATGGGAACACTTCGACTCAGTTCTAAAGGATTGCCGTGGGTGAAAATTGATTTGATGACACTGAATATCAACCTTTTAGAACAACCATACTTTCAGTTATAACCTGAGATTTAACTGTGCCACCCTCGTGCTACTAGTTAATACCTCGTCATTTTGAAGGTGTTCTTATATTTCTGTGTTACTTGGATTATAAGATTTCAAGATTCTAGGCTTTTTACATAAGACATAGGACAGAAGAAAACCTGGTATTTTGCTCTTAAATAAGAGTTTCTTAGGAGTTGGAATTGGGATTACATTCCACAGGTAATCTGATTAGGATCAATATTTCTTTCTTTCTTTTTTTTTAATTAACAAACATTTCTTTAATTTTTACCCTGTACAAAATGTAATCTGGTTGATATGGAGACTACCTAGTGAACCATCCTGGTATTTAGAGGCATTCAGCGATAAGCTCTGTGAAAGGCAAGACCTTTTCATGTCTACCACAGAAGCAATGTGGCAAGTCACATCAGTCACAAAATTATGTCTCTCTGGGCAGCTTAGTTGCCTTTTCTTAGTCTTTTTCTTCCATTTTAAAATAAGGGACATTACACCTCGCATTCGGTATGAAGACTAGAAACTTTATGGTTTCAGTTGTGTACTGGAGTTTTGTAGGCAGACAGCGTGATGTTGTCAGGTGGCCCGAGTCAGTTCCTACTCAGGGACCCCCTGCCCCGTCCTGTGCGTCCTCCCAATCATTGCTGTTTGAGCCCTTTGCTGGGAGCCACTAGGTCAATCCAGTTTGTAAAGGGTTTCCTCTATGCCGCTGGCTCTTTAGTTACCATGTCTGATGTTTTTCTCCAGAGACCGGTCCTTCCTGATAGGTCCAAATTACATAAGATGAAGTGTCACCATCGCGGTTGCTGACGCTCCGTGGTGTATTCAGTGCATTTTTGGACAGCACCGTAATTCAATGGCACCAGCGCTTCTTCCGTCTTCATTAAGCCTCCAACCTTCACATCCATAGGAGACGAGCAGAAATGCCGTGGCTTGGGTCAGGGGCACCACTGTACTCCGCAAAGTGACTTATTCACTCTTAAATATTTTAAAGAGATATTTTGTAGTAGTTTTATCCAATGCAGTAGGTTATTTGCTTTTTTGACTGCTGCTTCAATACGTATTGATTGTGGATCCAAGTAATATGAATTCCTGGACAACTTCCATCTTTAAAATTTTACCTTGAAGAGAAGGTGCCCTGGTGGCATAATGGTTAAGCACTTGGTTGCCACCCAAAAGGTTGGCAGTTCAAACCCTCTGGCTGCTCTGTAGGAGAGAGATACGATTTGCTCCCATAAAATTTTACCTTGATATCATCTGTTGGTCCGTTTGTGGGGATTTTGTTTTTCTTTACATTGAGTTGTAATCCATACCGAAAACTGTCGTCTTTCCTCTTCCTCGGCAAGCGTTTCAACTCCTCGTAGCTTTTAGCAAGCAAGGCGGTGTAAGCCGCATAGCACAGAGGGTTCGTCAGCCTCCAAGCCTGATGCCACACTGTTCTTGTAGCTACTCAAAGTGTTTGCTTAGTGGACACATTGAATGAGTAGAGTAGAAGGATAGTAAGTACAGTAAAAAGCTATAATCCCGACAAACACCTTTCCTGGATGTAAACCACAGTTGTTCTGTTTGAAAGACCACCTCTACATGCAGGTTCTACAGCGCACAATTAAGTGTTCTGGAATTTCCATTCTTTGCAATGTTATCCACAATTTGTGATTGTCTGCATAGTCAAATGCCTTGTTTAATCAATGAAACATTAGGTAAATATCGTTTTGTTAGTCTCTGCTTTCATCCAAGATCCATCAGATTTAATCAATGACATCCTTTTATTTTATGGTTATTTGTTAACGTGGGAGCCTAGAAATCAAGGCATCTTATAATGGAAAATTCCTATGTACTGTGTACAAAGTTTCATGTAGTCCATCTAAATTTATTTTAAAGTCATCAGCAAATAGTCGGTCAGAATTAATTTATTCTCTAAAATGAATTACTTCAACAAAACTGCCGAGTCTATCTAGCTATTGGATTTGTTACATTATGCTTTTAATCATAATAACAATTGTTTTAATATAATTGATTATGTCAATTTCCATTTATAGGAATGCTATCAACTAGGGATATATGAAACTAATAGGAATGTATTTAAGTACTAAACGTTAATGTGCAAAAATCCGTGGATAAATGGAAAGAAAGAAAATGAAATTTTTCTAGGAATCTTTGAAGGCCCTTGTACAAGTCAAGTCAAGCAAAATGAAAGATTTCCACAGAATTATCCCTCAGATGCTGATTTTTCACTCATTTATAAATCTATTAGTGACTGAAATAAAAAATGGGCTTTCATTTATTGAAGGAAAACATTTAAAACTTTTACTTATATTAAGGCTGCCCTTTTCCTGTTTTAAATTTGCTTGCTTGGTATAAATTTATTTTGTAAGTCTGAATTTCATAAAATGTCAAAATGACTGTTTGTCTTCGTCTGACTATAGCTCTGCTTTTTATGAGCCTCTGCAGGAAGGTGGGTGTGCCTCTCGCAGACACCATTTCCATGCAGCTCTGCTCCTGCAAATTATAGAACAGGAATTTTCTCTAAAAATAGCCTGCTATTGCCTGGTGATCTCTCCAGAGTCTTTCTGAAGCAAGTGATGCTTGCCATCTGGTACTTACTCCGAGGTAGAGTTTATAGAACCTAATGATTGTATTTATAGAAATAGATCCAAAGATGTCGTAGTATTAAAACATTTTTATTTATACATTAAGAAATACTGCTTTCTCTGCTTGTGACTCAGCAATGTGGAAGGGTCTAGGGATTTTTGCCGGCACTTGGGGCATACGGACCATTGTTATTTTTTTGTCCCATTATTTTTCAATGTGGAATTCTGAAATACTTTGGGGTGGAGTGGTGATTATGGGAGCAGAAGCACAAAGCAGCCTGGGTAGGAAGAGAGCTCATTGTTCCATGGAAGGGTTGCAGACGGTTTTTATGTTTTCCATTGTTCATCAGCTGCTCTGCTAATCACATTTGAATAGATGCTAATTTGGCAGGCACCTGTTGCCATGGTAGCAAAGCATGACAACGAAATCTATCATTTTGTGAGTCTGAAGTTCACAGGTGATAAATGTGCAGGGAAGCAAGAACACTATGGGTTTTTGCTTATCCACGTTAACACACACAGTGAGGGTGGTGGGATTTGTGTCAGGCTGTTGTTCTCTGTGATCTGTTTTCACATATTTATCAGACAACACACTTCTACTTCTAAATTCATTGATGACATGTCATCCATATACTGATTTAAGTCAAGAAACAGTTGCATAGTAAAGTTTTTCAAGACAAGTTTTTAGCTGATACATAAATGAGTCCACAGGTTTTTTATTCTCTCTGGGCTTGGGGTGAGATTGGTAATGGTAATAATTCCTTTTGTGTTTTTAAAAAAAAAATAATTTGAGATAAACGATGAAGATGGGAATTATTGTTCCTGCATGTATTTTCAATAAACAAAGGTGGTGCTCAGTGAAGTAACCAAGATTCCAAAAATCATCTAGAGAACTGAGAATTCTGGAAAAGAGTTTCTATTTGTTATTTCTCCCACATCTGCCTATTTATTATTTACTGAATGCCTGTTACATGCAAGGCCAGGTAACAGCCTCTCAGCAGCAGCTAAGACTTCATGGCTAGCGAGACTCTACCTTCGTAAACAAGCCAACTCAGGGTAAATGACATCCACTGGCAGTTCTCTTGTTCACTGGCCCCCTTCTCTTTTGATACTCCATTCAGTGGAGACAAATATAAAAGACTCTTGTCTTGCTCTGCTACCATGCTTTTGCTCATTGGACTCTTCCCAATAGAAGACAGTGTTTTGAAAGAGTTTTGTAAGTAAGCAAACAGAGGTGGTTCCACTTCCACTCAGTTCACTTAATAACAGTTATCCAGTGTCTACTCTTAGTAAGGCATTGCGTGAATCCCTGTGGTGAATTTTTAAATTCCACAGATTACACGTTTGACTGCTTACCTTTAGCGTTTTCTTTAAAAGCGTAGTCTGCTTCCTAAAAGTATGGTTTTTAAACAATCAAAACAACTTGTAAGAGATGGTGACAACCTTAAGATTCCTTTTTACCAAACTGGAAACCCGGACACATAGGTGTGCCCAGACTTACTCATACTGATAGATAGATGCAGTTATCCATGTGCACATTAGGGAGCTGTAGAGGGATACATAGCCTCAATCATCTTTTTTAAAAACAGTTTTATTGACACTTCATCCACATATCGTGCAATTCAATAGTTCATTCATAACAGTAAGAGTTGTACAAACATTACCACAGTCAATTTTAGAACATTTTCTTCTTCCTTGTACTCACTGTTATTGGGTAATTATTTTTTAAATCATGACAAAATATACATAATAAAACATTCTCCAATTCAACAAGTTCTACATGTATAATTCAGCGCCATTGATTATACTCTTCATGTTGTACAACCATTATTGATATTCTTTACCAAATTACTTCACCACAATTAACATAAACTCAATGCCCCCTAAAACCGCTTCCTCCTTCACTGGTGGTAACCACTGGTCAAGTTTTGTTTCTTCTATTTTTCTTTTAGTAGTTTTCTTGATATAATATTAACACCTGAACGACTCACATAGTTAAACCACTTCTAAAAAAGTTGTATGTACATTATCACAAGCAGTTCTAGTGCTCTCTCACCCTACATGCATTCATTGTTTTCTCCCTAATTTCCCTCACCCTCTATATTTCCACAAACTCCCATCCTTGATAAGCCTTTTATTGTCTCTGATCATCCATTCCATCTGTTCTTCATAAGCTGGGAAACTTAAGACAAACAAGAAAAAACAAAATGCAGGAAGCAAAAAAAAGGATAAAAATAAAAAGTAAGAAAGAAAAGACCAACAACAATATTTTAAAAACTGTACCACCATGAAGCAGGGAAACAATAGAGAGGTCTGAGGGACCAGCCCCAATCCCAACTCCGTGACAGCCCCTCCTCCCTGCAGAAGAATTCACTTCAGAGGACAGCACTGAAGCTACAGCTCAGGGAGAGGCACCAGGAGCAAATGAAGGGGGAGGAAGAGAGAGTAGAGCACATCCTGGCCCACCAAGCCCTGAGGATACTATTCCTGCTCAGAGAGGGCTTTAGGGTTGGCCCCACCACAAGACATGACGTCCTTCACTGACCCATTGTGCTACAGGGGACAACACTGGAGACACAGTACAGGAATTGTGCCCAATCTGACCCCACATGAGGCGAAATGCTTAGGGTGTGTAACAGAACAGTAAGGGGAACAGAGCAATAAAGTCCCCAGGGCATACAGAAACTAGACTAGGGGGTGCTACCCCATCAGACTGGACCATAAAATACTCCTAAAGGCCAACTAACAGACCTTGAACTATTTACAGGCTTTTCTTTCTTTTTTTGCTGTTGTTGTTTTGCTTTCTTTTGTTGCTTTGTTTTGCTCTATTTTGTTTTTGTGCATATTATTATCTCTGTATGTCTATCTAGTAAAATAGGCAGGATAAACAATCTAGAGGAGAAAACAATGGGACCGACAGTTCTAGGGGGACATGGGAGAGTGAGAGGCGGGGGGGAAAAGGTGTGGGTGTTAACAAACCCAGGGACAAGGTAGCAACAAGTGATCCAAAATCGATGGCAAGGAGGGTGTAGGAGGCCTGGTAAAGCTTGATGAAGGGCAATGTAACTGAGAGGAATTACTGAAACTCAAATGAAGCTTAACATAATAATGGGACAAGAGGAAAGTCAAAGGAAATAGAGGAAACAACTAGGGAATTTATAGAGGTCTATAAGGGTATTTATAGGAGGCAAAGGGTATTTATAGAGGTCTAAATAAAGACACGAAAATATATAAATATATTCATATATGATGATGGGGAAATAGATCTATGCATATATATTTGTATGTCAGGTTTTAAGGTAGCAGATGGATACTGGACCTCCACTCAAGTACTCCCTCAATGCAAGAACACTTTGTTCTATTAACCTGGCATACCATGATGCTCATCTTCCCGAAACGATTGCTGAAGACAAAGCGGGTGCATAAGCAAATGTGGTGAAGAAAGCTGATGGTGCCCGACTATCAAAAGATAAAGTGTTTGGGGTCTTAAAGACTCAAAGATAAACAAGCGTCCAGCTAGCTGAGAAGCAACAAAGTCCACTTGGAAGACGCATACCAGCCTGTGTGATCATGATATGTCGATGGAATCAGGTATCAGGCATCAAAGAGCAGAACAAAAAATCATATCATTGTGAATGAGGGGTAGTGCAGAGTGGGGACCCAAAGCCTACATGTAGGAAAATGGACATCCCCTTATAGAAGGGTCGTAGGGAGGAGACGAGCCAGTCAGGGTGCAGTATGGCACCAGTGAAATGTACAATTTTCTTCTAGTTCTTTAATGTTCCCCCTCCCCACTATCATGATCCCAATTCTACCTTACAAATTTGGCTAGACTAGAGCATGTACATGGGTACAGATAAGAACTGGAAACACAGGAAATCCAGGACAGATAAACCCCTCAGGGGCAATACTGAGAGTAGCCATACCAGGAGGGAAAGGGGAAGGTGGGGGAAGTTAAAGGGAACCGATCACAATGACCTACCTATAACTACCTCACAAGGGGATGGACAACAGAAAAGTGGGTGAAGAGAGATATCTGTCAGTGTAAGACATGAAAAAAAAAATTATCAAGGGCTCATGAGGGAGGGAGGGTAGGGTAGGGAGTGGAAAAAATGAGAAGCTGATACCAAGGGCTCAAGTAGAAAGAAAATGTTTTGAAAACGATGATGGCAACAAATGCACAGATGTGCATGACACAATGTATGGATGTATGGATTGTGATAAAAGTTGTATGATCTCCCAATAAAATTATTTTAAAAAGTTGTTACTCAAAAGCAAAAATATATATATATTTAAAAAACCAAAGAAGAAATTTCTGTCATGGAAGACATGGGAAATATTTGAGCTTAGAGACAATTCAGGTTAGATCAAGAGGGAGGTCAACCCACCAAGTAACATATCATGGTTCACTCCACCGTAATCAAATTTATGATAATCTCTGTCTGATAATAAAGCTGGTCAAGTCCCTCACCTGTGACTAGAAGAGATCTTCCAGGGGCCCACTCTGACCAGACACTCTGAAGATGGATTTTGGGCTCCCAATCTCCTCCAGAGCCTTCTTCTAAATTGTGAGTGTTCACAATTTAGTCTCTGATACTTACCCTCCCATCATATTTGGATTTTGTTATCATCATCTTTGGATCACACAGGCCAGTGTGCTTTTTCTATGTGGTCTTAGTTGACCCTTCACTTAGATGGCTGATTGTTTGAATACAGGCCTTTAAGACCCCAGGCACCATTCAATTGATAGATGGGTACCATCTGCTTTCGTCACCACACTTTACTGTTGCACCTGAATCTTCAGTGATCTCTTCATGAAGGCATGTATAAAGCAGGCCATGTTATAAAAACTAACCGTTCTTGGATTAGGGCTTTAATTAAGTGGGAGCCCAGAATCCATCTGGCTGTCTATGAATTATTAACAATTATGATTTATTTTGGTGGCCATTTTATGACAAAAACAAAAACAAAACCAATAAGAACAAAAACAAACACAAAAGACTCCCAGAATAATAATAAAAAAAAAAGAAACAAAGAAAAACAATGTTAATAATCCCCTTGGGATATAAGACAATTATATTGATAACATCAATAATTTATCCAATCGCATATAATTTAAGGTACTGTTGGTATGAGAAGCTTGTGTAGTACAAAAGTTTGTGTAGTACAACTGCAAGCTGCAATCTATGCATTGTTGTTTTGTACAGTTTGGTTTCTTACTTGATTGAGCTGTGTTTACATTGAGCATGGGGGTTGGTGC
>NW_022109767.1:18187201-18189135 GCF_000313985.2 Echinops telfairi
TGTATATGATTTAACAGTTCATTTCTTGTTATATATCTAATTATCTTTATAAATAAATATATTAAATTATCAGCAATTTGGTTTTATCTCTCTAGAGAACCCTGTCTAACACAGAGGGCTAACATGTATTGAATGCAATATTATTTAATTTTTTGTATAAATGTGCTGACCATTTTTGTAGTATATCTGTAGAGGCTACACCTCACCAGTACTATAAAAATGGAAAAGAGTATGGATATTTAAGTCATAGACATGTGAGTTCTTAAAAACTCACTGCCATTGTGTCCACTCTGATTCACAGTGACCCTCCCTATAGGACAGGGTAAACAGCTCCTGTGAGTTTCTGAGATAGTATTTTTTTATGGGACTAGAAAGTCTCATACTCACTTTTCTCTGTTGGTCGTTTCAGGTTATCAGCCCAAAACATAACCTGTCATGAGGGATCCAGGGTTGGAATCCTAAATTCTGTCATTTATGAACTGAATATCTTAGGGAAATCAACTAGTCATTTTTCAAACTCAGTTTTCTCCTTTGTCAATTGAGGCTAATGATGGTACCTACTTCTTTAAGTTGTTATGAGAATTAAATGAAATAGTATATACAAAACATCACATTTAAGGTTTCTAACTATTCACAATGGGAAGCTATCATGTGTTTCATTATCAGTATGTACAGCACCCTTAGTATGTTTTTGTTTCTGCGTTCAGACGTTAAGGGGTTCTCATGGCACTGTAAGGTAAGCATTAGACCAATAATCGAAAAGGTCAGTGATTCACAATCACCAATAAGTCTGCAGGAGAAAGATGAGCTATCTACTCCCATAATGATGAACAGCCTCAGGAATTCTGTAGGGTTGCTGTGAGTCAAAATTGACTCGATGGGAATGGACTTTTGAGTTGTTCAGAGATGGCCTGGAATTGCTCATTTGTTTATCCTGTTTTGACGAGGAGAAAGGAGCTAGGAAGGAAACTTTTAAGTTACTTTGGTAGAATCACTTTTTTGAAGCCCTAGAGAGGTACTCATGGGATGGAGAAAGCACTGTGCGTCTGCAGGTTGCGAATGTGCGGTGGGGAACTAGCATCATGCTGTAGAGTCTTTCTTGGCTAGTTAGGCATTGAGAACATAACCTGAGCCACTTCCAAGATATTTTTTCCTACAGCCATGACTCACACTACCAAAAGGAAAATGGGATTTAAAAAATAGAAAGAAATATACCTAAAATTATCTCAGCGAACAAAAAATTTTGGCTTGACCACCTGAATTTTTCTGAGTATAATTTTAGTTAGGTAAACAGAGAAAATGTATGTTTTCCTAAAAGAGGAAAGAGTGATTTTATGGAAAATGGTGGCTGGTAGTAATAATCAACAGCAGATCAATTTTACAAAACTTTTTCCTTGTTGAAAAGAATGAAAATATGCACATTTGAACAAGCTGCAGTAATAATGATTAGCACTCATTTCTATTGATTTAACTAAATCAAATACACCCCCAAATGTATCTTTTCAGTATAATTACTTAAGAATCTTGACATGTAGATGTTCACTACAATGCTTAAACATGGAATACTTAGGAAAAATGTTAATTTTAATTGTTTTCATGCATACATTACTATAATATAAACAAGTGTATTAAAGCTGTATTATGAACTCATTGCTATCTATGACATGCAGTTTTAGGCTTTGAAAAATGGGCAAATTATCTTAAAAGTAGGCAGAAATATATTCAAAATATACATGAACCCACTGCTAAGCAGAATTGCATTAAATTTAAGGGAGATGAGTTTGGCTTCATTGCCAACTTATTTTTGTATACTCAAAAGGCAGACTATAAACAACATTAAGAGAAAAAGATTTAAAAGCTACTTATTATTGTTAGACAAGGGTGATAATACAAAGCCAAGGATCCTTGAACTAACTACAAGCTTTTCTTTCTTG
>NW_022109767.1:18190693-18192645 GCF_000313985.2 Echinops telfairi
CAATGAATGTACAAATGTGCTTTACACAATTGATGTATGTATGGATTGTGATAAGAGTCATATGAGCCCCTGATAAAATGATTAACAAACCCCACAAAGAAATGATTTAATACTGTTGCAAGATAAGAACAAAAGTAAACCTCAGTTTACTCGAGGTCTTACAATCTATAGATGCACAGACATGCATATAGATTTCTTCACACTTGAAATCTTGTTAGCACATCCCAAAGTACACACGTATATCTGAGTAAGTTGAGGGATAAGCATTTTCTAGGAGCGGTGCAGAGCTAAGCACACACCCAGTCTGAATACTAATGCTGATAGACTTGAATGATATCACAGTCTGTCAGGGAGGAGGTGAACACCTCAGACTCGCGGGTGGTTCAAAATTAGATCAGACCAAACACTTAAAAAATACTCAGTAGGAAACAATCTAATGCTGGTTAGGCAATAAAAAGATGACCTAAATTGCCCTTTTTGACTTGTACTCTCTACTGCTTTCATTTAGTTTTTAAAAGTTGAATATATTCAGAAGAGCTGCAAGTTAGGGTCTACATTCTAAAGTGCTTGTGAGAGAACGTTAATATAGCAGTTGGGATGTAAGGCTTTGCTGAGGAGCTAACGCAAGTGTAGCTATGTGTCCTTGAACATGTCCTGATGGCTACGTCAACAATGAAGAAGGGCTTAGCATTCTGAGCATTTATTTAAGAGGTGGTTAAGGAATTTGTCCTTAAGGGGTAAATTCTAAGTATGTATCTCCAACACAGCAGACCTTGATATTATAGTCAAATTTAAATAGAATTCAGTTCTTCTTTCTAGACATACGTGTTATTATAATAACATAAAGTAGGATGATAGCAAAATGACGTAGAGATTCTTTGAGAATTATTAGGTGAAAGGAGAGGAGATTGGATAGGAGCCAGCTTCTAGAAGAGGCGTGTTCATGTTCTCTGTGACCGAAACTAAATCAGGTACTGTCTCCTTTAGGGCATTTGATTTCTTTATTCTGAGACAAAGATGCGATATAAAATGAAGGGAATTATTTGGGGATAAGGTACTCATTGCATTTTTCTGATCATTTGTCATTTATATGTTTTATACGCTTTTTGTGTATACTGGTTTGCTTGGGTGGCCTTGCTCACCTTTGGGGTCCTATCTTATCTTTCTGTTGAACAAACGCACTTTATCCAGCGGGCACCGCTTCAGGGGGTTAGCCTATATGACTCTTTGGATAAAGAAATGGTTCGATTTCCAGTTTCATGGGGCAGCTGCTTAGAACCAGTCCTGATTGAGGCCTTGCGCTATTGCTTCTACACCAGCAGTGTATCCTCTGAGCAGTGCGTCTCCTTAGGTGCAGCTACCAAATGTGGGTATTCTGTACAAACTACACAGAAAGTGGATTACGCAAAATGCTTTTATAGTCTCTGCTTCTCAAAGCTGGCTATTGGAAATGAAGTCTACTTACATGCAGACAGCAGAGAGGAAACTTATTTTCCCAGTCCAAGGCGTTTGCTATAATGGTGAGATATAATTGAATGACCACTTTGAAGTGTTGGTGGTAAGGAGCAGCAACATTGGCCTTGGTGCCTAGCTCAGCTGTAGGGCATAGAAGATGTTCATAACTGTTTGTTGGGGGAAGGAGTAAACATCATCTCAGACTCGGTTACATTTTTGGCATTGCTTTTTCTGCCTTCCTGTCTTGGTTCCTGGCCTCCTACCCTGGCAACCCCAAGGGGGTTGCAGAGGAAACAAATGGGAAGTCACTCATATACTTATGTATAATCTTATGTATAACTCATCTATCTTTGAGCAATCCAGCAAGACTTAGTGGGAAGAACACGCAAAACAAATTAAGTAAGGGTTCTTTTCATCAATCAAATCAGTGTTTACATTTTAGCTTCGCGACTGACCAGTATTTTACCCAGAGCACCTAATTTAGCCTCTCTGAGATC
>NW_022109767.1:18195252-18198790 GCF_000313985.2 Echinops telfairi
ATGGTATATAGCCTTATGGGTATATGAAAGCACTCAACTGTCTCCTCTGTCAGGAATGGAGTTAGAGACTCTTTTGGCCACGTGTCTACATGTGAGGTCAGTGGGAACTTTGAATATTAAGGGTGGAGATGCCTAACTTGGATGACATGACTTTGAAGCTGGAAATGCTTATAACCATAGCTGAGTCAGAAGGATGTGAACCTTGGGCTTATTCTGACCGTAACCTTTAATTAGATGAGCTTGGCCCCATTCCGTTTTAGCAAGTCAGCTCTTCTAAAGTTATTTGGAAATCTTCTAGCGTTCCTAAGTTTGATTTTTATTTAGCATCCTGGCTTTTGTTTTTGTTGTTCATTTTCAGATTTACAATCGCTTAGATACAAATTGCTGTGGATTCAGACCACGCAAAGAAGATGCCTGTGTACAGAACGGACTGAGGTCAAAATGCAAAGACCAAGACTCTGTGGCTCTAGCACACATCGTCCAGAGGAAGCATGACCCAAGGCACTTGGTCTTTGTGGACAATAAGGGCTTCTTTGACCGAAGTGAAGATAACTTAAACTTCAAATTATTAGAAGGCATCAAAGAGTAAGTTTTGTGTTGGTACCATCTTCGATGGTGACCTAAGGAAACAAATCCAAATGGAATAGAACCAGAGTTCAAGCACAGTCTGTTTGCCAACATTTCAACTTTCCTTGACATGTCACACCCACTGCTCTTCAGCCCTTGGGTCAGGGTGAAAGATTTTAGGGGTCCTGGCAGAGCAAGAAGTACAAGTGGTAGAGGGTTACTTCTGAAGGCCTTGCATAGGCTGCAGGGAGACATCTTAGATATACAGTTAATAGCATGGTAGGACATCCAAAAGCAGAATAAACTTATGTGAATTTTAGGAATGAAGAGGAAAAGGAGAACCAGTCTGGTGGGCAAATATCAAACGCTGCTATTTATTCAGGTAGGAGGGTTTTGAGCATTTAGGAATCAAAATTAAAAAAAAAAAAAAAGAAATCAAAATTCAGGGGAGACCTCGAACATTTTGGGAGGGCTCAGAAAGAAACACAGAGCAGAGATAGGATCAATGTGAGACTGAAGGAGCAGTACCTCATCCTAGATGCCAAGATGCCATGGTTACTTATGGAACAATCAGAACCCTGCAGCGGAGTAGGAGCCAGCCATGGGCATTGTGGCTGGATTCCTACCTATCGCAGGCCTGGACTAAGCCACCTTCTACATTTTGTAGCTTAGTCAAAAATCCGATTGACTAAGGAATTTGGGATAGGTTTCTTCTAACATATAGAGAGATGAGTTACTAACCAGATGAATGGAATTGCATGACTTGTTGGGAAGCACAATTAAGTCTAAAACGGACATGAACTCCCAGCTCTTTGAAATCAAAAATAAATACTCTTTCTATATAAACTTGTGGTGTTGCTAGTGTATTCATATGACTCTTGTTAATATTCTGACAGAATATTTACGTATTCTTCCTATAAGCATTATAGACATCTTTTAAATAATGAGTTGGAATGATCAATTAGCTAGTGTTGATTTTATGCACTTTTAACATTAGAAGTAAAACTGCCCTGAGAGTTTCCTGAGTCCTGGATTCGTGGGATTTTCAATGTTTTGTCTAGTTCCTCACATCTCCATATTGATTAAGGCAGAACATGGCAAATTTTCTCTTTTTAGATGTGTAAGATATTTTTTGTTGTTCCTTATAAAAAAGGGGTAGTCACTAAAGATAGCCTCAAATGTAGCAGTTTGGAATTTACAAATCACGGACTGTTAGTACTTCACACTGGAAAATGCTTAATTAATTAATTTAATTGTTATATTGTTTAATTATTCTATAAACACTGAATAGGAGCTCTGGTGGCATAGTGGTTATATGTTGGGCTGCTAACCACAAGGTCAGTAGTTCAAAACCACCAACTGCTTTATGGGAGAAAGATGAGGCTTTCTACTTCCATAAAATGTAGTAATCTCAGAAACCCAGAGGGACAGTTAGTTCTACCTGTCCTGGAGGGTTGCTGTGAGTTAAAAATCAACTCGATGGCAGTGATCTTGGACATGTCTTTCGAGAGTATAGAGCATCTCGTAATATTGTTTAAATCCACATTTATTGAACATTTCCAGATATGTGGCCTCTGAATTTTCTTCAGTGTGACTGCAGTTTGAATTCCATATGCCTGTCTGTTACTCCCACCTGGTCACATCACAATTTGGGAAAGGTGCTTATGAGAGCCTGAGATTTTTGGCAAAACATACACTTTTAACAAGGAAAGTTGGGAGAAGGCAAATTGGGGACATATGAAAATATTAATTATGATTTAAACAAGACATTTTACTAAGTCCTTTATATAGGATATAGGATAGACTCCTGGTTTTTTACTTTCTAAATGAAGAGATGGAGCAAGTACAGTATACTCTAGTAAGGCAATTCATCAAAAATTCTGACCATTCATGGTGAAATGCCCTGTCTCTAAAGTCTGAGTTGTGCTAAATATATTTGAAAACAATGAAACACCATTATTATTTCATTGATGTTTCCAAATCCTTAGAATTACTGTGTAAAATCTGTGCCAAAGGGTATTTTCAAATGATTACTTACACTTTTACTACATGTGAGATTATTTCACAGTAAATCTAGCTTTGATTCAGGAAGGTTGCTTTGTTGAACTCATCATCCTGTTGAGCATTTTATTGCATGAAACCTCGCCTTGACATTTAGGAGAATATTATTTTACTGGACAGCCGGAAGAGTTTTATATGGGCAAAATGAAATTTAAGCTCTATGAGACAATTTTGCCAGGTTAACAGAATCCTTTCTAGTTCTAAAACTCTTTTTTGCTTACACCTAATGATCTTCTGTGGGGTATTAGTATGTCAAAGTGTAGATGGTGTAGACATTTTCGTTCTTTGAGCATTTTAGAGAAGTGACAGTGATGGAAATGTTTGGGTTTTCAAAAAAACAACAACACTCGTTGATCATGCAATTTATGCCAGATTGAGGAAGGACAGCGAGGTTGGGTAAGGCCTAATATATCCAAGTAATTACTAAGGAAGACCTATCATTGTATCTTTTCAGGTTTCCTGAATCTGCAGTTTCTGTGTTGAAGAGCCAGCACTTACGGCAGAAACTACTTCAATCTCTGTTTCTTGATCAGGTTTACTGGGAGAGCCAAGGAGGTAGACAAGGAATGGAAAAACTTATCGATGTAATAGAACAGAGAGCCAAAATTCTTCTCACCTACATCAATGCGCATGGAGCTAAAGTATTATCTATGAATGAATGACACGTGGCTGCAGTGCTAGAAACACACCAACCTCAAATCCTTTTTGGAATTGAGGTCGTGTGGATGAATACATAAAAATAAATGAATTTGATGAAGTTTATACAATAAACTTGAGCCCTGTAAACATATTTAAAAGGAATTTTAAAAACATACTGCTCAAAAATCTTCATATTTTTCTCTAACGTTAAACCCTGTGAATCTCAATATCTGATTACAGAACGGTTTCAAGTCTTGTTCTACTTAGCTTT
>NW_022109767.1:18199783-18202541 GCF_000313985.2 Echinops telfairi
GTGGGCTCCAGCTAAAGAGCTACCTGCACCCTAGTTTGGCAGCGAGTAGTGATTTCCCCAGGCTGATGCCCTAAAGCGGACATAATCCCAGACATGAGACCCTCTGACAGCCAGTCACAGGACCTCACGCAGAGCTCCCCACACTGTTGGCTACCTTGAGCTCAGAGCCTGGGGATCGGGGTCAGCAGGTAGCCATAGATTTGGAGCAATTGAAAAAGAAGTAAATTTACCCAAGTAAGGTCGCGTTGTGGCAGAAAATAAGTGGATAGTCATAGTCCATGGGGAAAATTCAGTTCCAGTTGGCTGAGAAGAAAACAACCTCTCTGATAAGCTGGATCTCCCCCTGTGGGGGTCAGCATGACAGCCCCCAAATCAGGGCACTCCATAGTCCAATATAAAAAAAAGGAAAGAAAGATTTTCTTGGTAAAAAACTGCAAATCCCAGGCTCATTGCTCAACTCCAAGGCATCAGGTAGAAGGAGTCCTTTAACATATAGTAGCATAATAAGGCCTTGCTAATGAAGGCCAGAAGTAGTTAGCTACAGAGCCTAGAGACTATCAACATAACAAAGACCCCTTTGAGCAAGCCTGTTTCAGAATAACTTCATTCAATTCCAGCTTTGTGGGGGGTGAACCTCTGAGCTATTAGGGCATCAGCAGTCTAGATAGGACAATAAGCCCAGCTCCCCTCTCAGTGACTCTACACACAGCTGGGGAGGTCCTGCTTATCCTGGGGCCCTACAAGGGGTTGAAGGAACACCCCGCCCCCCCTCCTCTGCCGGGCTGCAGTGCTACATACAGCTCAAGGCAACTATACCAGTGAACTCCAGCACTCAACACTGCTGTGGGAACCACCGCCTGGCCTCTGCTGTGATCTTATGTTCAAGGGTAATTCCACCCAGCATCAGTGGGATCCTGTGCCAAGTGGGCATGCCACCCCCCTATGCTACCTTGAGGCAGGGTTCAAACTCCTCCAGCCCCACGGTCAGGCGATCAAACCTCAGTTATCTCCTTACCGCTCATTTTCTTCTTTCTTTATAATATCACCCTTCTATCTTTCCCACTACAGTTGGTCTCAACGGGCCCAGTTTGGTTTGTTTTCGCTTCTTTCTCTCTCCTTTTCCTCTTCTATCCCACTATTTCCTATCATATGGTACTCCTGGCTTCTGGGCTACTAACCTCACCTAGGGCAACTCAACCCAAATAGCAGGGGGAACTCCAGCCTGCCCTCTGTGGGAGGGCTGAACACCACACAAGGCAGCTGTCACAGGATTCTACAGTGCTCTGCCCTGCTGAGGAAAACCTCCATAGGACCTTTAAGGTGATCTCGTCAACTAGGGCAATTCCATCCAGCACCACTGGGTGCCTGCATTAAAAGGGC
This sequence comes from Echinops telfairi, assembly GCF_000313985.2. Lineage (NCBI taxonomy): Eukaryota > Metazoa > Chordata > Mammalia > Afrosoricida > Tenrecidae > Echinops > Echinops telfairi. The sequence continues at coordinate 18,201,164 of NW_022109767.1, forward strand.
ACATCAACGTGCCATCTTGGGGCAGGGTTTAAACTCCTGTGGCCCCACATTCAGGCAATCAGGGATCAGCTATCTTTTTATTCTTTATTTTTTTATTCTCTCTTTCCCATCCCAATCAATCTTAGCAAGTACAGTTGTGCTATTTTCCCCTTCTTCCTCCTTTTCTTTTTCTTTCTTTCTTCCATCTCTCTTTTTTCTCTTCTCCTTTCTTCTTTTCGGTTTCTCTCCTCTCCCTCTCTTTCCTTCCACACGCCACTGTGGGTTTACTACCCTCTGCCCAGGTCAACTCCGCCAACCCAGTGGGGAGAGCTAGAGCCTGCCCCCTTTGACAGTGCTACACATGGCATGAGGAAGTGCTACACACTGCACAAGGCCATGCTACACACAGCATGGCATGGGGCTCAGCTAGCTCTTAATTTTTTTCTTCATTTCCCCCTTTGTTTTCTTTCTTCTTTCACCTTTCTTCTTTTCTCCTCTTCTTCCATCTGTTCTCTCTTCCTGCCACAGTCTCAGCAGATTCAGTTTTCCTTTTAGGTTGTTGTTTTTTGACTGTTTATAATTTTTGTTTTCTCTTTGCATTTTGGGTCCATGTCTGTGTGTTTGTTTTTTATTTTTGCTCTTATCTTTGTTTTATACTTTCTCCCATTTTCTTTTCCTCACACTCGCCTTCCTTTCACTAGCCACTACCAACCTGCAGACCACTCCCCTCTGCCTAGGGCAACTCTGATGGCCCAGATGGGTGCTCCCACCCACAATTGTTGGCTTTACGTGCAGCTGGGGAAATCACTGCAGAGCTCTTACATACCCCAGGCTGCTGGGGGATCTCCACTTCAATCCGCTGGAAGAACTCAAGTCTACACCCTGAGGCCCTAAAAGTGACTGGGAGAACTCCTACCCACTGTTGGTGGTGCTCCACGCTGCTGCAGGAATATTCGCCCAACCTCCATAGCAATCTCTCTGACTAGGATAATTCCACCTGCCACCTATGGTGCTCTACAACAAGGAAGGTGCACCCACACACCCTCTGTGGTACTCCACTTGCAGAGGTAAACACCACATGCCCCCTGAGGTGCTCCAAGCACCCTGAGACAAACCACTATGGCTTACTTAGAGATCAGCAAGTGAAACACCACCCTTGTGGGCCCACACCCACCTGATAGATTTTTGTGGTGTGTGATTTATTTTATTTAAGCTGATGATATAAAAATAAATATCCTAAAGATAAGCTAAAACATTTCAATATATTATATATTTGTAGATAGGAAGCATTCCTTTCATAGATAAGTTATTATTATTTTATTTTTACCAGTTATGTAATAGCATATATTTGCCACCTTTGTTCATGACAAAAAATAAAAATAAAAGAAGCCAATAGGAA
>NW_022109767.1:18203462-18205589 GCF_000313985.2 Echinops telfairi
AAGGAAGCAAAGCACAATAAAATGAGATACACTTGCATTTCCATTTAATGCTGACTTGGGAGTCTATTGAGGGATGTGTTTTATAACCATGTAGGGTAGAGGTCAATTTTCAGGCTTTTGTCCCACAGAGATACAAGTTATCTTTGTCTGATGGAAAACAGTTTCAATTGTTACCATTTATTGCCTTGTTACACATGAACCAGGTTTATATTAGTTCTACCCCTCCTATAGGGTCTTTATAAGTCAGCATCGATTTGATAGCAATGTGTTTGCTTTTTGAGGCATGATCATATGCTCTGCGTTGCATAAAACAATTTCTTAAAGCAGTTTAAACAAAGTTTCCTAAAGAAATTATTTCTTTGGCATTTATTCAAAGAGCTTTTTCTCAACTGTGCCTTTAGATTGTCAGAATCTTTCAATGTGTCTACAATAATCTGTAATAATTTCACCTTTTGGCCACTTTCTCATTGACACATAGCTGTGTTAAATCAAAATATGACATCTTCCCTAAATTTTAAGCTTCATAGTCTCATGGGATGGGATTCTGGTGTAGAAAGGTCTGACTCACCAGGCTAGTTGGCACTCTTTTTCACAGTCTGAAAATGCACATGGTAAGTGAATGAAGTCACAGAATCCTTTCTCACAGCAGCACTGCAAATAGTTAAGCTAGCTCAATGTTTTCTCCCTTAATCTTAGGAAGGTACTTTTAGGCTCTATGAGTCAAAGGACATTTAGTTCATTGATAAAAATAGGCACAATTATGTTAACACTTAGGAATCCCTAGGCACTTTAAAAAAAATAAAAAGCTAATGTGTGTTTCCTAACAATATTTGTTAAGATTTCTAAACTTTTTGAGATAAAGAGTTGAAACTGTAAGGATTCCCCCCACCACCACCACCTCCCACCCATACCCCCTATCTGTCATTTGCTTTAATGGTACACTGTAGAATATGTGTGGTATGTTTCAAAAGGCAAACTGGGCTACAGAGAGTGAAATCAGTCACTAAATGAGACTAAAGCGGCTGTGATTTTACAAGATGTTCCAACATTTTCTTTAGCTCCAGGAACTAGATATTATTTGGTTCATAAAGTATTCTATGTTATTTACTCAATTTCTGTTTAGGAGAACAAGAGATCTTGTTTTGTGTCCCCCTTTCAGGCCCTCGGGAGTATTAGAAATTGAGGTCAGCTATTTAAAAATCTCATAGTACTACATTATTTTAACTTTACTTCAGTTGTCATCTCAAACTTTGTGAGAATACATCATGATTAAAAGCAATTAAGGCTCTTTTAAGAACAAACAAAATATGTACAGTTTCTCCTTCAAAAGGTACAGAACTTCTTTTTTTTTTCTTAGCCAAGTCACAGGGAAGAGTTAAAATGCAAGACTTTCCCAAGAGCTTTAGTGGTTATTGTAGCAATATTATTTGCTGTTAGTATTGTGTCATTTCCTTTATTGGTTGCAACAAATAAGAGCAAAATAACTGAAAATGAGCTGTTTTTAAAAAGGAGTGTCATAACTGGACCTCAAGTGACAAATTCCCATTTCAATCTCAGATTCCTTTGCCAGTTTTCTGCATAGGCTTTCTCAATTTGAGCAATAAACAAACAAATAAATAAATAGATAAATTCTCTGTCAGACAATCATTAGCTGTAGAGGACTATCCTGGTACCTTGTGGAATGTTTGCCAGTATCGTTGGCCTCTGCCTACTAGATGCTGATAGCAAAACTCCCTGACCCCCAATGGTTTATAAAAAAAAAAATCCAGGTATGCCAAATATCTTCTAAGGAACAAAATCACCCTGTTGAGAACTACTTCATGCTTAATTAGCTCATTAATAGAAAGTCCTTCATAAAAGATAAATCTTTTTTATAATTCCCATAACATCTACTTTATAAAGATTTTCAGTATCAAATGTCTTTGTTATAAAAATTATTGACATATTGCATGACTTCATTAAGAACTCTTGGAGGTTTGGTGAATTTGAGGGATTGTTGGAAAAGGTCATCAGAGAGTGTTAGGGATTGAATTGTGTATTGCAAATATTAATCAAACATGAAATCAAGATCAAGGCGTATTGAAAATCACTAGTGATTGGAATGGGAACTCTGGAAACAAAGAAGGA
>NW_022109767.1:18206946-18209043 GCF_000313985.2 Echinops telfairi
TGTATGGATTGTGATAAGAGTCATATGAGCCCCTAATAAAATGATTAAAAAAAAAGTTGTATGAGCCCCTAATAAAACTATTAAAAAATAAATATATAAAATAAAAAAATAAATGAACAAATTTCATTATTAAAAAAAAAAAGAATTGCAACCTCAGACATACAAAGGGGAACTTCTCTGTCCAGAAGGATCACTATGAATTCAAACGGACGTCATGGTAGAGAATTTGGTGTGTTTTTTTATCTTAACCCTAGTGAATCCATTAACTATTGTTACTTATAAATCAGTTTTCCAAAGACATTTCTTTTAGATTACATAATTTTTATATTATAACTATGCAAGCTGCTTAGAATGATTTCTGACTTTCTTATTGTTAAGAAATATGTATTTTCCCCAATCTAATTCCTATCTTTTATTTTTCTGGTTCACATATTTTGCAAATGAATTGGCTATATGTTTCTCTTGTGTCCTGTAAAACACAAGTTTCTAACAGTAAGAAAACAAAATAGACCTCTTTGAAAGGGCTGTTGAGTCAATACTATGCAATGAGTTTCTCTGTGGGGCTTCGATACTTTGGGAAAGTTTGATCTTATAGAGTGAGAGAGGAAGGTATCTGCTAAGTTTACATACACAGTGAAAGTATTAACCATAATACAAAGGTTCCACTGTGACATATTTTCCCTAATGTCTTTGTAATAAAATATTTTTTCTCTTTAAAACATCATCCTACACACCATCACCACCACCACCACCACAAGAACAACATAAAAGCAAATCCATTACCATTAAGTTGATCGTAAATCATAGTGGCCCTTACCCTGTATAAATGGACACAATTCCCCCCAAAAGGAATTTTTTTCAAAGTTGTGTATTTAAATTTTTTACCAAACAACCTTATCCCCTTCAAAGTACTCTCCAATACACTTAATACATTTTTCAAATCAGGAAAGGTATGTGTCAGGGTTGTATCTTTTTATCATATTTATGCAATATGTATGTTGAGGAAATTATCAGAGGAGCTAGATTATATAAAGAAGACTGCAGCATCAGGATTGGAGGAATGCTTACTAAGAACCTGTGTTACGCAGATGATACCACATTGCTTGCTAAAAGTGAGGAGAACTTGAAGCACTTACTGATGAAGATCAAAGGTTGTAGTCTTCAGTATGAATTGCAACTCAATGCTAAGCAAACTTATATCCTAAAAACTGAATTAGTAAACAATAGGAAGCAGCAGTCAAGAGATTTAATGATAGGTAAATCTGCTGTGCAAGATCTATTTAAAGTGTTGAAAGGAATGATGTTATTTTAAGTACTAAGGTGCACCTGGCCCAAGCTGTGGTATTTTCAATTGCCTCATATGCATGTGTGAGTTCAACGTTGGATAAGAAAGACTGAAGAAGAATCGATGTATTTGAATTATGGTGCTGGCAAAGAATATTGAAGGCATTATGACTGCCAAAAGGACCAACAAATCTGTCTTGGAAGACCAACCAGAACGCATGCTCCTCAAAGGCAAGCATGGTGAGGCTTTGTCTTTAGTACTTTGGATACATTTTCAGGAGAGACCAATCCCTGGAGAAAGACTTCCTTGTTGGTAATGTCAAGGGGTAACGAAACAGAGGAAGACTGTGGGAAACTAACGCTGAAGGAAATATGGTGAGGGCTCTATTACCCTAACTTATCACAGAGGGGATCTGGAAAGTTAGTATTCCATGGTAGGGAAGCCTCTACTTTGGTCAGTTAGAAGTAAAGCCCAAGTACATGATCCTGCTTTAAATATCACTGCCACAGGTTCTCCCCTAGCAGCTGTGCTGCCTTAAAGTGAGCACATGGTTGATTTTATCTCCCTGCAGAAGCAGACATCCTTTTGCTGTCTCTTCCCCCATGTCCACCAACCCCCCTCATACCTTCCCCCAAGGCAGGTATCAGTTTTCCTCACCTGTGAGCTCAGACATCTTAATGTAGCTACCACCCACCTTGTGACGCATGTAACTACCGAATATGCATGTCTTAAGGCTACCTATAAATGTCCCAAGATAGTAAAGACGCTCTCTGACTTCCCCCAGTGCCACGTGGTCTATCAAGAGGAGCTGA
>NW_022109767.1:18209869-18218373 GCF_000313985.2 Echinops telfairi
AGAACAAGTTAGCTAACTTTGAGGATGCAAGAACACTTCATGAATCAGCTCCCCCTGTGGATATTGGCTTGTGCCCATCCTCAGCCCCCTCATAACCTTCTTTGAACGATTACAACTCCCCTCTCCTTTCATAACTAACCACTTAAAGGCATCCACCAACACTTCAGCTTCTCAAATGATTCTACCCAATTCTGAAGCCTAGGACTTGCCATGTATAATCTTTTATGCCCTTTGCAACGAGGACCTCCAACTCAGCCTGAATCAGCCAGAGATGACCATCGCCCTTTCCCTTATATTATCAACAGTAAAGAATGAGAGATAAACGTCGTCATTGTTTATGAATCCACAATAAGTAAAACTCTCCCCTCCACTGTCCAGAATAGCCTAGGGGAAGCCAAAGACTATCTGCTCTTGGGCAGCCCCAGACCCTACTGGCACTAGCCTCAGCCAAGACCACCCTAGAAAGGTCAGACTGCTCTGACTGTGGGGAGGCAGGCACATTTCGTGTGCCTTGGGAGGCAAAAGCTTAATAAAGTCTTTTGCCTGAATTCAGCTCCATGTCTGAGGGTCTTTCACACCAAATTCCCTCTCCCCCATTATTTATTTTCTAAAATTTTGATAGCAGAACTAGAATTCTATGGAATATTTATTTAGTCATAAAAAGTAGCTATGATTATGCCCGTGTGTGAAGTTTGTATAATGCATTAAAAATAGATCATTCAATGAAGACAATTAGTTCATCTACCAAATCTACTACTTAATGTGTTTCTGAGGATTAATAATCAAACAGTGCCAGGGCAGTGATTTTCTGCCTTCTAGATGGCTCAGTTGCAAAAGACACATTGCTGATAAGCTTCAGGACTGGAGTAATTTTTATCGATTAGATAGATCATGTATGTGTCAGTGAACTACTGCACACTTGTCAGCCAAATTAATGAGGGGTCTGGTTTTGTGAATAAAATTCCAATCAAAACCCAGTCACACCCATTCATTATATATTGTCTATAATTACTTCTGTGTTACAACAGCAGATTAAGTAATTATGATAGAGAATATATGGTCTACAAAAAATACTTTACTCCCTGGCCTTTTACAGATGAAATTTACCGACCCATACATTGGTTAAGAGATAGAAAATTAAGAACATAACAATAACAACAAAAAAAGAATAGTTCACTTCAACTTCTATGTTAAAAGAAAAATAAACAAAACAAAAACCAAGCCACTGGTTAATTCTAGGTTATTTAGCTTAATTTAAAAAATTTTAATGAAAAATTGTAAATAATAATGTGTTCCCACATACTTAACTAAACATATGGGAGTGTTTCCTTCTGAAAATTTTAGCCTGTGAATATTTCCTTCTGAAAATATTACCAAATTCTATTAATATTAACCACTTAAATATCATTGCTGGTTATTATCCATGTTATAAATTGGTTACTGAATTACTGAGCAAATAAATGTTTGAAACCTTTACTAACATTTTAAGAGTAAATACTCTGTTCCTTTCTTTTAGCTGAATATTTATTCTTTCTCATAATTTTAATTATCTGGTTGACCGATCTCCAAGCCCCAAACCAAATTCACTGCCTTCGCATCAATGCTGACTCACAGCAACCCACTCTGGGTTTCCTAGACTGCATCTGTTTCCGTGAATAGAAAGCTAGTCTTATTCCCAAGGTGCTGATGGTGATTTAGAACTGCCTATCATGCAAACGGAAGTCCAAAGCATAACAAGTGCACCCCTAAGGCTCCAGTTGACATCTGAGGAAGCATACATCTTCATAAAAATTGCTCTTCATTTTCATAATCTGCTTATATGTTATTTTTCACTGTTGTTAGGTTCTGCGTGGGCATGGTTCTGAGTCATACTGATCCACGTACAATGGAAGTAAACACTGAGGAATCCTCACATGGTTGCTAAGTTTGAACCCCGTGTTGCAGTCACTGCCGGTGGCTTAATGGGGAAAGTGGGTTTCACTTAGACGGCAGATGTGGCTATCTGCTCTTGTGAAGATTAATAGCCTCTAAAATACCCAGACTGGCGTCAGAATCGACTGGATGCCAGTGAGTTAGTCAGTACACCCTCCCTGAAAAATCCCATAGGCTGTGTCCTCGTCATTGAAGACACCTTATTAACGTCAAGAGACTGCAATGTCCAATCCTGGAAAAAAGGAAATCTTTGACAGCTCTATTACTTATAGACTAGTCTCTAGCAACACTGACAATTGCTTATAAAGTTTTAATAAGATTTTCACAAGATAAAAATGGTCTCTATCAGTTAAGTGTGGTGTATAGAAATGTAAAAAAGAACTCATTCCAATTTCATGATTCAAAGTTTTTTGAGCATACATTGATGGAAATCTGAGAATGTAACAGAGCCATGAGTAATGGCCTATCAGGGACAATTTAAGCGAATGGTTTTTGAGATTAAAGTGAATATCTGAATGAAAGTACTCCAGGGAGAGACAGTAATTGAAATTGATTCTCACATTGGCAAGGTACTTTTATATGAAAGCTTCTAAACACATCTGCAATTCAATGCATTTGGCATTGCATAAGAGAATCCTTGAGATCCATCTCATTTAGGGATCCTTGGCTCTTCAAAATTGGGAATGTACTGAAGAGATTATTATCATCTTACTAATTATTTTGAATTTTTGATAAAATGCTAGCTCATCAAAATTGAAACATTACTTTCAAAACTTATAATAAATGTTATAAAAAGATAGCATTGACGGTACAGATAGGGATTGCTGTCTTGGAATATGTAATATATTTGATATTATTTAATTTATCTATTTATCTTTCTGGAAGAGATCTTTATTTTCTTTTGTGTCTTTGTTATGGATTGAATTTTGTCTCCAAAACATGTGATTGAATTCTTAACTCCTATTTCTGTAAATATGACCCTATTAAAAAACAAGGTTTCCTTTTGTTATGTTAATTAAATAATAGCAGTGTGAGGTGAATGTTATCTTTAACCACTTTAGAATATAAAAAGACCAGAATAGGAAAAAGAGGAATAATCTAGGAAGCAAAACTATGAATAGAGGCATGAATATAGGGGTGTCTGTATGTAATTACATTAATCCATAAAAATAGAAGTATTGGCCTATATGCACATATTTACATGGCAATACACTGAGGTAGTAGATGGACTTTGGGCCTCTGATCATACCCTCCCTCAATAAAAGAACACTTTGTTCTAACAAATCGGCAGTCTGAGATGCTCACCCTCCCGACACAATCGCTGAAGACAAAATGGGTGCATCAGCAAATGTGGTGAAGAAGGCGGATGGTGACGGCTACTAAAAGATAATAGCATCTGGGGTCTTAAAGGCTTGAAGGGAAACAAACGGCCATCAAGCTCAGAAGCAACAAAGCCCATATGGAAGAAGCACACCAGCCTGTGCGAACATGAGTCATCGGGACCTGGTAACAGGCATCAGAAGACCCTTAACAATCAAACAAACAAAATCATATGCTTAAGAATGAGGGGGATCGGAACAGAGACCCAAAGCCTATCTGTAGACAATGGAACATCCCCCATAGAGGGGTCACAGGGAAGGGATGAGTCAACCAGGGTGCAGTAAAGCACTGATGAAACACACAATATTCCTCTGGTTCCTTGAGGCTTCCTCACCCCTCACTATCATGACCCCAGTGATGCCTCTCACTTCAGACTAGACCTGAGCATTTGAGTCATAGATAAGAGATAAGAGCTTGGGACACATGCGACCCAGGAGCAGGAAGGGGAAGAGAGATACCAGATGGGAAGGGTGAAAGGTGGGGGGAGGAAGGGAAGACAGGGAAACTGATTGACACACAACCACACTCACCCCTCCAGGGGAAAGAACAACGGAAACCATGGGGGAAGGGAGAGCAGTGGTCAGTGTGAGACATGGAAATAATAATTTATGATCTATCAAGGGGTCACAAGGATGGGGGCAGAGAGGGGGAAAAAGAGGAGCTGATACCAAGGGCTCAATAGAAAGTAATAGTCTAGAAAAGAATGATAGCACCCTATATACAAATATGCCGGATACAATTGATGCATAGATTGTAATAAGCATTGTAAGAGCTCTCCAGAAAATGATTAAAAAAAGAAAAAAAATGATGGTGTCAATAAATGTACGAATGTGCTTGACATAATGTGTGTATGTATGTATTGTGATAAAAGCTGTATGAGCCCCCAGTAAAATGATAAAAAAAAAGACCAGCATAGGCACTAAGACACCCTAGAGGGAAGAGGAAAGTTAAGGAACATTAAGGACTCCAAGGATCTCTGTCAGACACAAGAAACAAATAAAGGTTTACAGATCATTTGCAGGTTCATTTCTTTCTGTGTAACAAGCATTTAATTATGTAGTCTTTTTAGTAATGCAAATGGCGTTGTGCTATACAAACAATTCAGGACCTTATTTTTCACTGGGTGCTCATAATTTAGGTTTAAGATCAGTTTCTTTCAACACATTTAAGGCTCCTCATTGGGAGAAACTCTAGTGAAGATTTATACTTTTTCATTTCCTTGAATGTATAACTATCTCTGAAAATGTTAAATATTATTTTATGTGTCCTTCTTTAAGAACTCTATTCATGACATTGTTATGCCTCCAGTTTACATTTCATTGTTATTGCTTCTGAGTTTCTGTACATTTTACAACATACCACTATTAATTTTCTAATTCATTTCCAGAAATAGACATATTTCTATTTCATATAGATGCTCCCAGGTATCATTATCAAAAAGAAAAGTGTGATATAAATACCTCATGAGTACCAATGTGTGGGCCTATGTGTGAGTGTTGCTACATCCAAATTGAAGTGACTTTGTACTGCACATTGTTGCACAAATCAGTCTTGTTGTGTAATGCTTAAACTCTATGAGAAGCACATGGAGAGTCTTATTTTCTCACATCCTTGACAATATTTGTTATCATAAAATTTTGTACTTATTTAATTCACAAAGTAAATAACTTTCTTATTTCACATTTCTCTGATTAGATTTTCAAAAATGTTTTATGATTTGCAACCTACCAGGCTTCCCTACTCATGTACATTCTTTATTTGTTTGAACTTGAGATTCAAGTATTTTTAAAACCTTTGGCGGCAAGAGCTTAATAAAGTCTTTTGCCCGAATTCAGCTCCATGTCTGAGGGTCTTTCACACCAAATTCCCTCTCCCCCATTATTTATTTTGTTCTAGGTCTTTGATGCCTGATACCTGATCCCAATGACACCTCACAGGCTGGTGTGTTTCTTCCGTGTGGACTTTGTTTATTTTCAAGCTTTTAAGACCCCAGACACTATATCTTTTGATAGCTGGGCACCATCAGTTTTCTTCCCATTTGCTTATGCACCCATTTTGTCTTCAGCATTCATGTCGGGAAGGTGAGCATCACAAATGCCAGGTTATTAGAACAAAGTTTTCTTGCATTGAGGAAATACTTGAGTAGAAGGCCAATGTTTTTCTGCTACCTTAATACTAACCCTATATATATATGTGCATAGATCTGTTTCCCTATCATTATATATAAATATATTTGCATATGTACATGCCTCTATTTAGACCTCTATAAAATGTTCTTTGCCTCCTAGTTGCTTCCTCTCTTTCCTTTTACTTTCCTCTTGTCCCACTATCATATTCAGCCTTCATTCATGTTTCAACAGTCCTTCTCGGTTACATTGTCCTTGATCAAGCCTTACCAGGAATCCTACACCCGCCTCACCATCTATTTTAGATCACTTGTTGTTCCCTTTCCCCTGGGTTTGTTAACACCCACATCCTTTCCACTGCCTCCCTCTCTCCTGTGTCCCCCTGGAACTGTCAGTCCTGTTGTTTTCTCCTCCTGGATTGTTTCGCCACCTATCTTATCTAGATAGACATGCAGAGACAATAATAAGCACAAAAACAAGACAGAGCAAAACCAAATAACAAAAGAAAACAACAAAAAATCCAACGACTGAAAAAAAAGAAAATCCTATAAATAGTTCCAGATCTGTTTGTTGAAGTTTCAGAGTGTTTTCCAGTTGTCTCATGGGGTGCCATGCCCTGGCCCCAATGTCTACTTTTGGTATTCCCTGGGGACTTCATTGTTTTGCTCCCACTGCTGCTCTGTTGCATGCCCTTAGCATTTTCCCCTGGTGTGGTCAGGTCAGATCTGGCACATTTCCCTTACTGTGCCTCCTGTGTTGTCCCTTGAAGGGCTATGGGTCATCACTGTGCATTGGCTGCCCTGAGCAGAAACATCATCCTCGGGGCTTGATGGGCCAGGATGTGTTCCACTCTCTCTCTTTCCCTCTTCCTTTGCTCCTGTATGCTCTTATCAGATGTGTCGTTCTCCCTGTGCTGTAGCTTCAGTGCTGTCCTCTGAAGTGAATTCTTCTGGGGGAGGGGGGCATATCCACATAGTTGGGATTTGGCCTGGCCCCGCAGTAAGTCCAACTTATTTTCGAGGAGTTTTATTGGCACATAACTGACATATCATACAATTCAATAGTTCAATCATTCAATCATATCAAGGTACAGTCACCACCACATCAATCTTAGAGCATCCCGCCTCCCCATTGGATAAATCATCTTTAACATTAGTTGTGCAATAATACTCAGTTCTAGTCCTTCATTCCCCTATCTCCTTCATTGTTTGATCCTGAAATCCCCTTTCCCTCCTATTGCCCACCCCCAACCCCTGCATTCCCTAAAACCCCTTGTGTCAGTTATTCTCGTTATGTATCCACTCCTCCTGTGCATCACTTCTGGGAAAACCAACAGAAAATCATAAAAAACTAAATTTTACTAAGGTGGTAAGGCTAAAATCATAGCAGCATGAACAGAAAAATACAAATAATGGGTAAGAAAAAAAAGATTCTCATCAACATTCAGAAAGGCAGGGAGGAAATTTCTGTCATGGAACATGTAAGAGATATTTGCCCCCAGTACAAATTCAGTTCACAACTGCCCAATTATCAAGTTTGATCCAGCATGAACAAGATTACAATGGTCTCTGCCTTATAGTAAGGCTGTTTCAGACTTCTGACTTTGGCTAGAATGGATCTGCCAGTGGATCAGTCTGACTGGATATTCTGCAGATGGGTTATGGGCTCCCAAGGTCTTCCACAGCCATGTGCAAATTTGGTGTTCATAATTTTAGCTTTGATACTTTATTTCTTCACCATACATGAATATTGTGATTATCATCTTTGGATCACACAAGCTGGTGTGCTTCTTTCATGTGGATTTGGTTGACTCCTCACTTAGATGGCTGCATGTTTGAATACAAGTCTTTAAGACCCCAGACACTATTCCAGTTGACAGCTGGACACCATCTACTTTCTTCACCCTCCTTTGCTGTAGCACTTTTATCTTCAGTGACGTTTTCATGAAGGTGTGTATCGAACAGGGCCATGATGTAAGAACTAATTGTTCTTAAGTTAGAGCTAAGATTTAGTGCAAGCCCCACACTCATGCCATGATCTGTTTTTTTAATTTGTTGTACCCGGGGAGTTAATACATATGTCATATCCTTCCATAGTTTATTCCTGACAAACATGATTGTACAATTGCTTTCATAATCAATCTCTCTGAACCTACTTTTCCTTCCTGGACTCCTTGACATCATCTCCCTTTTATCTCCACCCCTCTCCCTCCCACCACATATCCCCCTCCCCTGGTACCATTCTTCTATTTGCTTTCCCTTTAGGCTCAATGTTCCTGGTTTTCATTCACTGACAGAGAAACCAGTAACATAGTTTCAGGCAGGTGACCTCCAATGGTGGTGCACCTCTGAGATACACCAGAATATAACAGAATGACATCATAGGGTTGCCATAATACACAGGGCATTGATATAGAAAGACCTTATTTGTTGGCCGACCAACAGTACACCACTCTAGGCACTGCTTCTTCTGACACCAAGTGTTTCCAGCTTAAGTCCTTAGGATACAAGTGTGTCTGAGGTAGAGCCCAATTCCTATAGTAGGGTTCCCAAATGGGTTTTCACGGATGCAGTCTCTGGAACCTGCCATTCACCCCAAAGATCCAGGATTCAGTGTCCCAGTGTTCTGTGGGAGCTGGCCTGGGTTCTCAGGGTGCCCTCAGATGCCCCAGTTCAATTCCGCCCACCTGCTGCATGCCACTAAAGATCCTCCCCACCTAATGCTCCTAAGAGCATCCTTGGTCTCTTGTCCCCAGATCTGGGCTCCAGCTCTCCCTCCCGTCCCCTCAACAGATGTGCGCCTATGTTCCCCCAAACTTGTCTGTTCCCTCTCCCCTCTCCTGTGCTGCCTCTCCCTGATGAAGCCTCATCCCTCTGATAGGGCCACCTCCCTCTCAGGGGGACTTCACCCCAGATGGACATGGCTACCACTCTTCAGGCAGCCTCCTCCCCCTCTCCCTCCGATCCATTGACCCCAGCTGTCATTAGGTGCCCTCTGGCCTAGTGACCTACCCTATACTTAGCTGGAGTGGATGATGTGTGGTTCATTGCCACTTGCCCTATGAGA
>NW_022109767.1:18219669-18224820 GCF_000313985.2 Echinops telfairi
ACTACATTTGCAATAATCCACTTTCTAATGCATTATCTGAAAGAAAGTCTATTCACATCCCTGGTTCATGGAGAGAGGGGAGTCACGGGAAGCTTAGTGCACATGGGAATTCTGAAAATGAATTCTGGACTTTGACTATCCTCAGTAGCCTTCTACAAACTGGGTGCTCAGAATTTAAGATCGACCACAATTCCTTCTTCTCGTCTCAGAGTTTTGTAATTTATAAACCTTGAATCACAGGCTTGTGTGCTTCTTCTGTGTGGACTTGGCTGACACCTCACCTAGATATGTGCTTGTATAATTTGTGTGTACTGGGAGCCATCAGATTTCTTCACCACATATTGACATGTCTTAAGTGATTTCCTCATGATGGCCAGTATTAAGCAGGGTCATTATGTATGTCAAAGAAATTAATTGTTCTTAGATTATGGCTACCACTAATTGCAAGCTCAAAATCCATTCATATAGCTATGGTTTGCATATATCCTGGTCCATTTTAGAGACATTATCATAATTTTATTGTAGAATATTACAAATAATACCCATGGAATATATGGTAATTCTATTAATAGTATCATTAACTAAGTCAAAGGTATAGAATTTAAAATACTGTTGAGAAAAGGAAAGTATGCATATGTAGAACAGCTTGTAGACTTAAATACACAGATCATTGATTTGCACAGATTAAAAAAATGATTAGGCACTATATAAACAATGAAGGATGGAAAATTTTTTCAATAATGCGCATTCACTAAAGTAGAACTACACCTGCTGGACTACGTCATCATAAAAAAAACCCAAAGAAAGCATAAAAATAGAAAATATATTGTAGTCTTAAATTGCCATTCATTGCTTAATCTCAAAGCATACTCTCTGAAGCAAAGCTCAATGACTCCTGAATCTATGCCCTTGGCATACGAGTCACCTGCTTCTTCTCACAGTAGGGTGTTTCAGCCTTAAATCCAAGGAAGTAGTTCAATTCCTTTAATCTGCTACAGATGAGTTTATAGGTTTGCTTCGTGGGGGTTTCCAAATCCGATCCTTCTGCAGTGGCCTATGAGAATGTCGTGTACCTCAAGGGGACAAAGTCTGAAGTCTTGGTTGTTTATAGTACATGGCCAAGATCACCAAGGAGTACATATAAACTTGGCAAAAATGCCTGATTAGGAGCCCAATACATAATGTATTCTCCCACTGGGGGTTTATTTAAATACTCTTAAGCATTTTTCCCGCTGGCAGGTTCCTGGTTTCCCCAACAACAGAAGACAGACATGTCCCCTGGTCCTCATTCTGGACTTAAATTTCCACTAAGGTTCACTGAGTTACCTTGTAGGAGTCTTTATTGCTTTGGGATTACCATTGAACAATTGTAGATGGTAGGAATTGATGGATTTCCCTCTCGCCCATCTTGAGAAACTGACCGCAGCTGAGGTAAGGTGTCCTCAACGTGGTGTTTAAGATGTACAAATAAGGGAGTGATCTATGGGTCACGAACATTAGGCAGGCATATGCCATCCTAGCTCGGGAGACAGGATTAGAAGATTACATGACCTGAGAACAGATGTTTGCCTTTGTCTTGGTGTTTATCTTTATAGTAATGGTCTTATACAATGCGTCCTGATGTGATCAACTAACTTTGCACAACATAATGGTTTCCAGGTCCATCCACGTCATGAAGTGCTTTGGGTGTTCTTTACTGTTTTTTAGGGATGCATCCTATTCTATTGTGCATATATGTATATATCAGCGTTCCTTTATCTATTCTTCTACTGAGTGGTTTCCAGCCTCACTGTATTGTGAACTTTGCTGCAAGGAACACGGGAGAGCATACATCCATTCCATTTTTCTCCCTCTCGCTTATTTGGTGTATACACCCAGTAGAGGTATTGCTGGATCACATGCGATTTCTATTCTCAGTTGTTTTAGGTAGAATCAAATCACTTTCCACAATGGTTCTATAAGCCTACCAGCAGTGTATTCATTCCAATCTCTCCAAATCCTCCCCAGCATTCATTGTTTTCTTGGTTTTGTTTGCTTCTTTTGCAGATCGGGCTATCATTGTGAGTGTAAGGTGATAGCTGATCTTTGTTTTGATTTGCCCGAAGGCCAGGAACCATTATCGTGTTAGTAGTCATACCATTAACCACTGCTTCCCCAGAGATATTAGGTGGCTTCTTGAGACAGAAAAAGCAGGAAAACAGATGTTACTTTAGAGCAGCGGTTCTCAACCTGTGGGTCACGACCCCTTTGCGGGTCAAACGACCCTTTCACAGGGGTCGCCCAATTCATAACAGTAGCAAAATGACAGTGATGAAGTAGCAATGAAAATAAATTTATGGTTGGGGGGTCCCCACAATATAAGGACCTGTATTAAAGGGTTGTGGCATTGGGAAGGTTGAGAACCACTGCTTTAGAGTCTCTAGACTAGACAAAGCCCTACCATCACCTTGATTTTAAGCCAGTAAGACCCACGTCAGATTTCAAAATTCCAGACTGTTAGATAGTGGGGTTTTGTTGCTTTGAGCCATAACAGCTGTGGTAATTTGCTGAAGGAACATGAGGAAACTGAAATAATTATCATCCCCACTTGGCCTACTGAGGACACTAAGAGATAATTTAAGAAATTTGTCCAAGTTTACACAGATGTTCACAGGCAGAAATGGGGCAACAATTCAAATATTCTGACTCACTAGATTATGTTATTGTTACTTTAAAGTCTGGTTTCTTAAGTAATAAGTTACATCCTGTTGAATTTATCCTTTTTTTTTAGTGTACAATTTTATGAGTTTTGATGAAGGCATAGAATCTTGTGACAAACAACACCACATTGGCAACAGAGAACATTTTTATCTTTCACAAAAGGTTCTCCCCCGAGGTAGGCTTCTGCTCTCCGATCACGTAATTTTCTAATCTTAGCCTACCTAGTGTCATGACCCATATATTAAACCCTATCTTAAAACCACTTTAACAGAGGAGGCCTTACTTCAGCAGTTTTTTTAGATGGGGGAGAGTTGCTGCCATACAACATTGTTCCAACCTCAAATCAACTACACTCTTACTAGAGTGATAAGTGAAATTTACTGGCAATTCAAGTCAAGACATGGGTGAGGGCATATTTATCTCAGAGAAGGCCATTCCACTTCTCTTGGTGAGTAAATGCGTGGGTCAACCAGCCATCAGGAAAAATGTTTAACAATACTTATATAGAACCAAAGGGGAGAATATGCCCAGGATTATCTTCCTTACTGGACAACGTCGACCTAGTTTTTATTCAGCCATTACTGACCCAGGCCAAATGATGTAGACAACTGAGACTTTAGTCTCTGTCCTTTTGAGGAGCACCACTTCCTTCATGGGCCACACCAGAAGGATCGGATTTGGAAACTCCACTAAGCAGAACCGGGCTTCAAGTTAAACTCAATTGTATCAGATTTAAAGAACTAACACAATCCTTTAGATTTAAGTTTGAAATGCCTTAGTGTGAGAAAAAGCAGTTGTGTGATATTCTAAGGTTATGGAATTGGCAGTCTTTAGACTTTGGTTCAGATCTCTTGCTTCAAAGGTACTCAGTGAATAGTGACCCAAGACGACCACATATTTACTATTTTTATGCTTTCTTTGTTTTGTTTTTGACACATGCTAGTCTGGCAGGCATGATGAGTCAAATTTGCTCTATCCCAACCTTCATTGTTCCTGTAAACAGTGTCCAAGCAATGAAGCTTGTAATCTGTACATTCAATAATTCATGTATTGTGGTCTGAAAAGTCAATTTATATATGTATAATTTCCTTTTCTAAACAGTGTTTAAATTCCTAACCACTGGCTATATTAATGATATTATCAATGGAATAATTTACCCCATGGGGATGGTTTTTAATGTTCTCTATTATAAAATGATAATAATGTCTCTAAAGTGAACCCAAGACACATATAAAACCACAGCTATATGAAGGGATTTTGGCTTGCAAACAATCATAGTTCTAATCTAAGAACAATGAGCTCTTTTGATGTGACCCTACTCAATACATGCCCTCATGAAAAACATCACTGAAGATATGGGTGCAAAGTGTGGTCAAGAAAACAGGTGGTACCCGTCTATCAGAAAAAAATCAGGATTGGGTGGGGGGTCTTAATTGTTTTGTTGTTGTTGTTGTTGTTAGTTGTCTTCAGCGTGATTCTGCCTCATAGCAGCCCTGTAGACAACAGAATGAAACACTGCCAGGTCCTCCACCGTTCTCACAATGGTTCTTATATAAGAGCCAATTTTTGCAGCCACGGTGTCAGTCTTTGCTGTTGAAAGCCTTCCTCTTTTTAGGTTCCCATGTTGTCCTTCTTCAGAAACTGGTCTCTTCTGATAACACATCCACATTATGTGAGAGGACGCCCAGCCACCCTTGCCTCTTAGAGGCATTCTGACTACTTCTTTTAAGATAGATCTGTTTGTTCTTTTGCCAGTCCATGGTACTTTCAATATTCAGTTTCCATGGATCAAATGTATTGATTCTTCTTAGGTCTTCCCTATTTAATGCCCACCTTTCACAAGCATATGAGGCAGTTAAACATGTCGTGGCTTGAGTCTTAAAGACTTGTTTTAAAAGCCAGCAACCATCTATGTGAGGCATCAACTAAGTCTCCATGGAAGAAGCACACCAGCCTGTGTGATCCAAGGGCTGTAAATAATAAAATCTAAATCCAGAGGAAGGAATTATATCAGTGTTTAAATTCTGAACACACCATTTACAGAAGGCTATAGATGACAGTGGAAGCCCAAATCTATTTGAGGGTCCCCATGTGGATTAAAAATAGTGAATTTCCTCTGACCATAGTCTAGGGAAATGAATAGTTTTCCCAGCAGCAGAGAGAGCATTGTGAAGTCAATTATGGTAGATGTAGCTAGGTTAAAACTTAACCCCTTATCATTTGTTCCCCTCTTTTGGCTTCTTTTAAAGTTGTTTCAATTTTTAACATTTTCTGCTTTTTTTTTTAAAGTTTTCTTCTGTTTGGTAATTGTTATTTTTGTTTTATTTTGTAAGATATTCTGTATATGAAATTCAAATCTATACAGTAACTGGATTAATAATCACCTAGGAACATGGTAGGAGAGGTTGGGAGGAAATGGGGAGTTAACAATGAGTATGAGAAATAAAAAAA
>NW_022109767.1:18225788-18231158 GCF_000313985.2 Echinops telfairi
TCCAAAGTACCCAGACTAATACAATTGGTAATAACCTTTTAGTCAGTTATTTAATGGGAGATTCTGGAGGTGAAGAAACTGTAAACATGCTGAGATAAACCTTGTGTATGACAGGCTACTGGGGAACTCTTACCTTCTCCTAGAACCCAAACATGGGCAAGCCAAAGTTGAAAGGCCAGGAAAATCTGAGACCAGGAGGCAATTTTAAGACTTCTCTCAAATGAATTTCAGATGAGCTATCAAAATAGCAGCCTTACATACTTAAGATATTAAAGCAAAATCCCAGGTAAACCCATTAACTAGCTTAGAAATTAGGCAGATGTAGTGACAATACCTGGGAAGCTAAGCTAAAAAATAATTATGAAAAAAGCATTAGCAGAGATTTCAGTTTACGTGCCATAGAGTAGATGGATTCTGCTAAATCCAGCTGGATTCTGCAGTATAAATCCAGCTAATAATCTATTTTAAAAAATTCAAAGCCCCTAAAAAATCAAAATTGTTACAATATATGATCCAAGCTAAATATGTGAAAAATAAAAATTTGTGAAGAAACAAAAGCATGTGACTTATACCCAGGAACAGAAACTGGCAACAGAATCAGAATCTGAGTACAACCAGATGTTAGATTTAGCAACAACTTAAAAGCAGCTATTATAGTATAGTGGTTACTGCTGGACTGCTAACCTCAAGGTCAGCAGTTCAAACCCACCAATCACTCTCAGGGAGAAAGACAGAGGTTTTTACTCTCACAAAGAGTTACAGTCTCAGAAACACACAGGGGTAATTCCATCCTGTGCGTCATCATGTGTCATCATTGACTTGATGGCATTTTGCTTGGCATTAAAATGATATGTTCCGATAGGTAAAGCAAGCACTACCAAAAGGACTGAAGTGCCTTAGGTGATAAGGAGTTAATAAATAGAGCATCTCAGAAAAGAAAATCTAAACTAGGTTAAAAAATAAATTAATAAGGAGGTTTTGAAAGGGTGTGGTGGTTATATAATCTGTTGTCAATATGAGAGGATTAAGAGTGAAGGGGTGGAGTTTAGTCTGTCAGTCAGGTTGCAGCTTGATGACTTCCTTTGGAGGTGCTAAGGAGATAAATAGCTCGCTGGAGGCAGGACGCAGGCTGACTCCCTGTGAGACATTTCCGTTGACAAGACACATGGAGCTACACTAGAGCTCTGGAGCCAAAGGAGCCACAAGGAGATCCCTGCCAGTGCTGAGATGCTTATATCACCACTGGATCCACAAGATCTTCCACCCACTGGCCTGCGATCTTCCCGTAATCTGCATCATTGCAGGCATTTTGTGAGTCTGAAGAGGGCTTTATAGAATGGAATCAGACATATGGGCTAATATCAGACTTATGGACTTGATCCGGACTGGGCTGGGATGTTTTCTCAGTATTCAACTGCTCTTGAATATAAAGCTCCTTCTTATACACATAGGGGTCTCCTTGATTTGTTACTCTAGTCTACCCGGCCTAACAGAGTGTAACGCCTTAACTCTCAACCGTCAATTTTCTCAACCA
This sequence comes from Echinops telfairi, assembly GCF_000313985.2. NCBI lineage: Eukaryota > Metazoa > Chordata > Mammalia > Afrosoricida > Tenrecidae > Echinops > Echinops telfairi. The sequence goes on from NW_022109767.1 coordinate 18,227,323, forward strand.
TGCCAATAGCTGAGTTGACTTGCTTTACCCAAAGTCAAGGACAGGGATAATGTACTTCAGGCAAAATAGGATGTTTTGTCTGAAGTCCCCAGCTAAGTCTCCAGCTCAGCTTGGGATGAACATAGTTTACAACATGTAACATGCGTTAAATAAGGACTTTCAGTTTCATAAATACATTTACTAGTGCCAGCGATCCTTCATTCAATCCAAATGAACTGACTTCTCAGTGCCAACCATGATTCCAGATATTTTCATTCCTATTCTTTTGACACATTTTTGTCAGAAAGGCAATTCAGTTCATTAAAGATTTTAAAATAACCACACTACTTTAGAAGGAGTGCAAAGTAATGTAAAAATACTGAATTAGAAGGAAATAGCTTCAACAGCTTCTGCTTTTAAATGAAACAGATCTTGTTACATTCCCTTGCTGAAATATGACCATGATTGTTTCATCACTGATTTGTTTGGGGCAGAGTGAGGAGAGGAGGCGAAGGGAAGACAGACGTATTTTGTTTTCTTATTTTGGGCAGTCTGTTCTGTACTCTGTTATGGCAGCAACGATGGCCAGAAGGGTGAGAGAGGTACCGCATTGGGAGGTCAGCAGTGTTGTGAGAAAATGAGGTTCTATCTCAGGTCTCACATGCCTGGGAGAAAAACAAGTTCTGTGATCTTAATGTTTGCTCCTTAAGAGGTCTTGGAATGAACATTTTTTAAGTCCTGTAGGAAATCCTTGTGGAACTTTCAGTACCTTGATATTTTGAAAACACTTCTAATAGTTGCATTTTAAACTTGTAGTAGACTAGGGATGTCATGACACATCGTATGTCAAGATTTACACTTCCTGCTTTCTTTGGCAGAGCCCAAACCTCAGAGCAACATTACAAAACTTCTCCCTCAATCCCATGATCTTCCTGGGGTTTGGTCATTAAGCAATCAGAGCTATGTAGGGGCACCAAAGAAAGTGGGGTCAGAGAGAAACTGGACTTGAAGTCTGTTCCTATTTTTGTGAGCATGAATAGAGCTAATGTGGATGTTAATAAACAAAACAACTCCTTCTGCATTATAGCAGGTGAGCAAGAACAATTGGTGCTGAAGGAAGAAGTTCAAACTGCATTGAATGCATTCGTCAAAAACAAGGCTCCAGGAATAAATCGATAGCTATTGAAATGTTTCAGATATCTGAAGAAGCACTGGAAACACTCACTCTTCTATTCCATAAAATTGCAGGACACTTACTTGGCCAACTGACGTGAAGAGATCTGTATTTGAATCACCCATTCCAAAGAAATATGACCCAATAGAATGCCTAACTTATATAACAATATCATTGATATGACATGCAGGTCAATTTTTCTGAAGATCATCCAACAACAGTTGCAGCAGTACATTGACAGAGAACTGCCAGAGGAGTTCAGACTGGATTCAGAAGAGGATATGGAGCAACGTATATCATTGTTGATGTCAAATGGATCTTGACTCAAAGCAGAGAATACCAGAAAGATGTTTACTTGTGCTTCATTGACTATGCCATAGCATTTGACTGTGTGTACCAGAATAAACTGTGGATGAGATCAGGAAAGGTGTGCATCAGGGTTTAATCCTCTCACCAGAGTAGTTTAATCTATATGCTGAGCAAATCATCAGAGAAGCTGGATGATATGAGGAAAAATGTAACATCTGGATTGGAGGAAGGCTTATTAACAACCTGAAGTATGCAGATGACACAAACTTGCTTACTGAAGGTGAGGAGGAATTGAAGCACTTGCTGATGAAGATCAAGGATTGTAGCCTTCACTGTGGATTATAACTCAATGTAAGGAAGACCACATCACGATAAATGGAGAAAAGGTTTAAGTTGTCAGGATTTTGTCTTGCTTGGATCCATAAACAATGGTCATGGAAGAGCAGTCAAGAGATCAAAAGACAAATTGCATTTGGTAAATCTGCTGTACAAGACCTCTGTAGAGTAAGTAACATAACATCATTATGTTACTTTGAGACTAAGGTGCACCTGATCCAAGCCATGGTAGTCTCCATTGCATCATATGCATATGAAAGTTGGATATTGAATAAAAAATACCATAGAAGAATCTATGCATTTGAATTGCGGTGCTAGAGATGAATGATATGAAAAGACAAACTGATCTGTCTGAGAAGAGCTAGGGTCACAGTGTTCCTGAGAGGCAGGCATGTTAAGACTTCATCTCACATACTTTGGACATACTGTCAGGAGAGACCTGGAGAAGGACATTATCTTTGGTCAAGTGGAGGGGAGGCGAATACGAGGACGACCCTCGAAGAGACGGATTGACTGCATCAAATGGCTCAGGCACAGGAACAAGTCTATGGGTGGGATAGAAACATACGTGCAGTGTTTCCTTCAGTGGTGCATAGGGTCGCTGTGGTTTGGAGCACCTAACGACCACAACATGCATTACAGAATCAGAGATGTGCTTCAAAACAGAACCTGTTCTAAGTATCAGCTTAAAGACTTAAGTACTTTTTTCCTCCCCTTTTTATGCTATTAACATATTTAACCATTCAGACATCCTAGGCAATAACCCAAATTCCTCAGAATTACATACCTAGAGAGTCGAGGCTGAATTCTTGAGAAGAATTTTGAATTTTAAAAAGTGTTTTTCAATGTTTCATTAGTTTATAACAGTTTTCAGGTATGGTGTCTTTGTTGTCTTAATATTCTCTATTTTACTTCTTTGAGTTCTAATATCCATTGCAATGACTACACAGAACTCAGATAAAATTCATGAAAAAATTTTATTCACCAGGTTAGCAAGTTGTAATGCCCATGAGAAATGCTCAGGGTTGAGTTGTTTATTAGGACCTGTTACAAAGTTCTAAGTTCATACCACTCTGCCATAAGCCTGAACCAGAAGGATCCCAGCTATGCTTTTGTGGGTTAGCAAGTCCAAATTCCTGACTCAGGGCCCAGAGGTACCCCACTGGGAAAGCCAGCCTCCTGGCCCAAAGCACTCAGCTTTACTGGATCCATGAGCTGGAAGTCCATCACTCTGTTCCGTGCTCCGGCTCCTGGTTCTGCTGCTCCTCTGATGTTCTAACTGTCTTCTGGATCCAGGGTGTTCACTGTAAAGGAGGATGGATGCCTTCCACTCCTGGCCCTGGGTAGTAATGAGGTTTCTCTTCCTGCTTCTCAGAGGGCTCATGTTATACACAGCAGGATGGCACACCAGGGCATCCTGGTCACAAATTACTCATAGGTGAAACCTATCAGTATTTCACCCCACCTTCTTACCATGCTCATGTAGGGGAAGGTTGTTTGGTGGGAGTTAGAGACTTGGACTAGAAGAGCCACATTAAATAATTCACTACCTTGGTGGTATTATGTATTTATTTATGCTTTGTCATTACATCTCATGGTGTATGTTCTTTCATGAAACAACAAATGGTTCCTTTTATCTGTGTAGTCATTTCAGAAAATTTCAAGTTCTTTTCCTTATTATTATTGTTTAAATTAGACAATTTTAAATTAAGGGTGAAGTTCACACTAATGTCCTAAAATGACTTTGTTAGTCCTCAATTACATCAATTGCACAAAATGAATGTAGGGTGATTTGAGGCATTCTAATTCTTTTACAGCCTCATACACCACATGAAACATTGCTATTCTACCCTATAGGATCACCAGACATTGAAATCAGTTAGACTGTGGTGCTTTGGGCTCTTGTGTGTTTGTGTGTGCTTTGTTCCAAAATAGATAAATGGTGGAGGACTAAACAGCTATTCATTCTGTTGTGCTGTGGAAACCATGAGTTGGGGGCTACTCTTATAGCTTCTAACAAGTGCAACAGTTTTGTTTT
>NW_022109767.1:18231772-18232942 GCF_000313985.2 Echinops telfairi
TAATTTATTCTTAGTTCTAGTCTGATCCATGGGCTTACCCAATTCCTTACGTCCGACCTTATTCATTTCTACATTTATTTTCATGTTTATTTATTTTCTTTTTTGTGGTTTATTTTCAAAATTAGAATGTAGCATCTTCATTATCATTACTTTCTAGATATTTTTATTTTTTGGCTAACATTTCCTCTTTGATCTATTTTTTATAGCAGAATTTTAATTTTTAAATTTCAAGTAAATAAAACTATTTCTATGTAGAAATGCCTTTGGTCTTTTATTTCCTTAAATTAATTTTCTGTCTATTATTTTGTAAACAAAAAATATTTATCTATTATTTCTACTTCCAATAGGAACTTTCTTTTATGGTATAATACATGAATTTTTTAAATGGATATAACACGAATATCTTTGTATTTTCAGATAGCATGTTTGCATACAATTATTGCTTTCATTAAGAGAGACATAGAATGTTCATGAAATAAGAGCTGAAGTTGAAATTACGACTTCCACTCTATTTAAAATTTTTCATGAAAATTTTTAAGCCCTCTAGTATATTGTGTAAGTCTTCACACCCTTACTTATGTATTTATCCTTATAACCTAAACTGAATCAGATAGTGAAGTTTAAAAAAATTAACATCTCTCATTCCGTTCAACAAAGTGTCAATGATTTTGATCAAATGATTGTTATACTTTAGGTCTGTTTACTTCCATTTCTTAACATAGTTGTAATACTATGCAGATGTTAACGGGGGGTTTCCAGATAGTGTTTTAACCTAACCACAATTTGTTTAGAGTCAAAGGTCAAAAATCTGCCCTATTGCTAACAGAGCAAAGAGAGAACATGAATTTCCCCACCCATTGTGGCATTTGTAATTTCGACATCAAGGCTTGCTTCATGCACATTCTTCTACTTTCTAATTAAAACATTTAGGAATTCATTTGCTATCCTTTTAAAATGAACAGAACACTTCAAGTTGATGAAAGTTCATAGACTCCTCCCAAACTCTCATTTATATGAAATATGATTCCTGTCTACTGAGGAGCAAATTCCTTACATTCAAAAGACACATGTGATATGCTTTCCCTACATAAGAATTCATTTTCATGATTGATCAAATTTCATTCTACTTCTGCAAGTGGTATATCTATTATGCACAGTGGGGCTCAAAAA
>NW_022109767.1:18233230-18235505 GCF_000313985.2 Echinops telfairi
TCTTAATATACAATTATCTTCAATATAAAGCTCTTTCTTATACATATATGAGTATGTGTGGACTTGTCAATCCAGCCAAACCAAATATTATGTACAAATGAACAAAACTCCAAACACTTTGGAGTTATTATCAAATAGATAATATAAGGACATGTCAGTCCTTCTCATGGTAGCCCCAGGTATCAAAAGTGAAACTATGCATCACAGAGTTTTCAATGGCCACTATTTTCAGAAGTAGATTGTGGGACTTTTCTTCTAAGGCACCTCTGGGAGGCCTTGAACTTGCAATCTTTCAGTTAGTAGCCAAGTGCCTTAACCTTTTGCACAACTTATGAACTCCACTGAGTGGATATTACATCCTAAAAATTGACATTTTTGAACTGTAAATCTGAAAGACATTCCTGAATCAAGATTAGTTTTACATGAATGAAATACATAACACATTTACTTAATCTCCAAATTGAATCTGGACTTATCTGATTTGGAACTGGAGTAGTGGTAAGGCAATCATTTGTTTTTGCTATGGCTTGATGTCCTTTTCCAAATTCTCAGTCATCTTTGCATTTGTAGGCTCCAAAATAAGATAATATTTTGGAGTAAGCATACTATTTTGCCCTAGTAAGCATAATATTCATCATTTCAAAATTCAGTATACTAGATTGTAAAGTTTTCCTTCAGTGCACATTATTGACTGATCACAAATTTCAAGTCCCACCATTATCTTTTAACATACGGTCTTAGGGCATGCTGGTAAGAAAGCGGATTGATTTCTCCTTTGAGGTATCAGGAAATCCGAACCATGCTGGCCCTGACCCACAGGAAGTGCAATAACTTTTAGTCCCGGCCCTAATGATTAGTCCCAGCCCTAATCAGGATAAAAGTCAAATTAGCAACCTTTCTCTAATTTTGGTCTCTCAAACAATTTTCAGGCCTGCTTGGGAGCATGCCTGTTCTCTACAGGAGCATCATTATGTGCTTTTGTAAGCTATCCACACCCTTTTGATGCATCTGTAGAATGTATCATCCAACTTAACATCTGAACTAGTACTTGAATGGGTATCCAGCCTGCTCCTGTTAGCTAATCAGTGCAGATTATAGCGGTTACAGTCAACTATAAGAATAAGAGATCTTTGGAAAACAGCTACGAACATATACTTGTGTTAAATGTAGGATTGCTTTTCTGATTCATTCTTCTCCAGTCTACTTCAATCCAGTGAGCATAGTTCTTTACACGATTCACCACTGAGCATTTGGCTTCGTTCTCCAATTTTTCTCTGGTCAGAGAATACCTCATTATGTTTCCTTATCTTGTCTATACTTTTCTCCTCCAAATGATAGTTCCATCTAAGTGTTAGCCTTCCTGACACAGCTGGAAGTTCATATTGTGTGTTGATTTGCTTGCTTGCTTGGTCATTCCTTATTATTAATGGCTTATCCTCTATCTACCAGGCTTTGACAGCTAGATTGAACAACCGCTTGGAATTCGCAGCTGATACTTTCTGTCCTCCCACTTAGCATCTCCTACCCTGTGGGATACTATCATGCAAGGGCCACAGCCTTCTTTTGGGGCCAGTAATTTGTCACCTGCTGAGCTATAGCAACACGCTGAGTTCCACATGGATCTGGTCTGGGGCGCATTTTATGAACTGAACCTAGACCTGCCAATTCCCAGCCAAAAAGGATTAACCAACTGGCTGAAATGAAAGAGGGCATGTCCCTCTTTTCACTTAAGCCTTCATTTGGGATTTAAACACTGCTTGTTTGAAGGGGACCTGGCAATAAGCCTAGATTTTTGACCACGGGATGCTTGCCTATACTCATAGAAATGAAACTAAAATTTCTTCTCCAACGTTGAAATCTAGCACGGTAACGTCTTCACTAATCTCTCTGGGATAGGAGTCCATATGCATTTTACCAAGTTCCATTTTTCTACTGCCTTACTAATTCTTCAACTATACCTTGTCTGTACCATGCTATGATGATACAGAGACCATAGGTACTAAATAGGAGTCCTTCCATGTTATGTAGAGTCCTGGTTTACTTATAATTATTCCTAGTTTAATATAGCTAGGAAGCATCTGAGTAAACTCAAGGAATTCCTAGAATCAATTATAATTAAGATTTGCTGCTCAAACTCAGAGCTCCCAAAACATGATCTTTTTCTCTAGTCTCACTTCTGGTTCATGTGTCCTGACCTTTGGACCCTTCAATGACTTTCTATTGCTCTCCTCTCTGAGGCTGCTCTGAATCCGCATAGAAGAGGCTCCCTTCCTGG
>NW_022109767.1:18236233-18238442 GCF_000313985.2 Echinops telfairi
TATTTTATCTGATAATTAGGCACCATCTGGGTGGTAGTTACAAAGACTATGGGGAAAGTGCCAGAGCAAGTCATATCATTGCAGTATGCCTGGCAATATACTCCCTGCTACTCTCGAAGCTTATCTTGAAGCTTATTATTTCTCCACAAAGATACTCAGGGTTGACAAACATTCATTATGACCCAAGATTATGATGTTCCCAGCGATTGATTGAGTATCATGGAGAATGTAGATGGCTACCATAGGCTGAACAGTAACCTGGAAATAGAATCTATCACTTTTTTTTAATCACAGGAAGGTTTAAATTCTTTTAAAAGAATCATTTTATTGGGGGCTTATACAGCTCTTATAACAATCGATACATCAATTGGATCAAGCACATTTGTACATATGTTGCCATCATCATTTCCAAAACATTTTCTTTCTACTTGAGCCCTTGGTATAAGCTCCTCCCCACTCCACTCTTGTGAACCCTTGCTAAATTATAAATTATTATTATTTTCATATCTTACACCATCCGTTGTCTCCCTGCACCCACATTTCTGTTGTAGAAACCATCACTCTGGTCTCTGTCATACTCACATATCATGATGAAGCTCACACTTCTGAATTAAAGTAGACCTTCAATATTAGTTGTTAGTTTTGCTAGTTTTGGAAAAGAAAACATGGGTGATCCACAATTTCCAGTGAACATGTTTATAATACAATAAAATATTATAATATTTCCTAGTCTTAGCTCATTACTGACGCTGGCATGCTTCACTTTAAGAAATAGCTAAAGATTTATTATAAGTAGAAATACACACAACATTCTTGATGATAGGTGGCATGGAATCAGCTCTGACTCATAGGAGCCCTCTGTACAACACGATGAACCACTGCATGGTGCTGTGCCACCCTCACAATTCTTCCTGTGCCTGAGCCCATGGATGCAGCCACAGTTGTCCATCCATCTCGTCACATATAGGCTTGAAAAGTAGAAAAGTGAAAATACGTATACGTCCTGACTCTTCAGATAGGTAATATTGTCCTGGGATCGTGAGACTAGGTATTTTAAATGCAGAGTTCATAAAAAAGTGACTTTATATATAAAGAATACTGACCCTACGAAGAATATTTTATTCAAAGATTGGTCTTGATCACAAAGTTGTCCTCAAGTTTGAGGTCATTTGAGCGAATAACTTAAATAAGGCAAGTGGCTGAAATTAGCCCACACTGAGCCAGGGCAGGAGTAGGAAACACTTTAAAGTGAATTATTGCAGTAGACACTATTCTGAGAAGGAGTGACTTGAAGCAGAGAATGGAAATGGCATACATGACAATGGAATCGGCAGGATCTTTTTTTAAGGATAAGGAATGTTGGCATTTTTTATAAAAGCGAAGGGAAGTAGAAGGTGAAATAAGAGAGAACATTCTCAGAAAAGACAGGAAGGGAGGAGAAGCAAAGTGCAAAGGAAGGCATTTCCTTTGGCCATAAGTGAGAACAGGGGTAAAAAAAAGATGAAAATGTTTTAACATAAACGTGATGTGGAGATAACTTGAAAGAATTCATACTTAACGATATTTTCTTCTTTAAATGGGAGCGTTGGTTATCTGCTAACAGGGAGGTGACATTAGGTTAAACAAACTCCAAATAAAATCGAACCAATAGCTATGGGATAAGAAGAGAGCATAAATGAAGTGCTGATCAGCAAGAAACGACCTGAGGTGGTAGCCACTTCTCGGAGGTAATCTTATTATTTTGCACAATTTCTTGAGGATCTAAGTTTGAGTTTTCATTCTAAGGTGTTACTGGTAAGTAGGATGTTCTAATAAACTAGACTACAGTGATGACCTAGTTTTAAAAGGCTGCTCACATTCTACTAATAGTAAAAGAATTGTGCTATTAAGTAGTGTGGAATGGGAAGCAACTGAACTTTGAATATGCAGATGCCTTTTGAAATGCTGGCTATGCAAAACCATGTAAATAAACCAAAAGAGAATCCAATGGAGAAACTGCCATCGAGGTTATTTTGATTAATAGGGACTCTGTGGAGGACTCCTGAGTGTGTTAACACTTTACTGGTGCGGAAAGCCTCGTCTTGCTCCCGGGGAGTGCCTCATGAGATTGAAAAACAGTGCCTATCTATCTTATGGAGCCTCCTTCTTTTTCGTGGGTCTACTACCTTACCAAGCATGGTGTCCTGCTCTGAGCACTGGCCTCTCCTGA
>NW_022109767.1:18238755-18239977 GCF_000313985.2 Echinops telfairi
GGTGTGTTTATTTCACTTGTTCTATTGACCCTCATGGACTGAATTTCTCTTTAACTGAAAACTCTGCCACGTGGAGACTTCGTTTTCATACCCGAAGGCCATAGTCTCTATAGTTACACCAGTCTCTACCTGACCATTAAACGTAGTCTCTTTATGATTTTGAGGGTTTTTGGTAGCCGATTTGCAATATGTTGTTTGATTTTTACAATACTAATTTCCTTGGTATTGATTATGGGACCCAAATAAAATAAAATCCTTGACAACTATGATCTTTTTTTTCTGGCATCATGATGTTTACTGGACCATTTGTGAGGATTTTGTGTTTAGTATGCTGTGATGTAATCCATACTGCAAGCTATAGCCTTTGATCATCATCAGTTACTCATTCAAGTCCCATTCACTTTTAGCCATCAATGTTGGGTCATCTGTATATGACAGTTTTTTTTTTCCTGAGACTTCCTCCAGTCATGACACCATGTTATTCTTAATATTGCCTAGCTTCTGGAATGATTTGTTCAGCATACAGATTCATTAAGTAAGGTGAAAGGATATACTTCCTGATAAATACCTTTCTAATTAAACCATGCATTCTTTTGTTAAGTGACTTTCTCTTTGATCTGATGACTATCCCTTGGTTGATCTACAGCTTCTGTATGAGTACAATTAAGTGTACCGCACTGCCAATATTATCAATAGTTTCTTATGATCTACATGGCCTCATGTCTTTGCATAGTTTATAAAACATAGGTAAGTTTATTTTTGTTATTCTCTGCTAGCAAAAATTTACTTGAATGCAATAATATCGCTCAATGATTTCTGTATTCTGTTGGATGACCTTTGAAATGGGCACAAACATTAATCTCTTGGAGAATTTCCAGTGCTCCATCCGTTTGTTGACATATGTCAGTTGATAATGTGGGAATTACAGAACCTTCTTATACCTTAGTGCCTCCAGTAAACCTTGGATTGCTTCTTTCAGGAAAGCCCACCAATTCATTTGGCTAATGCGATTCTGTATATTCCTTCCACCTTCTTCTGTAGATTCCTGCATTGTTTAATATTTTTTGCCCATAATATCCTTCAATATTTTAGTTTGAGGTTTGATCCACCCTCACCCCAGTTTTATGGCCTGAGAACTGCTGAGCGTGTTCCTCCTTTTTTAATGTCTAATTTCAGGTCTTTACACATTTCTTTATTTTTTAAAATCATTTTATTGGGGGCT